>NC_060060.1:53246596-53579570 GCF_020283565.1 Trifolium pratense
AATTTAGTGACGTAATTTAGTGACAAGAGAGAGTATATGTTTAAGAGAGGAGGAAGGTCACTGTTGCATTTCTAGCGTGTTACTTTTTTTTTTTTTAATTTCTAAACATTTTGTAGTGGCGGCCGCCACTAAATTTTGGGCGTTTTTTTTTTTTTGAATTCCTAAACATTTTGCGACGACCAAGGCCGCCACTAAATTATGGTTGCTGCTGTTTTTTTTTTGTTGTTGTTGATTCCTATACATTTAGAGGCCACTAAATTCTGGCCGGGCTAGTTTTTTTTTTTTTTTAAATGCCTAAACATTTTGTGGCGGTCAAGGCTGCCACTAAATTTTGGGCGAGTTACCAGCGGCTTTAGCCGCAACTAAGTTATATGTCCGTTCTAAAAATTATTATTATTTTTTTTTTATAATTACAATTTTATTATAAGGAGTACAAAGGGGTACTCAAACCCTTACAACAAAGAGCACCAAATTAAGTGCTCATAATACAAGACATATGATTTAAACACCAAAAAGGAATACAAGTCTTACGCCCATACCGACTAGTGAACCACAACCAAGAATGAAGTTTAATTGTCTCCAATAATGACGAAACATCCGGAATATTGCCCTTAAAAATTACTTTATTGCGAAGATTCCAAATATTCCAAGTGGTTGCCAACCATACCAAGTACCAGACACGACCATTGTCTTTCATTTTGAACAAATCACCAAATAAAAGAAAATGATCTCTACCTTCGACTTCGGTTTGTAACGATGTCCCTAACCAAGATAAAACTTTGTTCCATACTCCCTTACTAAAAGGACATGAAAAGAAAAGATGATTTTCGTCCTCAGCTTGTTGAAAACAAAAGACGCATGATAATTCATGATGATTAGTCAAAATACCACGATGATGAAGAGCTGTTCTAGTTGGTAATCTATTTAATAATAACCTCCAACCGAAAACATTTACTTTCGAAGGAACATTCGACTTCCAAAGGCGCTGAATGGCCTCGAGCACAAGAGCATCTTGAAGTTGTACCTGCCGCAGGTCTAATAAATACGTGTAACAGGATTTAACCGTGAACAATCCGTTCAAAAAAAAAATCATATATGCTTGTAGTACTCGTATGTGTATTAACCCTTTAATTTTTTTAAAAAATTGGTGTTGATAATTCAAAATTCGACAATAAAATCTGAATAAGAGTTGTTTTCATCAGAATTTGAACTAGAATTCTCGTGAATCATTGTTCTAAACTAAAAGAACAATTATTTGGTTATTTTCTTTGTATATATTAGACAAATGGCTATATACAACAACAATTATTTGGTTAATTTATTTGTATATATCAGGGCGGACCCAACTATAAATTATTAGTGTGGCTAAAAAATGTAGACACTATTGAAAAAAATTATTCATTCTGAAAATTCAGTTAAACAACAAACAATATATGAGGTTACTACTAATACAACATGTATATTCAAAAACCAGAACAACAATAATACAAAAAACTTCTATTCAAAAAAAGAAATCAACAAACTATATCTAAAAAACCATAAAATTTCTATTCGAAAAAAAAGACTATAACTTATCAAATATCTGTTAAATCATGCATATCGCTATTGTTTGATGTTTCACAAGATCATACCTTTGACAAAAATATATAGAACCTAAAATTATACTACCTTATAGTTTATTTTGATAAATTAATATAATTTTACCCGTATTATCTTATTTGAAAAAAGTAAATATCACTGAAACATATATTTTTATGTTATTCCATATTTATATGCTAGTTCAATTGCTAATAATTTTACCCAATATTACAAATTCAATTAATTATCCACTATTTTTTTACAAATAAAGTCAAAGTTGAATATTATAAAATTAAACTATACAACTTAAATTAATATTCTATGTATAACAAAAGAGTTAAAATCACCAATAATATAGACTATGAATTAATATTTGTACTAAAACTTAAACTAATATATATATGGAGAGACTTACGATCATTAATAATAAACTCTAAACTAATATTTACATTAACATTTGTACAAATATGTATATAAAATGTTTAAAAAGCATTTATAAAATATTTTTATTTTTGAAAAAAAGAAATTTAGACTGAGTTGGTGTGGCTATAGCAAGTCGTCCCTGGTATATATTAGACAAAGTAAACATGATTGATATATGCAAGACAGTGTAAATGGAAAGAACAAAACTGTAAGAATTGCCACTTATACTCTTGTGGTCTCCCCCTTCCAGAAAACTACGCCGTGCACGTTTGTCTTTTTAATTATATGGCACTCTTTCATTTGTTTGTTCTTTTGTGTCACTTTATTTTTTAATTTTAATCATGTTCTTGTACGTGTCACTCTTTTATCTTTCAAATTCATTATACCTAATCACCAATCAGCTTCTATAGTGATGTCCATCCTCCCAACCAAATATCTTTGTTTTGTTTTCACTTTTCACTATCAACTAAGTAAATATTTACTAGCTACTATTTACTCTATTTTTACATTAGTTTTTAATATAAGAAATCCTATTGATAGGGTAATAATTCAATCTTGTAAAATTTTAAGACTGCGGGAAGGAGCTCTCGATAATCTGGAGTTTAAGACTGCTATTTTACAAAATTTTACAAGATTGAATTATTACCCCCTAATAATTCAATCTTGTAAAATTTTTTGGTTTTAATTCTCTGCTAGTTTTTAGGGGAAGGAGCTCTCGATAATCTGGAGTTTAAGACTGCGGGAGTGTTTGTTTCATGGATTCTAAATCTCTTCCCAGAAAAATTATTCCTTGGAATATGATGGCAGGAATTTTATTCCCAGGAATTAATAAAAAAATGTGTTTGGATAGTATTTTAAATTCCCAGGAGCATTTCATTTTTAATTTAATAAATAATTAATATATTTTTTTCTAAGTAAAAGCTATATGAGATAAAACGTGCATGAGTAGTGGAAGGACGTGCAGTTACAAATAAAACTGATGGGAATAAAAGATTCCCAAGCTAATAAGGGGGGGATTAAGTTCCTGGAAACATAGGAATAAAATGTTCCCAGTAATAATAATTTCCAAGGAATAAATATTTATTTCCTTAAAACAAACGTCGGTACTTTTTATTTCCATCTTAGGTTCCCAGGAATAAGTTTTTAATCTCCGAAACAAACACCCCCTGCAAGATAAATATAAAGTCTGATAAAAAATTGTTCTTACCAAAAATTGAACTCAGGTTCTCCCGAACGATTCGCCTTAGAGCAAACTTATTACACTTGAACTTAACATGAATGATCTATATGATATAAACTTTCAATCAAACGGTGAATTTTGCAAAATTTGTTTTCGTTAAAGCGTTATTGAGCGGTGTAACATCACTCAAATGTTACACCAGTGTAATTTGATCTCTCCCCATATATATATATATATATATATATATATATATATATATATATATATATATAAAATAATTTCCCTTTTCAATTCTTAAAATTGATTCATACAAGAGTTAAAGTTTTTTTTTACTAAGTATATGATGAAAATGTGCTTATAACATTTCATTAATTTTTGTCAAAAAAAAATCATTAATTATTAAAACATGTTCAATACAATTTGGTATATCAATCAAAATTTAAAAATTAACTAACAATGTGGCCACCTTAGCAAGCTTATGGATAAACTCATTTGTTTGTCTCAGTATTAACTTTACACTGGAGTTTCTATAATAGTTAGAAAAAATAGATTTACAATGCTCAACAATCACACCAAATCTGTGAAGTCACATTTTGATGAAGAAAAATATCAACCACTCTTTTCGAATCCAACTCGAATTCCACACTCGGCCTAAGTTAAGTTTATGAACCCAATTAAACGCGGTAAGAAGTTCAAGTGCTTCTCCGATATGCACTAGACTCTTTGGAGAAAATCACCCAATTTTAGCTAGAACAAACACCTTGATCATTTCTAATATGAGACGGAAATGAAGCATTACATTTTACACGTCCATATATGTTTGTGAAATACAAGCTGCACCAGACTACAAAACTTCCACTTATGCAACATAGTATTAGTACGAGAGAAACAAAACTTCGAGCATCATTAATATTATTCCATATTTTGTTGCTTCCAAAAACACCAAAGAAGACATGCAAAACACAGTCGCATCCTCCTTTAACAGTTGACGTAGCATTTGATAAACTACGGTTGAAACTGTCATCTTCCTCAACATTATAGAGAGCACACAAAATTGGACTTTAATTTCATACCTTTATCTTGAAGCCTTACTTTAGTCGGAACACATTGACAACAAATCCGATAATAAGATTTTTAACTTAGAGGGACTTTAATTTTTCAAAGTAAATTTCAATCACCATATTAATGCATTGACACTAAATTTGATTAAATTCAAATGTTTTTAATGATCTAAGACTATAACTTAGTGGTAACATACAAAATATTTACCTAAAATTAATCAAGACATTGGGTTCAAGTCTGACCAACTTGGTTAAACTTTTTATCTTGTGTGGTTGAACTCTGGATTATTAGAACCTTTTTTCCTGAGAACCAGATGATTAATCTTGATACAAAAAAAAAATTACCTTTGCACCGACTGTGTATGAAAATTAAATCCATACTTTATTACAAACTTAGAAATATTAGGATTTTTTATACCAAAAAAGAAAGAAATACTTCTAGATTGTCTATATATTAATGGCTTTGGCTAATATGAATACGTGCATCATGTCTTTCATGATGCACAAGTTAACAATATCGTTATAACGAATATGAATTTTATAAAATTTACCGTTGAATTGAAATTTTTTATGATATAGATTATCAATGTCAAATTTTAACGAAATTGAAAATCATATGATATGTCATTGAGATCCATCAAAAATAACGATATTTAATAAAAACTCATAAACCGTTAATCTTGATGGGTGTCAATGACATATCATATGATTTTCAATTTCTTTAAAATTTGACATGGATGATCTATATGATATAAACTATCTGGACCGGGCAATGGGCTTAAAAGCAAAACCAAACTAGCCCAATTAATATGAGAAAGGAAACAGGCCCAAAACAATTAAATTTTAAACGTCCATTCGGCGATACGAGGCTTGGGCGAGGTAGGTAACGATGGATAACGCCCATAAGACGGATTTACCCACGAGAAAGAAATATCTTCATCCTTCCCTAGCGATTAACTTGGGAATGAAGAAAACAACTCCTTGAAACTGCCATGGCTTGGAGACCAAGGTTTTTATTCCTACTTTCACGCTGCATCACCGGAAAAGGCGCTGAAGACCGGATTTGTAGGAACCCTAGCTTGGAGAAGAAGGCTTCAATGGTCTATAAATAGTTTGTTATTTTCATCTGTAAAGAAGATCGAATTCTGACTTATAAAACTCCCAGGGTTGTTGGGATTGGACTGAGTGTAATCACACCATTCAATCAATAATACAAACCCCCTTGTTTTTTACCAGAACATTTTGGCGCCCACCGTGGGGCTGCGGTAAAATCATTTGATCCCAGCCTATCACAGCAACTAGACAAGAAATTAAACATCTTCACATGGCTGGAGAGCACGAAAACAACGATAGCTCTAGCGTTAACACCCTGCAAGCCGCCGTCGTAGAGATACGGCGCTTACAAACTCAAATTGCGGCCATCGAAGCCGAAAGAACTAATGAGAAAGAGAAAGCGAAATTGATTTTGGAGGAGGAGGAGGGAGAGGGCGTCATGGACGTACAACCCTTAGCACAACACTTGTGGGATGCCCAAGTGGTGGAAACAATCAAGGTTCCTCACCTTCCTACCTTCGACGGAAAGACGGATCCAAGGGAGCACCTGATGGCAATTGGGACACAAACCGCCATAATCAATGCTCCGGAACATCTAAAGTGTAAATTACTAGCCGGCACCTTCAAGGATGTCGCCTTGCGTTGGTACATGAACCTTCCAAGAAACTCAATTGAGAGTTATGCTGACTTTCATAAAAAATTTATTCACCAGTTCGCTGGATCGAAACATGTGAAAGTCACATCAACCAGTCTTTTCTCCATCCGCCAAAACCATGGCGAGTCATTGCGTAACTTCCTCGCCAGATTTAGCGAAGCCACCATCAAAGTCTCAAATCCAAATCAGGAGATGTTCGTGGCAGCCTTCCACAATGGGCTAAGGGCGGGACATTTCAATGAGTCCTTAGCCCAAAAGCCAGCCTCGTCAATGCAAGAGGTGAACAAGAGGGCGGAGTGTTATATAAAGGGCGAAGAAAGTAATGCCGAGAAAAGGCAACGAGACGTTAAGGAGAAGGAATACGTGGGCCGTGCCACTAGAGCGCCCGAACACCCACGACCAAAATCGGGAGGCCACCAAGGTGACCCATGGCAGAGGCATCATGGGAAGCCCTACCGCCAACCGCCCAGAAGAGAATTCAGGAGTCATCCCGCCAATGAAGACCTCACGCCATTAAACGCCTCAAAGGTTTACGTCTTGAATGAGATTCTGGCCACTGGTTTGGCAAACCTCCCCCCAAGGAGAACCAGTAACATCCCCATGGGGCTGGACGATAACGCCTGGTGCGCATATCACAGGTGTAGAGGTCACTCCACAGAAAAATGCTTCCGCTTAAGAGATTTAATCGAAGAACTAATAAAAAGCGGACACCTTCGCAAATTCATTGACGACGCCGCCCAAGGGCGGGTTGTCGTGCCAAAAGCCCCCCGGCAGGAGCCACGAGACCCTCCGGGGCCAAATAGAGAACCTCCCAAGGGGAGAATCTCCGTGAATACAATAGCAGGAGGATTCTCAGGCGGGGGCGAATCAAGCTCAGCAAGAAAAAGGTATGTACGCCGAGCTATCTCGGAAATATACCTCGTCAGTCAGCCTCAGCCATTAAACGTACCAGATTTGGCATTCACGGCAAAGGATGGTTTGGAGGTAGCACCCCATGACGATGATCCATTAGTGATACAAGTCCAAATTTTGAACTGTGATGTAAAAAGAGTATTGATAGACTCCGGAAGTTCAGCGGATATTATGTATTGGGAAGCTTTCAAGGCCATGCAATTAGCAGAAGAACAATTGCAGCCATACTCCGGAACCCTGGTTGGGTTCTCTGGCGAACAAGTGGACGTAATGGGTTACGCCTCCCTTCTTACCACGTTTGGAGAAGGCAGCAACGCCAAAACTATCAAGGTACGATACCTGGTAGTTAAAACTCCTTTTACCTCCTATAATATTATTATAGGAAGGCCCGCCTTTAACACATTAGGGGCGGCCATGTCCACTCTATACCTAGCAATAAAATACCCCCTTGAGAACGGGGGAGTAGGAACAGTAAGGGGCGATCAGAATCTCGCCAAGAAATGTTACGAATCCAGCTTAAAGATACGACACCGAACTTCCAGCGCAAGCGGGAAATTCGAAAGAAGACAAGCCGCAATTCCAGGCGGCATAAACATCATAGAGAGCGCAGACATGGATCCGAGGGAGGAATTTCAAGATCGAAGGGTAAGCCCTATAGAAGACCTGGAGCAGGTTCAAATTGGCGATCACCCCCACCAAACAACCAGCTTGGGAACAGCTTTGCCCAGCGAGGAGAGGAGACGAATCATCAAAATCTTGAAGGATAACGCTGACCTATTCGCATGGAAACCTTCAGATATGCCAGGGATTGACGAAGGGGTGATAACACATAAACTCTCAATATCACCCAGCACAAAACCAGTTTCCCAAAGAAAAAGGAAGGTGGGAGAAGAAAGACGAGTCGCTATAGCAGAGGAAGTAGAGAAACTAAAGGAAGCAGGATTCATTGAAGAAATAAAATACCCCTCATGGTTGGCAAATGTCGTCATGGTGAAAAAGGCCAACGGGAAGTGGAGAATGTGCGTGGACTTCACAGACTTAAACAAAGCGTGTCCCAAAGATCCATATCCCCTACCTAACATAGACAGGTTAATTGATGGCGCCTCGGGGTGCAAGATGCTGAGTTTTATGGACGCCTACTCCGGATACAATCAAATAAAGATGAACCCCTCCGACGCCTGCCATACAGCCTTTATGTCGAATACCTGCAACTATTTTTACAACGTCATGCCTTTTGGATTAAAGAATGCGGGAGCAACATACCAAAGGTTGATGGACAGGGTCTTTGCTGAGCAAATAGGGAAGAATCTAGAAGTATATATCGACGACATGGTAGTAAAAACTTCCGAGGGAAGTCGCCATGATGATGATCTGTTGGACATCATGGGATCAGTAAGAAAGTACAACATGAGACTAAACCCAGCGAAGTGTTCCTTTGGAGTGCAAGCCGGAAAATTCTTAGGATTTATGCTCACCAGCAGAGGAATAGAGGCTAACCCCGAGAAATGCCAAGCCATCATAAACATGAGGAGCCCTACATCCGTGAAAGAAGTACAAACCTTGACAGGCAGAATAGCGGCACTATCCAGATTTCTATCATGTGCGGGCGAAAAGGGTTTCCACTTCTTCGCATCTCTTAGGAAAAATGAGAGATTCTCCTGGACACCAGAATGTGAAGAAGCCTTCAAACAATTAAAAGAGTTTCTGGCATCACCGCCCATCTTGACACGCCCATTACCAGGTAACACCCTTTACCTATATCTCGCAGTTTCAGATAGAGCTTTGAGTTCAGCTCTAGTTCAAGAAATAGAGGGCGAAGAAAAACCTATATATTTTGTAAGTAGAACCTTAAGGGGAGCAGAAACAAGGTATCAAAGAATAGAGAGGTTATCTCTCGCGGTAGTTGTCACAGCCAGAAAGTTAAGGCAGTATTTTCAAAGCCACCAGGTAGTTGTTAAAACAGATTACCCTATCAAGAACGTCCTCCGAAAGCCAGACTTGGCAGGAAGGATGGTGGCGTGGTCCGTGGAATTATCGGAATTTGACATCACCTTCTCACCTAGAGGGGCCATTAAGTCACAAAGACTAGCTGATTTTGTATTGGAGATGTCCACTCCACCAACAACAGAGAAAACAGCGTGTTGGACACTCTCAGTTGACGGGGCCTCCAATGTGCGAGGAAGTGGAGCCGGAATAGTACTGGAAGGACCGGATGGCGTGATGATAGAACAATCACTACGTTTCGCCTTCAAAGCTAGCAACAACCAAGCGGAATACGAGGCTTTGATAGCAGGAATGAAGTTGGCAAGCGATATGGAGGTAAAAGAGCTAAAGGCCATGAGTGATTCCCAACTGGTAACCAACCAAGTATCAGGGAAGTTTCAAACGAAGGAGCCGCAGTTAATCAAATACGTGGAGAAGGTGCAAAACCTAGCTAAGCATTTCGATTCGTTCGAATTAGTTTACGTTCCCCGCGAACAAAACATGAGAGCAGATCTATTGTCAAAGCTGGCGAGCACCAAAAAACCAGGAAGCCATAGAACCGTTATCCAAGAAACCATAAAAACTCCCAGCATCAACGGGGAAGAGGTAATGATGGTAATAGAAGAAGAAGACTGGAGATCGCCCATTATCCGGTACCTCCAAAAGGATGAGCTCCCGAAAGAAAGGGAAAAGGCTTTTAAATTGAGGAAAATGGCGGCATGGTATTCAATGGTAGGGGATGAGCTATATAAGAGGGGATTCGCGTCCCCCCTCCTTTTATGCGTCAGCACTGAAGAAGCCAATCGCATCATGACTGAAGTACACGAAGGGTCATGTGGTAGTCATATCGGTTCAAGAGCGTTAGCAGGAAAGATATTGAGAGCAAGATTTTATTGGCCAGATATACATGATGATACCGCCATGTATGTAAGAAACTGTGACAAATGTCAAAGACACGCCAACCTGCATCACGTTCCGGGGGAACCACTAAAGTCAGTATTATCCCCTTGGCCCTTTTTCATGTGGGGTGTAGATATCGTTGGTCCATTTCCGGTTGGCTATAAACAAGCGCGATGGATCATCGTCGCCGTAGACTACTTTACAAAATGGATTGAAGCAGAACCGGTGTCCAGCATCTCGGCGGAACAGGTAAAGATCTTTTATTGGAAGAAAATCATCTGCAGATTTGGATTGCCCAAATACATCGTATCCGACAACGGTACACAGTTCGCCAGCGAAAAGGTCGTTGAATTCTGTCGAAGCAAAGGAATCAAAAACACCTTTATATCAGTGGAGCATCCACAAGCTAACGGACAAGCAGAGTCAGCAAATAAGGTGATACTAAGAGCCTTAAAAAGAAGGCTAGATAGCAAAGGCGAAGCTTGGGTAGCCCACATCTCACCCATCCTCTGGTCATATCACACCACTCCCCAATCCTCGACAGGAGAAGCGCCATTTACAATGGTCTATGGTTCGGACGCGATGATCCCGGTGGAAATAAATCCTCCTAGTTGGCGCAGAGAAACCACGACGCAGGAAGAGAACGAAAGAGCTTTGGAAGAGAACCTAGACATGATCGAGGAAAGAAGAGAAAGAGCGCATTTCAGAGAATTCGCCATAAAGCAAAGAGCCGCTAGGCGCTATAATACGAGAGTCAAACAAAGGAGTTTTCAAGAAGGCGACCTGGTGCTGAAAAGACCTATGGGAAAGGATAAAGGAGGAAAGTTCGCAGCAAACTGGGAAGGCCCCTTCCGGGTGCAAGAAGCTTTCGAAGGAGGAGCATATCGCCTAGAGACCATGGAAGGAAAAATCCTCCCCAGGACGTGGAACGTAGCAAACCTAAAGTTCTACTATAGCTAGTCGCGGAGCATCACTTTATTGGTGGAAGAATAAGTACAACCATCCTCTTCTTTAAGCAATATTTTTAAATGATGTATAAGAACCGTTTTCATAAATGAATAAAAAACAATGAGACACTCTTTTCCCCTGTTTTAACTGGGGTTTTTATCGAGGCTCATTGAATTTCAAAATTCTAGTAGTTTATATCTTCCTGCATATCTCAAAATATTTGCATCAACCTGATTAAGTTACGGGATCTGAATCAACAAAAATGGTTATCTCAAACTTGAGCTCTGAATCTTTATTAAAGATCAACTCAGATGTGAGCGCTGAACCATAAAAAGGTTGCAAAGCCTTGGCGTTACCTGTAAGTCTTACGAGTTGGGTACGTCAGAAAAAGAAAAATTAAAAAGGTTGCAAGGCCTTGGCGTTACCTGTAAGTCTTACGAGTTGGGTACGTCAGAAAAAGAAAAATAAAAAGGGTTGCAAAGCCTTGGCGTTACCTGTAAGTCTTACGAGTTGGGTACGTCAGAAAAAGAAAAATTAAAAAGGTTGCAAGGCCTTGGCGTTACCTGTAAGTCTTACGAGTTGGGTACGTCAGAAAAAGAAAAATTAAAAGGGTTGCAAAGCCTTGGCGTTACCTGTAAGTCTTACGAGTTGGGTACGTCAGAAAAAGAAAAATTAAAAAGGTTGCAAGGCCTTGGCGTTACCTGTAAGTCTTACGAGTTGGGTACGTCAGAAAAAGCAAAATTAAAAGGGTTGCAAAGCCTTGGCGTTACCTGTAAGTCTTACGAGTTGGGTACGTCAGAAAAAGAAAAATTAAAAAGGGTTGCAAAGCCTTGGCGTTACCTGTAAGTCTTACGAGTTGGGTACGTCAGAAAAAGCAAAATTAAACAAGGTTGAAAGGCCTTGGCGTTACCTGTAAGTCTTACGAGTTGGGTACGTCAGAAAAAGCAAAATTAAACAAGGTTGAAAGGCCTTGGCGTTACCTGTAAGTCTTACGAGTTGGGTACGTCAGAAAAAGCAAAATTAAACAAGGTTGAAAGGCCTGGGCGTTACCTGTAAGTCTTACGAGTTGGGTACGTCAGAAAAAGCAAAATTAAACAAGGTTGAAAGGCCTTGGCGTTACCTGTAAGTCTTACGAGTGGGGTACGTCAGAAAAAGATACAGCAAAGAAAAGGGCGAGATTATCAACACCGCCAGAAGAAGCTTGTACACAACCAAAGCGGGCGATTCATTATAACGCCAAAAAGTCAACAGGTATAAAGTTATTTGTACCAATTTACAATTATTATAGAAAGTTGAAGATGTCACAGGTGCAAGGACAAAGTTTCCTAGACGAGAACAACAAAAGGCGTTACATCACAACGTAATGCAAAAATAATTCATAAAGTTATGAAGAGAAGAAATCAGGCGAATAAAGGAATTTATAAAGGACCCAGCCAAGGGGCAAATTGTTCAAAGCCACAAGAGGGCATACAAAATAGTTACAAAAAGCCACAGAAGGGCGAGAACAAAAATCATTACAAACAAAGTCATATCATTCACTGGGAGGTACATAGGGAACAAGTTTTCCGTCAATAATCTGGTTCATCGCATCAGCTTCAGCTAAGCGCTTGGCGTCGAGGTCTGGGAAAAGAAGCTTGACTTGCTCAAGGGCATAGGCGAAGCCTTCCTCATACTGGTTGGCAGCATACAGTTGAAGCTCCTTCACGTCAGTCTCCAACCTCTCCTTCTCTTCGCCCAAGGTCCCCACGGAGAACACCGCTGCATCTTTCTCTTTAGAAAGCTTAGAAATCACCTCATCTTGAGCAGCAGCATTCTCTTTCAGCTTGGTCTCGGAGGCGGCATAACTTTCCTTCACCTTCGCCAGCTTATCCTCATATTCCTTCTTCAACCTCTCAGCCTCGCTCTCTTGGCTATCCTTCAGCTTCTTAATATCTGCCTCCAACTTGGTCTTGGTCTCAGTATATCTTTTCTCAATATCAGCAAGGTTATCATCAACGGTCTTCACCTTCTGCTTCGCCTCTTGGACCTCTTGTTCTTGGCGATTTGTCAGCAAGTAGTTGAGAAGAGTGCCCTTCACCTCGTATTCCAAAGCTTTCTTCCTGAGATCTGCGGTAGGAGTGTTGGTGAAGCGAGTCATATCGCCAACCATAGTCACTCCCCTTTCAATGAAATCAAAAGGATCAAAAGAGCTCCAGGTAAGAGGAGCATCGGCATCGGCGTCTTGAGAGGGGGGCTGAGAAGAACTAGAAGCCACGCCTTTGCCTTTGTCGGCATCTCCAGCTGGTTGGATAGTCTTCTCAGTTTTTTGTTTTTTAGGTGGCGGGACGACACCCTCTTTAGCAGCAGCCTTTCCTGGAATCTCAACAGGGATGCGCCCGTCATGCTTTCTCTTGCTCCGTCCCTCTTTAACTCCAGCCTCCTCCACTTGTAGCTGCTTCAGAGGATCGGCAACGCCAGCAGCAGGATTGGTTTTTTGTTGACGAGCTTTCGCCAAGAACGCCAGTCTTTCCTCATTCGAAATGGTCCTCATTCTTTCTGAAAAATAAAGGAATCAGAAAAACACAGGTTAGTAATAAGGCGAGATCAACATTAAAATAAAGTTCATCACTTACGTAAATACTCTGTCAAAGCTTCGCTATTACCCTCACATCTAAGGATATCAGCAGTGTCCATAAGAGCAAAAGAATCGAGAAAGTGGACAATGTCCTGCTCGAAGTCACTCAAAGTTTCAAAGATGGTTCCCTTTATAAGCCTAGGGTTGTCAGTCCAGTAGAAAGGGAACAAGGGATCTCCTATCTCATCATACATTAGATCAGGAAGTTGGTCGCTACTGCGAACCCTAAAGAAGGAGTCCTTGAAGCCTTTGAAGTTGGAGGCATACAGACTCATGAGGCGATGATTGGGTTGACTACTAAGAGAAACCATAGTCTGGGGTTTTAGGTTTTTGATATGGTAAAAACAGAAGAAAACACCAATCGAGGGTACCAGTTCAAAACCTAGGCACATCACCTCGAAGGCTTTTATGAAGGCCCAGCTGTTAGGATGAAGTTGAGTGGGGGCGACATTAAGAACCCTCAACATCTCCGCTTCGAAAGAAGTAAAAGGAAGCCAGAGGTTTAGAGGTTGGATCACGCCAGTATAGAGATAAAAGTAATCCGGCGGGGTGCCGTTCTTAAAAAAGACGAACTCATCTTCTCGGACAGGCTCAGTGATGATAGACTCCTCATGTCTGGACTCTGTAAGCCTGACGGCTTTCCTAAAGCTCATCACCATCTCCGCACTAGTGTATTTTGAAGGAACCTCCATGGTGACGGGAGTATAGCCAGCAACCACCAAATCTCGGCAAGGGTTTTTCCGCTTTCCTGTGAAAGAGGAAGGGGAAATTATGACACAATCACTATCACTACCGCTACTACTATCGCTATCACTGTCACTACCGCTACTGCTTCCAACATCAAAACCCCACAACTCCGAATAAAATCCCCGGCTATTAAGAACGCCGTTTGCCCTAGTATAATGGGCGCGAACTTGTCGCGCCCACTCAAAGTAACCAGGAGAAGAGGCCGAGATTCTCCCCTCATTCTCATCTAACTCCCTCAGGATAACCATTCTCTAAACCTATGAATTAGGGTTTTCCTCCTCTGAGCGAAACTAAATCAAGAAAAAGAATAAAGGTACGAAATAAAATACCTTACGGGTAACACTTCAAAGCCGAGAGAAACGGACGTCTTTAAAAACGATTGAGAAGCCCTACCGAAGGTTGAAGAGGAAGAAATGAAGCTATACCGAAGTTACGAAAAGAAAGACAAGTGGGTAGAACTAGGTTAGAAGTTGCAAAAGGAATGGAAGGAAGGAAAAGAGCAAAAACTCCCTATTTATAAACCTTAGTCCTAACGTCGATTCGAAGTTATAAGGTTCGAACGAGTAGTGTCATACGAGTCGTCGGATCAAGTACGTGTCAAAGCGCACATCCCAAGAGTAAATCATAGAAGATTTATCGTCAGATGTTTAAATACAACGCCTATAGGCGGGACGGCTAACTATAACGCCTTTAAAGGGAAGGCCACGCCAGGACAAATTATCTCGCCGAAAAAGTTTGATCCGCCCGTGGGGCGCGGCGAAGATATCCAAAACAACGCCCAACGAGTAGAAACCAAAAAATCAAGGAGAAAAAATAAAAGTAATGCATTCTACTCAAAGTAAGAAAGAAAATCTTTGTTATTAGCAGCAAATAAAAAGTACAACGAGAAGAAACCAAGGCTATATGGAAAAATCCTAAAATCCTATCAATCAGACTCCGAATCCTTCTGCACAGGCTCAGGGAAAGTCATCTTGGATTCCACGGTGACTCGGGACCCCTCTTCCTCACTTGACGAAGAAGCACGAAGCTCAGGAGGAACATAGGTCTCCAGAAACGAAACGTAATCCTCATCGCCACTACCAGAATCGGAGGTATCCGAGGAAAGGACGATAACCTCCACCTTTTTGACATCCTTAGACCTTCGGGAGCGAGTGGAGTTGGAAGTAGACACCTCTACCCTTTTCTTCCTTCGCTGAGGCGGAGCGCTTCCGGCAACAGGTTTTTTCGCATTGTTATTTTCCATCATAAAGATTCAAAACAAGTTGATGAAAATTCGAGTTTTAGCAGGAGATATTTATAGCCAATATTCAACCTTAACATCGTTATTAACGGCAACAATAAATGCGTGGACGGTCGTAACCATCAAGTTTTGACTGTCTCGATAAATACCACTTTTATCTTTCCAAGGAGTCAATGTTTGACCCATTTAAGTTAATGGAGATTTTAGAGGAGGGCGATACTAGCAGAAATAGAAAGCAGCGTATAACGGAAAAGGAAAGATTGAAATTCAAATTACTTAAAGGGAAATACAACGAAAGCAAAAAGTATGAAGAACAAACAAGGAATGTCTTAAATGCAAATTACAAACACGCAAGGAAAAAAGCATAAAGGGAAAAGTTGGCGAGCAGGAACTTCATGGCATGGTGGAACCTCCCAATTCACTGGCATCGGCGACGGCGATACGATGCATCTCCTCCAACGCTCGTTTCACCCTTTTCGCCTTCACCATGTTTTCTTCAATAGGCTTCAAATCCTCTCTCAGTTCGTTCTGCTTGTCCAATAGGTCCACCAGGGAGTGACGCCTAGAAATCAGCTTAGTGACATCGTCCCTGATTTCGCCCTGAAGAGCCCTCTTCCTCTTCACCAGCGGCTTCATCTCCTTATTCAGCATCGCCAGACGATCATCCACTCTGCGCTCCTCATTGAAGCATATCCCCAAGATCTCCTCTTGCACACCCATAGTCTCCTTCGTAATCTCTATCTGGCTGTCAACAGCTTCAGTGACTTCGGCGTGGCACTCCTTCACATTTTCCACAGCGATCACAAAGGATGCACTATCCTTCAGTTCCTTCTCCAGACGAAGCACACTATCGAGAAAGCGTTTCTCTTCTTTGGTCAACCTCCAGCAGTAGTCGTTAAGCTCCTTGACGAATTCAGAAAATTCGCCAAAATCCTCCATCAAGTCTTCAGTATTTATGGTCAGCATGCGACGGAGCCGCTTGATAACCGGAGAGGCGGGAGACTGACCGCATTCAAAAGGAGGATTTTTGGGAGACATAATGGGGAAAAGAAGTCTAAAAGGTTAGCGAACAACAAGGGATGAGTTGATCGGGGCGCTGAACGCTTCATTTATAGATAAAGAAATCTCATCGTGGCAGTAGTTAGTGGGGAGACGGTTGAGGAAAATTATACATGAACAGAGGAACGTGTGCCAGGGAGTGGGAGAGGATGTAACTTCGCGCCATAATATTGAAAGGGAAATTCGAATCACATTCAAGTACTTCACCCCTTTGGACTTCGTACTTGGGGGGCTGTGGACCGGGCAATGGGCTTAAAAGCAAAACCAAACTAGCCCAATTAATATGAGAAAGGAAACAGGCCCAAAACAATTAAATTTTAAACGTCCATTCGGCGATACGAGGCTTGGGCGAGGTAGGTAACGATGGATAACGCCCATAAGACGGATTTACCCACGAGAAAGAAATATCTTCATCCTTCCCTAGCGATTAACTTGGGAATGAAGAAAACAACTCCTTGAAACTGCCATGGCTTGGAGACCAAGGTTTTTATTCCTACTTTCACGCTGCATCACCGGAAAAGGCGCTGAAGACCGGATTTGTAGGAACCCTAGCTTGGAGAAGAAGGCTTCAATGGTCTATAAATAGTTTGTTATTTTCATCTGTAAAGAAGATCGAATTCTGACTTATAAAACTCCCAGGGTTGTTGGGATTGGACTGAGTGTAATCACACCATTCAATCAATAATACAAACCCCCTTGTTTTTTACCAGAACACTATCAATATAACGGTGGATTTTGTAAAATTCGTATTCGTTATAATGATATCATTAACTTGTGTACCATGAAAGACATGATGCACTTGTGCATGTTAAAATCGGCCTATATTAATATGATAATCAACTTCGCATGACTTGTGCATTTGCACAAGTATTTTGATAGTTCAAATGTCAAAATTCATGCATCAATCCATCTTCGAGGGTATTGATCCCAACCGAGTAGCATTAACATAATCTTGGGGTATGTGATTAGATGCACCAGGAATTACTAAACCCACAAGTCGAAAAATTCTTAAAAGCCATCCCTCTTGATACTCAGATCCATATCTTGAAACCATAAAAAAGCTCCTTATGAGCTCACAAAAAGCATTCAATGACATCGGAATTATCTCTGACAAAGAGAAGTAGTTTTTGTTTGGTTCCTCTTGCATTTTCTGTAAATGTCGCATACAAAAAAGTTATTATTACTATATACTCTCTAAAAAGAATTATATGTGTGGGTGAAAAAAATTATATACTCTACTAAATACACAGTTCCTTTTTAACAGTCTTTTTGGAATAGTAACATCAAATTAGCGAAGTGTGTTTCTGCACACATTTTCTTTTTTCAATAAATTTAATACGTTATGTACAAAAAAAAACTTAATATGTTATATACCAAATTTTTTTTTAAAAGAAACAAACTTTAATTTTCCAAATATGTAGCATTAATTAGTTTTATTGAAAAAGATAATGGTATAATTGACAAATCTACCCTTAAAATACCAAAACGACAGTTAATTAGAAACGTTAAATCTGCAGTCAAAAGACATCTAAAAAAAAACCGAGGAAATAGACATTTACAAAGGAATGAAGGAAGTAGTTATGACGTACCTTGCAATTATAGTTTCTGTCATAATAAAGACATGTCCCAAAGTGCCTAAACAAGATATCTTTGTAATCAGGGGGCAACCTAGGAACAATATCATAGCTGTAAACTATCCTGTAAAACATAACACCATTTTCTTTTAAATTCTTCTCCATGTACTTAGAAAATATATCACCTCCAACTCTTGGTTGACCAAATGTGTACACTCCTTCAAGCCTCTCTAAAAGAAATGTTTCCTCATGCAATATCAATATTGCAGGAAATAGAATAGCAAGAGCTCCACCTAAACTGTGACCGGTCACAATAAATTTTGCTTTATCATTTCCATCTAAATGCTTCTTTAGTAAATCTCTAATGAAGTAGTACGCTTCAGGTGCATGGCCATGATTATTTTTGTCAATTTCTTTAGGCCATCCCATATTACTTTTTTGTAAACCTAAAGCTTTCATGAAACCAGCATGAGTTTTTCCAAGACTAGGAAGCTCCAACCATGAGATATCAAAATCACAAGACCATTGATCAGCATCAAAGAATTCAGTTCCTCTAAAAGTCACTATATAAGTGTCGTGATTGTCACTTTTATTTAGGAGTACATAAGCTTGAGTTGTAGCTTCTCCTTCAAAATCTGTGAAGTTTCAGAAAACAAATAATAATCAACCTTATTGTTAGTATTTTAATCTAGGATGACGGTCGATAGAGTTCGAGTATGTTGGGTAGGGCTGACTCAATAAGTTTTGAGGTCTAAAACAATTTTTAAAGTGAAAACTTTTAAAATAAAATAATAATACACTGACTATTACTAAAAATATAATTAAAAAACAAAATAGTGAGAGATTTGAACCCGAGTCAGTGAAGATATATATCTTCATCCTAAACCTAAACAACCGAGCTAGAGAAAAGTATTTAAAGCTCTTGAAGTTTTGAATTATGAAAGTTTTAAACTAAAGAATTTAACTTATTCAAAACTATAAACGTCCAAAACATATTTCAAATGATTAGATTATTTTTTTGGTTACATGAGGTAAAGAAAAACAAAAACAAAAACAAAAACAAAAAAAGGATTGTGTCCTTACAAAAGACACATCAAGAACATCAACTAATCAACTAATAAAGCTAATAACAAATGTGCGACCAGCTTGATTAGATATCTAGGTTTGTAATCTAAATATCTTTTAGGTAAATGATCATTTACCCCCTGCAAAATAAGCAAATTTTCGTTTACCCTCTTACGTAATTTTTTTTTTCTGTTTACCCCCTACAAAAAATAGATTCCCTCATTTTGCCCCGTGTGTGTACAACAGAACATGTGATTGTGAAAATCTGCTGACGTGTGTACAACAGAACATGTGATTGTGAAAATCTGCTGACGTGGCTTGTACACGTGAAAAAAATAATTTATATATTTTTTTAATTTCCATTTTAGGTAATATTTTCTTTAAAAAAAATTTCTTGCAAAATAAAAAAACGAATTTTTTCCCAAAATTTTAAAAAATTGCTACAAATAAAAAAAAAATCTTACAAAATTTTTTAAAAAATTTCCTACAAATATTTTTTTCACAAAATAATTTTTTTTCTTCTTATTTTGCTCTCAAAATAAAGATTTATTTTCAAATCTTTTTAAATAAAAAAAAACAAAATCTTTATTTTTTAAAAAACAAAACTTTATTTTTTTTGTTGCATAATTTAGTGCTGCGGATATAGTGCAACCTAAGGTTGCTGCATAATTTAATATCACACGAGAATTGAAGCCTCAAATGTAAAACTTTTTTTTTCTATTTTTTTTTAATTCAAAGAGATTAACAAAAAAATTAAAGTTTTGTTTAAAGAAAAAATAAAGATTATGTTTTTTTTTAATTAAAAAAGATTTGAAAATAAACTTTATTTGGAGTAAATGTTAGTATTTTGGGAGTAAGGTTTCTAGAAAACAAAATTGTAGGATTTTTTTTTTAATTTTGTAGGAATTTTTTTGTTATTTGTAGGAATTTTTTATTTTGGAAATAATTTTTGTTTAGGAATTTTTAAAAAAAATATATTATCTGACGTGGAATTTAAAAAATAAATATTTTTTTCTACGAGTACAAGCCACGTCAGCTGCTTTGCACAGTCACATGTCATGTTGTACACACGGGGGGCAAAATAATGGAATCTATTTTTTGCAGGGGTGTAAACAGAAAAAAAAATCTGCGTAAAAAGGTAAACGAAAATTTGCTTATTTTGCAGGGGTAAATGATCATTTACCCTATCTTTTATTAAAATGGTGCGATAGTTTAGTAATATTATATTTTTAGAGAGAGTACTTTTTATGGTTAATTATACCTGTATTTATAGTACTCGTAATAACGGTTTTCACCCTATATGTTATACTTACTTTTTATGGATACCCGATAAATATGTATCCATTGCATCCTTATTAAGGTATTATTTTTATTTTTTTAGTACACGGATAAAATGAAAAACTATTGTAAATTTACACATACAAAAAAGAGGACTGAAGTTTACATCGCAATCATAACGTTTTGACCTAACAATTTTGATATTTCTAGTCATTATCACCCTTATTTTAATGGAAAAACATGAGAGTAAGCTTTATTTTTGCACTTACCATTCCAGTAATCGCCGCTTGCCACAACTTCCATCTATGCAAGAGTTCAAAATTAACATTAGTAAAGAATAAATTATTTCAAATCTTAATTACTACGCATACCACATCACACTGTTAAGATGTTCCAAATCTTAATTAGAAGTCGGTTTTGTAAGGTTGAGTTAAATTCAATATCAAATTCTAATTTAGAGCAAGTTTCGATCCTTGGGCGCCGGGACCGAACGGGAAGAATGAACCCTAAAAAAGAAAGGGAAAGCATGAACCGTCAGGACGCCGATTGTTCAGCGGGCGGATTGGTTACCGATTTCCATGTGCTAGTTGGACTTCATGAACCCAACTTGGAATCCCGCATCGGAAGTAATGAACTTGGTGGGTTTATATAGGATAGAACAATCCTCCCCTTTGAACCATGATTTTGAGGTTGAGTTACGTTCAATCCGTATCAATTGTCCCACATCGGAAGTAATGAACCCGATGTGAGGGTTTCATATAGGATTAAACAATCCTCCCCTTTGAACCATGGTTTTGAGGTGGAGTTAGGTTCAATCCGTATCAATTGGTATCAAATTCTCTCCAAGATTCATTGGGCCACCCGCTATCGGGCCACCCACCATTTATATCCACGCACCAAGCACAATAGTGTTAGGCGTGAGGGAGTGTGTTAAGAAGTCTCACATCGAATGTGAGTTTGCCTGGACAAGGGCTTATAAGTAAGAGACAATTCTCATCTTACAAGCCAATTACTAGGGTTGAGTTAGGCTCAATACTCAATTCTAAGAAACAATTAAACAATTCATCCATATTTACTTAAATAGTTGGAATTGGGTAAATTTAGTGGGATACATGTAAATGTTTTTTTGAGGGTGTGTTTGTTTCACGGATAGACAATTGATTCCCAGGATTAACTTTCCCAGGAACATAAAAGTAGGAATCTTGTTCCCAGGAAAATAGGGAAAAAAGTGTTTGGTTAGTTACTTTATTCCTGGGCAGTTTTTCTTAAAAAATTCCAAGGAATAACTAAACTATGTTTGGTTTGCAATCTATATTCCTGAGAATTAATGTTATAATTATCAAAATACCCTTAATCAATATACAATGAAACCAACAATATTGGCTTGGGGATTTACAAAATCTATTCATGATCATCACCATATTTTCAAAACCTGTTTGTATCGAAGTCCAAAATTTCTCTCACGATATTATAGTAGCTTTAATTTCCATCTCCATTACTCATTCTAGTAACTGCAATTGGCTATATTGTTATATACAAAATTTGTATATTCGAAAGTGAAAAGAAGATATATACGCACTGGTGGTTTAGAAAAGCTATTGAATTGATAAATCAATTCATTCATTCATTCATTCTCTTAATCACATGACTGAATTCAATATATATCATCACTGTAAGCCAATTTGAATGTAAGGTATTTTAGTGTTTTACGAAATTAGCAATTTCAATGGGAATGAAAATTTTCATGGGGTAAATATCTATTTTGATATTTGAATGTGTGAAATGTTGTTATTATAATTATAAAGTGCATATCAAAATTACAAAAACAAGTATAAATGAGTGTTTTGTTAGTCATTTTTATGATCAAATACGTCTTTACATAGTTGATTTAGTCATCAAATGTTTTTTTTTATACACAAGTAGCAGAAGAAAAGTAGCATCACTCAGGCCTCCGGGCATCTGAAATGATCTCAATGTTGTTGCCATTGGTGATTCATCACATCTTCAACATACTAGTATAAGGTGACAAAGAGGAATATCTAAACTTAGTTTGCAAGTCAATCACCAACAGAAGTTCCTACTATAATGAAAGGAAAGTGCCAAACTAGTAAGTCAATTTCACTTTGAAGGAAACAATTTGGAACTAAAGTCATATTGCCAAACAAAAGTTCCTATGAAGCATCAATTTTTTCTTTTAAGAGGCTTAAATATGTATATTTAAATAATAGGAAAAGGAGAATAAATACAAGGTCTACTAGTCCCCTAAATTACAAAGAAACAGGAAAAATGTGTTAAACAATAAGGCATAGACCAAAAAAGAGGCAAGAATACACAGGCTCAAAAAATCAAAAAAGAGGCAGCGCTGTAGCAGTAGCAGGCGGATGAGATTGATGCTGTAACATCCATTACACGCCCAATTGTTCCTGTTATTCCATATACATCAAGCAATCGTTGCGACTGATCCTGCACAATCAACGGTTTCAGGTCTGCATATATCAACAAAGACAGAGTTCACTATTCAGTCCAGCTTCGTTCCACACTCGTCTATTCTCACTACAACCAAAGAACACCTTATGGACTAACAAATGCCTCTATTATTGCTCATGTATCTCTTTTCTGAGTTTGTGTTTTGCACTCCTTATGCATTAAACTCTATTATTAATAAAACTTTGCTGTATTCAAAAAAAGCCTTATGCATTAAACTCTATTATTAATAAAAATTTGCTGTATTCAAAAAAAGAAAATTGAATAAAAAGGTGTATCTATTTCTCTAGTTTTTAACGAAAATTTGAAGATTGTAAACAATTCATAGGACCTTAATTGTTAGCTTTTGACAAATCACTAAAACCTTGACAGTAACATATTCTCCTATGCATAAGTTGAAACTAACATGCATAAAAGATCAATCGACACATAGACCATGAAACTAATATGCTAATAAACCAGTCTTGAAAACAAAAACCAGTCCAGACAGAAAACAAACAGCCCTGAACCTCTACAACCGCAAACTAAAACCAGAGAAAAACAAAAAAATAGCGACCAGCAGCAAAAACACAAGTTTGCACAGCAGACCTGCAGCCTAGCTAACAAATAAGCGCACCATGCAAAGTTTCGGTGTTAACAATCAAGAAATAAGCATAGCAGAAAAACAACTAAACAGTTACACCAGTGTTAATCAAAGCAAAAGTAACACTTCAATAAATAAAAAGATTCAAAGACAATTCGTACATGAGTTTTTTACTTAACAATGATAAAAACAACTAAACAATAAAATCACCAAAGAAAAATTCTACATAAGTGTTTTTCTTAATAAAACATTCGAAATAGTAAATATGCAAAATTCTACTGAAAACCATTGTTACGTAACAGCATGACCACAAACTTCTTTCTCAATTCAGGAGTATTCATAGCGAAAAAACAATCACAGAGGTTGTTGTCTTTGGTTATAAGCATAGAAGCCATCACAACATCATCATCAGATAGTCCTATTTCACTTAATATGGAGACAATTTGATTCCTCCTTTCAGCTGTGACTTTCTCGTGCATAAAACAAGAGGATAGTTGTTTCATATTCTCAACACCGCTAGCAAAACACTCACCTAACTTGTTCACTGAAGTTAAGAAGCTATCAGAACCATCATCATTATGCTTCACCCTTTTCCCCCCACGCTTTCCAGTCCTATAATTAGTAGTGTTAGCTGTCTGTGTTTCTGGTATCTGTGACAGAAAATCATCTTCATCGCCATCCAAATTAATTCCTGACCCGCCCCCTTCAGTTGATGCAAACTGTTCCTTCTCCATCTGAACAGGCATATCAACAGTATCTTCTGCTGCATTACCAGATGCTTTATCTTTTCCGAATACAGTATCCAAAGAATCAAAGTGTGGAAATGGTTTTCCAAACAAGCCAATTGCAGTAGGATGAGACTGCATTGAATGAAAATATGTTTAGAAATATAAATTTAATGCAAAGGTAAATGTTATGAATAGATAAAATGTGAAGTAGTATATGTGGCATATTACCTTGCACCATTGACTATAGATCTCCTTCTCCACTATAATCATCTTCCGAGTATCATCCCACCCAAAACCACTTGCACTTGGACCCAACATATCTTTGATTGCAGAATATTGTGATTTTAGACGTTTCACCCTTGATTCAATATGCGGGTTAGCTTTTAATGTGCAACCTGGAAATTTGTTGAGAATATATTTCTCTAATACTTTAGTATAACCAGGTTTAAATGACCCTGCATCAGCCTTCCAACCATCATCTACCAATTTCAACAAACCTTGCACTAATACTGCATCTTCTTCGGCAGTCCATTGTCGCTTTGTGGCTTTTACACTTTGATTTTCAGAAGATCCGTCCATCTATTCAACAAAACTCAACAAGTATGTGCTTGTTAAAATTGAAAACATTATATATGATAAATAAAATCATAGTAGAAAGTGCATATTTTCAAATATAAACTCAAACACAAATATATTTGACTAATGAAACTTTTAAATCAAAGTCAATGATAGTACATTTAAAATAAAAATTACAATAAAAATAGAAATGCCAAATAACAAACACAGAATTATTCAATGATTTCCTCCTCTCCACCTATTAAATATTTCTAATGCAAAATTATCTCTCCATTGACTCCATGCAGTACTTGGCTCCACCGTAGTTATCATGTCACCAGACATGACTTCATCGGAGACCTCATCATATCCTAAATTCCTTTCCAGAGGATCCAATACCATTTCTTTACGAATATGGTTATGTAGAAGACAACAAGCTGTTATTATTCTTCCTTGAGTTTTTACAGGATAAAATGACTTCTCTCTCAATATAGCCCAACGTCCTTTCAAAAGCCCAAAACATCTTTCTATTACATTCCTAGCTGAAGAATGTTTCATATTGAAAAATTCTTTAGGGGTAGATGGTTGTAACCCATTCCTCCACTCACTGAGGTGATACCTTTGACCTCTATAAGGAGTAAGAAATCCTTCTCCATTCATGTATCCAGCATCACATAAATAATAATACCCTATCATACATAAAACTAAAAGTTAATATCCATAAACTATGCAAGACATGTTTTATTTGTATATGAATGTATACTTTTATACCTTGAGGAACCTTTAAACCATTTGGTCGAGAAATAGCATCTCTAAGGACTCTAGAGTCTGCAGCCGATCCCTCCCAACCAGGCAAAACATATATGAATTGTAAATCCGGTGAACAGACACCTAACACATTTGTAGCTATCTCACCCTTCCTTGTTCTGTATCTACTTTTGTCAGCTTCAGGCACATTGACCTTGATGTAAGTGCCATCAAGAGCTCCTAAACAATTTTTAAAATATTTCCATCTTTCGTCTGTGTTTCCCTCCAATATTGGTTTAGGTTGTTTTAACAATTCTTTGTGACACCTCAAAACTGACAATAATACATTTGTGAAATGTCTACTAATTGTTTCACCGGACCTAACAAATTGTCTTCTAATCATTCTATTCTTAACATGGTGTGCCAATATGTGTAAAAACATGGCCACCAATTCCTCAACACACATATGTCGAGTAGGAAGTAATCCACCAATAACTTTTAACATGTCACATAGTTTATGAAAAGCAGCCCTATCCATCCTTGTATTCTCAATACAAGCCAAATCACTATTGTAAATAATTCTACGAAAATGAACTTCTCTAATTAAACTTCTTTCATAACAATCCCATGATCTTTTTCGCTTTTTCAAGCGCTCACTTAAAGCATGGTAGCATAACATAATGGCCAGCAACATAAAATTATTCAACATGTCCATATATATGATAAACATTGCTATAATCCTTTTCTTCCTTTCACGCACTTTCATCAAACGTGTCATGATCAAAAATAAATTTTTAATGTGCTGCACATATCATAATACTATATCTCAGAACATGGAAATGGTAACATATATAACATAATAAATTGAGCACAAACATGTAACTATATAGTATAATAGATCTCATGAGGAAGATACATGACAAATTAAAGAATAATAGATCTCTATTTATATCTTAGAATCAGCATGAAAGAAACAAAATGGAAGAACAAAATTGGGGAAAACACCAACCCTGACACATTTTTAACGATACTAAAAGTGAAAACAATTGGGGAAAAAGGTCAACAATACATAGCTGTTCTTGGACAAAAATCATATTCATTATGGGACAAAAATAACACTCAAAGATAATCCCTATAATTATGGCACAACCAATAGATATTAATCAAGTTCTAAACAGACACAATCATAATAATTTTGTACAAATTGAAAGAACGAATGCAAACATGTTGTAGCTGGTTACTGTTTACTTATTGTTGTTGTTCCTGGTTGGTGGTGTTCCACGGGTTTGTTTTATTTTTTGCTTTTTTCTAGCCTAAAATTGTGTAATTTATTGGTATCTTTATCTCAAAAAAAATGCAAACAAACAAATGATAGTCATCTCTGTTCCAAGAAAAATATATCAATAATCAACTAAAACCATATTCCCCTTATTCCACTCCTTGTTTCTTTCACCATACTCTCACACTAATTTACATTAAAAAAAAAAAGCAATAATGGGTAATTCAAAGAAGAAACATGATTATGTTTAATAATAGCAAACAACAACAAATTATCAAGAAAAAAAATTAGCAAACAACACCATACAAATCTGAGAGTGGAAAAATTGGAAGAGTTTTAAAGAAGTAGATCATATCTTATTACCTGGAACAACAAGGTGAAATCCAGAACCCAGAAAAAATTGCAAGTTGGTGATGAACAAACAATTTAGTAGAATATAAAGCAATTGTTTCAACGTGGAAATTGTTTTGGAGGGAAGATTGAGCGGGTAAATCAAAGGGTAAAAATGGGTTTTCATAGAGAACATGGGTTCATGGTTCCTGGGAACAAAATTTTCCAGCCCTCATCTCATGGGAATAAATTGGAAAAGAACGTGGGAAGAAAGTGGGTAGTTTGAGATTCCTGGGTACTTTTTATTCCAAGGCTTTTTTTTTTGTTCCAATATACCAAACGTGGGTTTATTTATTTCCAGCCTCAGTATCCTGGGAATATTATTTTAAGAAGTGAAACAAACACCCCCTGAGCGGTAAGAGAATTGAGTTTGCAAAGAATATATGTGAATATCATTTATAAAATACATCCTATCCAGCCCTACCACACATATAACATATGCGACGGCATCGGGCCTCCAAATTTCGATAAAAATTTAGGCTATAAAATTTCGAGACCTTACATTATTAATAGTTATATATTGTCAATTTTTATTAAGTATTGCATTTGCATTTATATGGTTTGTGGTTCAAATCCCAACAATTTCATTTTTTTTTGCATAATTTTAGCTCTATTTATTTCAAATTAAATTAAAATTGGCCTTGATTATGATAAATATCTTTTTATGTTATTTACAATGATAATTATTGTGTCTTTAATGTTATTTATAATTTAAATAGAGCATGAATTTCAATTTTTTTTGTGTAAAACATGATTTTATTTTAAAATTATATATTTTTATTAAGGACCCATTTTAATATTTAAGTCGGGCCTCCAAATACTCGGGACATGTATAGGACATAGGTCCTTGTTTGTAAAGGTTGATGTTTAACTTATATAAATTATATTTATGTATCTTTGCTTATAATAAAAATAAAATTTAGGCTTAATTGCACATTTGGTCCCTTATCTTTATTTTAGGTTTTAAATTGGTCCCTTATCTTTTAAAAGTTTTAAATTGGTCCCTTAAACGGAACAAAAGATTAGAGACCAATTTGAAACTTTTAAAAGATAAGGGAGTAACTTGAAACCTAAAATAAAGATAAGAGACTAAATGTGCAATTAAGCCTAAAATTTATGTATCTTTGTAAGTAAAAAAAAAACTTTTTTTTTTTAACATCTAGCTAGAGTAGCCAATTTATTATAAATAAATTATACATATGTTAATTATCATCCTTTGATCAAAAGAAACTAATCAAAGAGTGATTTAATTTGTACCTTCCAGTGATTTTCAACGGTGTCTCTTATAAAAGCTTGATTCTCGTAAGCTGCTTTAGAAGTCATCATAGACAAAGCAACATTATATTTGGGGTCATCACGTTGGATCCTTTTGTCCAATTCCACTCTATTGTCCAAATGACCAATAATTGATACATAATCTGCTGAATTTGTATCCACTAGCTCCTTACCTGTTCACGTAATTATTTAAACATCAAATGCTAATCATTTTTTATTTTGATGTACGTTCTTTTCTAATGATAACAAAATATATAAAAATTCGTATGCCCTACCAAATTAACTTGAAGGATGTGTCTTTAAAACATTTTCTAAAATTTCCATATAAAAAATAAGGTGCATCTATTAATAAATATTTGTTTTTTTTAAAAAAAATTTTTGATTAATATTAAATAATATGATTAAATTATTTATCTTAAAAAAAAATTCAATGATATATGTGTGCCTAAATATAATTACATTGTGGTTGTGCCTATTGAAGAATTACATTCTTGGCACAAACAATTTTTTTATGCGATTTTAAACACAAGATTTCACGGAGAGTAGAAATTTTTATGTGGCAACACATTTAAAAAAAAATAATTAAACAAAAAGTAGAAAGGAAAAATTATTAAAATAATCTGTATTTTTAAGTCATTAAATAATATGTATTTTTATGAGTCCAAATCTAGTACCAGAGGTTGTAAACCTTTTGAAAAGAGTTCAAATGTCATGCATAGTAATGTTGTGTCGCTTAAGCTCATGAATGTAGTTTTTTAAAGATTAAGTTTTGCTATATAGAAAGGTTTAGCGACGCAACTTGTTACTTGTCTACCTTTTATTCATGTGTAAATATTTTTAAAAAATATAATACCTTTTCATTTACTAAATACTTTTTTTTATGTGTCCAAATCTAATGTTCAAAATTCTATTGACTATTCAAGTATTTTTCAAATTAATATGATCTCTTCAACAAAAAAAGATATTGTATATTTGACCTATAATTTGTACTAAATATATCAATATTTTGATTAAAGTGTATATATCTTATCTTATATTTATTTAAGATATAAACATCACCATGCCAAAAGTAGTACTTAGAGATAAATAACAAACCTTGGAGAAGGTTGGAAATGATCTGGAAAATGTTGCAATTGCCACTAGCCAAGTTAAAAAATAACTCAATAGTGAAGCCAAGATATTTCAATGGATACTTAAACAACAGCATCAACTTTTGTAACAATAGCGATACAAATACAAGAGACTTGTATTCATCCAAACTTTCCTCTTCAACAACCTCATTGCATTGGACAAAGTTTTCTTTGTGTAACTTAGTAGTGCCAAAATAGACCCTAAATAGTTCAAAGAACCCAATATTTTTGGGTTGCAAGAACAAAAATCCAGTAGCTGCAAATTTGTCAGAGCTATGATCCATGATTTAAAAAGTTAAAATAAGGAATAAAAGATAGAGAAATTGGATCGTATATATGTTTGATTGAAAGAAAATGCATATATAATAATAACTGAGAAGAATCGGGTAAGGTTATAGGGGTGAAAAAATTTGGTACCACAAAATTCAATATATAATTGGATTTTTTTTGTCAAGTACTTGTAAGATAATTGAATGTAATTGATACCACCACCACATAATATAAACGACATGAAAAAAAAATTAAAATAAAATAAAACGTTGCCAATAAAAGTGGTCCTGATCAATGGTCCTTCTCAAAAATTTGTTATCTAATATGCTAAATATGATCGGATGTTATCCCAAAAGCTAGCTCGAGAGTTAAAATTTGCACTATCGTTATAAAGATTATTTATGTCATATCTCAAGTCAATGTAGGACTTCTAACACACTCTCTCACGTCCAGGACTGAACAAGCTGGAACATGAAATCAACAACAATAGGTGGCTCAAACATGAGAGTTCTCCATAACAAACAACAAATGAATCTAGGATAGACTTTGATACCATATTAAATATACTTAGATCTAGGATAAGCTCTGATAACATGTTAAATATGTTTGGATCTCAACCACAAAAGCTAGCTTGAGAGTTGAGATTTACACTATCCTTATAAAGACTACTTATGTTATATCTCTAGGCAATGTGAGATTTCTAACATAATATCATTAATAAAAAATGCTAACGAATGTCTTTTAAAACACTCTTTAAAGATTTTTAAAAAATAAGTTCTTTTAAAAATGTACATAATAATTCATTGAAAATTAAATTTTTTTAATTTCTTTTATAAATATTTTTAAAAAAACAAATTCTTAAAAAGTGTCTCGGAAATTAATGAGGAAAAAAAAAAAATACAGTCCACATAAAATAGGACATAAACGTTTTCCATACATGCATGATACATTTTGCAACACCGGTGCAGAGGTCAATGGAGTATTAATTATTTTTTGTTGACACAGCAACGGATTGGTTGTTGTGAAAAAGAACTGTATATTGTTATTTATTATCTTTGTTCACACATAAAAATAAATTATTTGTCGTCCAAAATTGAAAAAGACAAATGATATGATTAGGTTTGTCCCACACCCATGTGTCAAGTGTACAATGGTATCGAGCCTCCAAATTCAGACTTAATTTTGAGGGTCTTGAAATTTTAAGGTCCTATATTAATAATTTTATATTTTAAGGTCCTATATCGTGCCCCCGAGTCTTGCATGCGCATTTGCCCACTAGGCCTCCAACTATACATATGATGCGAGTGTGAGAAAATGGAAAAATCTTGTAAAACACCGTTCGCATGCTACACTGCAAACTAAGTTCACATACCACATAGTGAACTGGTCGGCACATGAAAAAAAAAAACGGCCACCCATACAGTCAAAAGTGAATGACACATGGTCAAATGTGACTGGTCACATGTGTGGCTGTGTCATAGCTCCGGTAAATCAGAATTCATTATCCCTATGTGTCATTTTATTTACCATGTTCCCTCATTCTCTCGTATTCTTTCATTTTTTTAGTTTGTTTGTTTTGTTTATTTTGCTTAGTTTTTTTTGTAAACAGCCGCATAGTTCATCGTCGGTTACTCATATTGCTTCCACCGGTGTTGTTTTGTCAACATGGTTGGGAGCGGTATTGTAATCGACGAGGGACTTTTTGTATCCTAATTGGGAACGATATGAGTTATCGAAACGGGTCCTACCAAGCTTATAATTGGAACCACACAAATGAGATATTTCCAGGCACAAATGAGACTGTCATATCCTGCAAAATTGGTTGGTTGTAGTATCAAAGTGGGGCTTACTGATGTATTTTTCTGTCTAAGCTTAGCTTTACTTTTACCATAAGTGGGGGCTTACTGATGTATTTTTTCTGTTTAATTGTTTAAGCCCTGATTTCTTTTTACCCCAAGCTCGATTTTATTTTTCCCCCAAATGGGGGTTAATGATTATGTTTTGTCTATCTAATGTAACTTTGTTTTTGGTTGTAATGAAAATCAATAAAACTATTGTCATTGAAATTATGGTGCAATGTCTTTTCTTTATTTCTCTGCTATTTTGTAACAGACAGATTTACTATTTAGAAAGTGAACTCCCTGATCCATTCGCGCCTTAGAAATCAAACTCCCTGATCCGTTAGTGTTTTAACAAGCCAACCTTTTACATATTCCCTCTCTAGGCAGCGAACACTACCCAGACCAGAATGCAGTGCCACTGCCATCAATTTTAAGCACAATTAACACGAGCAAAAATCAACAGATTTTTTTGGCCTTAAATATAAGCAAAAGTTATCAAAATCAACTTTATTTAATGTTATTATTCCAAAAGTACCCTCATTAATTGTTATATTTTTTTTAACATTGTAGAGTTCCAATGCAAATTATAAGGTCATTTTAAGAGTTTCATTAGAAATATAACATAAAATTAATACAAAAAAAACTACTCCTTAATAAGTGTGCAAAATTGAATCTTGGCTTACAAAAGAGGCCGGAGGGAGTATATATATATATATATATATATATATATATATATATATATATATATATATATATATATGGCGCCACACTGATGTTATTTATTAATTCTTTTATAAAAATTAAAATTATTAATGTAAAAGTATTTAAATATTTTTAAGTTTATAATAAATCTGATTTACGGTGGTGTAGAAAGAAACTATTTTGGGCTTAGTAAAAAAATTGGTTGGGCATAGTTAAAAATATTTTATTGGATTGATTATAAACAAATTCAATCATAAAAGATGTTTTCTCTCCCCACCCCCCATGAATCTTTTATCCCCTTGAATTTCAAATTTTGCCCTTGAAAAAACTTCGGTTCTTAGAAACCGAAGTTTTTTTTCCCTTGAAAACAAATTTCGGTTTCTAAAAACTGAAATTTACTCTGAATTTGCACTAGAAAAATTTCGGTTTCTGCGAACCGAATGTTTCTGCAAGGGCAAAATTGGAATATTGGGGGTATAAAAGATTCATGGGAGGGGGGAAGAGAAAATATCATCATAAAATGAGATAAAATTATGTTTGGAAATAGTTAATAAATCTGTTGTTTAATCAATTAATAACTATATTTTAATTACTTTTAAAAATCATATATTTTAAAAGATGGATCGGATGAATATCCATCAATTTAAGATATCATAATGGATGGATTGGATGAATCATATATTTAATGGATGGATTGGATATTTTAAAGAAAATTTTAGTGGATTATAATGGATTAATGAATTATTTTGATCCATCCATTAGTATCCAAATCCATCCAATCCATCCATTTTGCTACCCTTAGTTTAAGTTAATTTATATTTCGAACTCGCCTAAAACATTAGGGTTTTGTTATTAATGAATAGTGTTCTGAGTTAGGACAGTGATCTTAACTATTTTTGTGTTAATTCATCGTAATATTAAGAATGAATTGTGATGTATGACCACAATTACCAAATAATGATAAAGAATGGATTTGAAACAACCTAATCACTTTTCTCATATGAAATCCAAATCTCTTATATTTTTCTGTTTTTATAATCTCAAACTCTCCGCAGTTTATTTTAATTGTTGAAATTCATAATCATTGCGGAGACGAATTTATTAAAAATATTATTACTTAACGATAATTTTGTAGACTTACTAAAAAAATCATCATTGATCAAATGGAGGTCTTTCACCCCCAACCCCCCTTTTCTTTTGGGTTTACACACATCCTCTACTTCACCCAACTAATAACCCTTTTTTTTTCAAGCCCCCCAAAGGAACTCCCTTTGGATTCTCACCACCCTTGTCCACACTCTTATTGGCGTTTTCATAAAAGAGAAAGAAAAAAATGATAGGAATGACACTAAAGATCGCATTCAACAACATAATTCTACCACCAAGGCTAACATACTTGTTCCTCGCAAGAGGCAAGTGTTCGCCGCAACACCTCAATCATCGGTTGACACGTTGTTAACTTCCTCGGACTTGCACCCACCGGTAGATAAAGATAGACCAAATTGTCACTCTTATTGATGAATTATTTGATTAGACTACTTTTAATTAGATTACTTTTGTAAAAAAAAAAATAGCAACCAATCATATAGGTGGGTATGGAAATAATTATAATGAAAGGCAAACATTATAAATGATTAGGAGATTACAATTTATTGACGGCGTATAAATTTTTTACAGATATTAATTCAATCCATATTTTATTATAAACTTAGAACTCTACCTTAATATGATAACCAACATGTGCGTCCCTACGAGTATTTTGTTACTTCAACTAACAAAATACAAGCATCAATCCACCTTGGAGGGAATTGATCCCAATCGAGTAGCATTAACATAATCTTGGGGTAGGTGATCAGGTGCTCCAGGAAATACTAAGCCTACAAATCGAAATATTCTTAAAATCCATCCCTCTTGATACTCTGATCCAAATCTAGACACCATAGTGAAGCTCCTCATGAGCTCACAAATAACATTCAGTGTCATCGGTGATATCGCTGACAAAGAAAAGTAGTTCTTGTTTGGCTCCTCTTGCACTTTCTATAAATTTATACAAAAAATTAAAGTTATTAAATATAAATGTACTTGAGGTAAAATGATTTGGCTCACATGTAAAATAAAATTAGTTAAAATTACATACCTTGCCATTATAGTTCTGTCAAAATAAAGACATGTCCCAAAGTGTTTAAACAAGTCATCCTTGATATCAGGAGGAAATCTAGGAATAATATCATAGCTGTAAACCATCCTATAATACTTAATACCATTATGTTTCAAATTCTTCTCCATGTATTCCGCAAATATACCATCTCCAACTCTTGGTTGACCAAATGTGTACACCACTTGAAGCCTCTCCAAAAGAAGTGTCTCCTCATGCAACATCAATATTGCAGGAAACAGAATCGCCAAAGCTCCACCTAGACTATGACCAGTCACAATAAACTTTGCTTTATCATTTTCATTCAAATGATTCTTCAGTAAATCTCTAATGAAATAGTAGGCTTCAGGTACATGGTTAGGATTTGTTTTAATTTCTTTCGGCCAGCCAATGTTGCTTTTCTGTAAACCTAAGGCTTTCATAAAACCAGCATGGGTTTTTCCCAAACCAGGAAGCTCTAACCATGAGACATCAAAATCATAAGACCATTGATCAGCATCAAAGAGTTCAGTTCCTCTGAAAGTTACTATGTAGGTGTCGTAGTTATTACTCTTATCTAGGAGCACAAAAGCTTCAGTTGTAGCTTTTTGTTGATAATCTACAAAGTTTCAAAAATCAAACAATAATCAACCTGACTGTTGTTTTGATCTAAAGATGGTAACATGTAGATTGTCGGTATGTTAGTTAGATGACTATTTTTTTTTATATTATATTGTTGTAATTTATAATTTAAATGACAATTATTTTTCAATTTTTTTTTTTTACATTTTTTAAAGGGTCCATTTTTAACTTTCAAGGTCAGGCCTCAAATATTCAGAGTCGGCCCATGTGTACATATTCATAGGGACGAAGCTAGAAAGGGACCAACAGAGGCCATAATCTCCCCAAAAATTTTTAAAATATTTTTTTATACTAGTATCTTATTATATTATTGATTTAATTTCACTTTTAGTCGCATCATTTTATAATCTCACGAAAATAATTGCCCTTTTTAATTCAACTTTTTGGGCTCTATTTATACATTTGATGTAAATTTAATCTTGACGTATATTTTCTCCCCTAAAAATGATATTCTTTTGTACAAAAATGGTGATTTTAATTTATATCCCAAATATTGAATTTAATGACAAAATATATCTCTTTTAAGACCAAAATTACAATAAATGTAAAAATAGAGGATGCAAAAAGTTCAACTTAAAAAAAGTGGTCCATAAAATACAGATTCACAGTATAAAATTGATCCAACGTAAACTTAATTCTTAGCTTCATCCCTTTATGTTATTTGTTGTTGTAGGTGTTTTTTTAGATATGTGATAGAAATGGATAGATATGTGATCTCTATTTTGATAGAATTGTTATATTTTAAGCTAATTAGATTTGATCTTGAGAAATTTATATAAAAATTATGGTTTTTTCTTCTCTACCCTCACATAAATTGAGGGCATATGCCCTATGCTAATGGGGCATGATGTGGCACCAATGAAATTCATCCACATGTATTTAAGTCAAACATAATTAATTGTTTTACCACAAAGTAATTTTGACTATTTTTATTTTTAAATTAATTATATTTTAGGTATTATATTCTATGAATTTACATTTTGGTCCTAATTGCTTTCTAATTTGTTTGCTTCTTCTTCCGATAGTTTTACGGTATCTAACACAACTTTCTTCTGCGTATAAAAAATTTTCAATTCATCCAATCGTTTGCTTCTTCTTCTTCCAATCATTTATACTCGTTTTTAAACTTTCTAATTTGTTTGCTTCTTCTTCTTCCAATCGTTTATACTCGTTTTTTTACCACTCTGATTTCACTTTCAAGCTTTAGATTCGTTCTCTGATTTCACCTTCATTCAACCTTCTCCTCAGTTTCGTTCAACCTTCAGCTTCGATCTTCAAAATCTAGGTCAAGTTTCTCATTTGTTTATTGTTAAATTATTTAGGGTTTTTGAAATTTTAGTATGATTTTGAAATTTAGTAATTAGGTTTTTGAAATTTCAATCTTCGTTCAACCTTTAATCAAGCTTCAACCAAGCTTTCAATGTTTGAAATTTGTATATCTTTTTTTTTTTAATCAAGGAAACTTTTTATTAATTCAAAAAACAAATCTTTACAAGGTGATCACCTGATCCAACCATCTAAACAGGACAACCAAAACCAAGAGAGAAAAAAAACTAGATAAGCAACTGAGCAATATGCTCCCTAAGCTTAGGACTTCTCCAGCCTCTATACACTATAGTATTGATAATCTCTTCCTCTATTTTTGTATTATGTACTCTATTGCCAAAGCAAACATCGTTCCTATAATTCCATAAGTAGTAAATTGTTTCGGCAGCTGCACTTTTTAGAAGTTGAGCCCTCCACCCTTTCCCTTTACTAAGTCTTGTGATCCACCTCAATTCATCATTCCATTCCAGAGGGATATGATCAATCTGCAGCCATCTAAGGACCCTTTGCCAAATAACCTTCAGCTCGTCGCAACCAAAGAACAAGTGATTAATAGTTTCCTCCCGGTGACAGAAGCAACAATGCACATCAACTGTCAAACCGAATTTATGAAGCCTATCTTTTGTTGACAATCTGCAATGACATGCCAGCCAGAAAATAAACAAAGCTCTAGGACGAGCCATGTTCTGAAACAGAGTTTGTCTCCAATATACAACAGGATATTCCTCCTTCAATAGAAGATAAACTTTCTTTTGGATAGTCTTACCCGTCATGTTGATCCAACCTGGTATCTGTAGGAGAGACTCCCTTTGTTTAAGGATTGCCTTAAGAATCCAAGAACATGTCTGCATTTGAAATTTGTATATCAAAGTGAATATGAAGTGAATGTTTGAAATTGACTAATAAGGAATATAATTCAATAATTATTACCATATTATTGATGATTCAAATGAATTCAGTAATTATTAATAAATAACAAAGATTTGTTTTCCCTTTCCAGAAAAGAAAATAGAGACTAGGTACCATTTGAAACTTTTGAAGACAAAAAAAAGTTGGTTTAATTAGTCTATTGGTCCCTTAAAGACATTTTAGGTTTCATAATGGTCCCTTAAAGAAAAAAAGGCTCAGATTGGTCCCTTAAAGAAAAAAAGGCTCGGATTGGTCCCTTAAAGACATATATGTTTGCCATATTGGTCCTTTCCGTTAAATTTTAACTCCAAATATAACAAAAAATTCCAATTGTTAAAATTTTAAAAATTAATAAGGTTTTTGGTAGACCACTTACACTTAATGACATCCACAATCCAGTCAATTAAAACTAACGTTTTTTGTAAAAAATTGACAGAAAGGACCAATTGAGAAACGAATGTGTCTTTAAGGGACCAATCCGGACCTTTTTTTCTTTAAGGGACCATTGTGAAACCTAAAATGTCTTTAAGGGACCAAAAGATTAATTAAGCCAAAAAAGTTCTATAAAAAAAAAATTAGTATATTGTTACTCACTTACTCTTAAATATGAATTTTTTTTTTGTTACATGTAAACGAGATATACAACAAATTATTGAGTCTTTACCCCAAAAAAAAAAAAAAAAATTATTTAGTCTTAAATATGATTGTTGATTGACAATGTTTTAAAATATTTTTTAATTTAATTTATTTAGTTTTAAATTTATTGGTTGAAAATTTTAGAGATTAAAAATTTATTTAACCATCTATAAAAATATATTTATTTAACTCTTGAACTTGTTTAGGGTTTAGGTGATCACAAGTAAAACGTATAAATAGTTCATTTGAACTAAAAGAAAGGTCGGACCATTGTTGGAAAACAAATACACGGAAGCTCGACCGATCACAAGTGCGGTCTACCTGAAATTTATCCAATCAAAATGAAAATGTTCGACTATTTTAGGAAGACTAACTAACTCTTGAACTTGTCTAAGGTTTAGCTAATCACAAGTAATAATATAAATAGTTCATTTTAACTAAAAGAAAGGTCAGACCATTGTCGGAAAACAAACACACGGGAGCTCGACCGATCACAAGTGCAGTCTACCTGAAATTTATCCGATCAAAATGAAAAGGTTCAACTATTTTAGAAAGACGGACTAACTCTTGCACTTGTTTAGGGTTTGGGGTTTAACTATTGATCAGAAGTAAAAATATAAATAGTTCATCTGAACTAAAAGAAAGGTCGGACCATTGTCGGAAAACAATCACACGGGAGCTCGACCGATCACAAGTGCGGTCTATCTGAAATTTATCCGATCAAAATGAAAAGGTTCGACTATTTTAGGAAGACTAACTAACTCTCGAACTTGTTTAGGGTTTAGCTGATCACAAGTAATAATATAAATAGTTCATTTGAACTAAAAGAAAGGTCGGACCATTATCGGAAAACAATCAGACAGGATCTCGACCGATAACAAATGTGGTCTACCCGAAATTTATCCGATCAAAATGAAAGGTTCGACTATTTTAGGAAGACGAACTAACTTTTGAACTTGCTTAGGGTTTATGGTTTAACTATTGATCAGAAGTAAAAATATGAATAGTGCATCTTCTGAACGAAAAGAAAGGTCGGACCAGTGTCACAAACCTAAACCTAATTACTTAACCTAATTTTGGTGGTAATCGATTTTAATATATTAGTAATAGATTTGATGCATATTCATCTTATTTTTTCTATAATTTTTTTTTATTTACTATTTTATTCTCTTTTTTCTTTTAATAGTATTGATCGTATTAATCTGTTTTGTTTCTATTTTTTTTAGTATAGATTGCTCTGTTTTGTTTCTATTTTTAAGGATATCATCTTTTTTTTTATTTATGTTATATTTTTTTTTGTATTTATCTTATATTCTTTCTATATAATATTTTTTTTAGAAACAAAATAGGAACAATCTATCCATAATTTTTTTTGTTGTATTTATCTTATATTCTTTTTTAGATGCTATGCTTAAAAATATGAACAAAACAAATTATAGATAAAAACAAAATAGAACAATCTATCCATAAAAATAGGAAAAAAGAAATTATAGAAATTTTAGTCAATAAAAAAAATTATAGAAAAAAAAATACTCTATAAAAAAAAACGTAAACAATATTTTTCATCAAAAAAAAGAAAAGAAACATAAACAATGTTTTGAAGTGGAAGAAATAGTCACAAGAAAGGGGGGGTTTGAATTGTGACCCTTTTTAAAAATTAATCATGCATTCTACAAAATTGATCTCAAGTGTATACTTGGATAAATGTTAGTGAATTATAGAACAGCTTGGTCTGAGAACGTTCTTTACTATAAAATAGATTGTTCTGGGAACGTTCTCTACTGCGTGACAATTCAAATTAAATATAATGAAGTGCTTTGTGTGATGTGTGTTTACAGTAAATAAAAGAGAATAAGGAAGAGAAACAACACACAAACAATTATCCTGGTTCACCCCCTAATAGTATGGGCTACTCCAGTCCTCACGCTCCTGTGAGATTATCCACTATGAGATACTACCGATCTCAAATTACACTTCTTCCTTGATCTAGTCCAAGATCATAATCTTCCAAGCTTCACTCGCTTGATCTACCTAAGTCCTCCAGGCTTTATAAGGTGTCACTCAATCAATAGTTACGTATTGACTTGAGCCAATCTTTTACAAATGATGATGGTTTGGATCTTCAAGCTTTTACAAAAACTCAAACAATTGAGAAGCTTGTTACAATGGAAAAAACTCTCAGTTCACTCAAATGATATACTGATCCTAGTATTGAGATTACAATGTTTGGAGTGAGAGAGATTTAAATAAAGAGACAAAGATGTAACCACTTAAAAATGGGTTATGTTGAAAAATGGTCTCTTGAGTTATTTGCTTTTAGAAACTCAAAGGTTAGTTTGAGAAGCAAATAAAAACACTCTAAACTCAGAAGTATGATGAGAATGTAGATCTTGAGTGTGAGTGATAAAAGAAGAGTTTCATGACTTGTAGACAAAAACAAGTGATTGATGATTTGTAGCTTCAACTCTTGCTCTTCAAAGGCACCAATGTCTTCTATTTATAGTTGAGGTTGTGTCTTCAGTTCCTTGGTCCCAAAGGAAGTCTCTAACGGCTAGTTTCTTCAAATAAGACAGCTCATGATGATTTGTTGAAGAGATAAGTGCTGACTGTTCTTTCTCAGAATGTTCTCCAGGCAGTTCTTCAACTTTTCAAATAAAAGAGCCAGTATTGACAGCTTGCAGTGAGTTGTAGATAGTTGTCCATTGCTTTTCCACCAAGTATAGCCGTTACAAATCATTTAAACACGTTTTGGCCAGCTGTAGATGAGTTTGCATCTTCAAATGTAAAGGACAGTCATTCTCAGCATCGTTCTCAGAGTGTTCTCCAGACTGAGTAATATATGACTTTGTTCTTTTGAAGCAGATTTGATGCATGACATAAACCAGCTGTAATATGTAGAGGAAGCAGCTGTATTGTCCTTCTTTGGAACTGTTCATGATGTCCTTTCCAAGTACTTTCATTCTTGATTAAAAATTAATCTCTTTGGAGAATGTTCATTTAATAATGAAATTGAAAGTACATGACAACTATGAGTTGAAGATGTGTTGTCCCATTCTCAGTGGTCTATGTAAACTTTTTCTAAACACACTTGAGACACCTGATGAGATCTTGCCTTGAGAATTTATCATGTTGCACATGCTTGATCCTTAACTATGGCCAAAGGGGAAAGTCACTTTTCTCCCAAATATTCCTTGCCTTAATTGATCATAAACTGTTGTGATCTTGTGAGTTAAAACCAAGATAAAAGTGCTTCTTTGTCTTGAACAGAGTTGACTTAAAGAAATAAGTACTTTTGCTATGAAGCTCGTTCTTGGAGAGAATGAAGCATAAACTGTAGAATGTTCTCAGAGCATTCTTGAACCAGCATTCAAGATTTTCTTCAAGGAGTGAGACACGTGATCTTGATCAATTATCTTGAAATCTTGCTGCTGCAAAACTTCCCACAATTCCTCTTTGATGTTTTGCACACATGGTTGCTTGCTCATTGATGATCTTTAAGATTCTTTAGTGGAGGCATGAGAGTGCTCATCATTGAGAATGATTAAAACTTTTATTCCTTGTGCATAAGCTCCTTTGAAAAACTCATGGACCATCATTCTCAAACGTTGTCATCTTGAGAAGCTTTAGTAAAATGATACTTTGAGTAGGTTTTGAAGATCCTCAATGAATGCATCATTCCCATTAATATTAATTGTAGTAGTAAATCCTCAAAGCATATAACTCAAAAACTCATTGTAATCCTTGTCACATAAAATCAATATATTCTTGAGTAGCTTGTGATGCAGGTTTTTCCATCCTGATTCTTCAACTATGATCCTCAAATTCTTCCTTGATTATTCAATACTTGTTGTGATCCTTGAGTGATGAGGAAGACAATTATCCATGAAACTCACTTTCTTGCTTGATCCTTCGATGAATCTTTTTATGATTCAAAACAACAGTCTTTAAAAATCTTCTTGAAGCTTGTGATACTACTGTTGTAATTATCTGATGATACTTCAATTCTTTCATTGTTTGAGTATATAAATGCACTTGTTGACGTGAGTAGCCTCTAGCTCGTCCACTTGATAATATCTATCTTTCAACAAAAACTCAAGTGCAAACATCAGTAGATCACCATTCATAAAACTTAACATTTATTCCATAAGGTTTGTTGTCATTAAAACACTAAAATGGATTTTGCCTCAACATGTTTTATAAACAAAAAAAAATCACTACAAAGTTTACTCCTAACCATTAATAATAATATAATAAAATTAAGTAGTAGCAAACTTACTAAATTACCCTAAATATTCCTAATAAAATTTCAAATTTTTTATTAATAATATACACGGGACCATTATTTGTTACTGAAATATAAAAAACTGCATAAATAAGTTTAGGAGAAATAATTAACACAATAATTCAACTTATATTTTAACAATATTATATAACAAAATTTTTAATTTTTAATTTTAAATAAATTTTCTACATTAATTTTAGTGACAAACTCAAATATCGTTTCCTACAAAAAAAAAACTCAAATATCGCATAAAAGTCAATAGACCCGTGTGAAAACACGGGTCTTTAAACTAGTTTTTTAATAAAAAAAAATAGAAATTTAATTAGGAATATTTAGGATAATTTAATAAATTTGATACATATTCATGTTATTTTTTCTATAATTTTTTTATTGACTATTTTATTCTCTTTTTTCTTTTGATGGATTATTGAGTTGATCGTATTAATCTATTTTGTTACTATTTTTATGAGTATAGATTATTCTGTTTTGTTCCAATCTATAATCTTGTTTCTATTTTTAAGCATATCATTTTTTTTTGTATTTATCTTATATTCTTCCTATATATAATTTTTTAGTAAAATTACAACGAATGATATAAAACTTGCAACATGGTTAAAAGTAATAAGGATAAATTAGTAAATTTGGTGATAATCGATTTTAAGATATTACTAATAGATGTACAAATGGAATTGTATATTTAAATTAGATATTAGTTTTTTTTTTCCATTTGTTTTTTTGTTCTCTTATTATTTTTATTTAAACTAACATCGATATACTTTCTTGAAAAAAATAAACTAACATTGATATATATTTATTTTTTCGAGCCTATAATATTGATTTTTTTTTTGAAGCAATATTTCTTTTTTTTTTTTTTACTCAATAACATTGATTTTTTTTTTACTCAATAACATTGATATTTTTTTGTTTTTGGTATTCAATAACATTGATATTTTAGAATCAATATATAACGTCTAAAAACAAGCATTCAATGATCAAATTAATTCTAAATAACAAGCATTCAATCAGTAAATTAATTGTAATTATTATTTAATAAATTTGGTATTTGAAATTTGAATGTCAAAATAGGAGCCACAATAACATTGACAGAGTAAAAAAACAGCTTGAAATGCATGTAACAATATGATTTCACTTTTTATAACTTGCAATGTTTTGCCGAACGCTCCACCTCCTCCAACGCAGACGTAAACTGTTTTAAATAGAGGAAAGTAATCAGAAAGAAAAATCAACAAATTAAATACAAATAATAAGTTGAACGTAACAATTATAATATCCACCAAGGTATATCTAGGTGCACTTTGTATTCCCGCATGCCGAACGGTGTTAGAATGTGATGGGTGGATGCCTCCCGGAGAGAATTGTACAAAAAAGTGTTGTTTTAAACAGAATAAAAATCAACAAATTAAACACAAACAATAAGTTGAACAATTATAATACCCACCGATGCATAACTAGGTGCACTTTGCTTGTGTGATGAATGAAAATTATATTTTACTCTATTCAGATCAAAACCAAGTGCTACAAGTTTGTTTGCTTGTGTGAATGAAAAATATATTGGAAAACTTGTATTCATTATTCAGTCTTCACGCTAGATCAGGGAGAGGTCTTCACACAAGCAGTAACATTTATTCAGGGATTTACAAGAAAACTTATAGTCTTCACAAGTTTGCTTATAGTCTTCACAAGAAAACTTATATCGTTCACAAAGCAGTAACATTTATTCAATCATTCAAGCTAGCACAAAACATATATTCTTTTAACAATTCATATTGTTAAATCATTCAATTATTCAATCATTCAACAATTATTCAATCACACAAACCGAACGGCAGGAAAAAGAAACACTCTAAATCCCTAGATCAAACACATTAACACAATTTTAACAATTCAAATAGCAATTACAAATCAGCCAGTTAAATTAAATCAATCGACAAAGAGTGATTAAAACATACAAGAGAATAAAAAATAAAATCAATGTTACCTAGACGAATCCGATTCTGGAACAAACGTAGCCGATGATGGACAAGTGATTCCGGAAGAGGTGAATGAGCGTTTGAAGGTTGAAGGAAGGGCAAGAAGATAGAAGAGGCAATTGCATAAGAGGAGAAATGGCGACGACGACGACAATTGCAGAAGAGAAGAAGCGGCGACGGCGAAGAAGAAGCGACGACGGTAAAGGAAGGATTTGGTTGCCGATGATAAGAATGGAAAGAAGCAGATCGTGTAAAATTTGGTGGCTGAAGCTTGTTGTGATGAAATTTGATGGTAAATTGATGTGTTTACCCAAATAGCCTAAAATATAATTAAAGAAAATTAGTAACCTAAAATATAATTAATTAAAAATAAAAGTATGTCAAAATTACTTTGTGGTAAAATAATATTTATGTTTGACTTAGATACATGTGGATGGATTTTATTGGTGTCACATCATGCCACATCAGCATAGGGCATATGCCCTCAATTTATGTGAGGGTAGAGAAGTAGTTACCAAAAATTATTCTATTAGAACATATTAATGGGAGAGTATGTTTAATTTTTTGCGGCTTGTTCAAAAAAAAAAATTTGCGAATACCATTCCAGTAGTCACCGCTTGCAACAATTTCCATCTATGCAAGAACACAAAAATTAGCATTAATTAATAGATACCATAAAAAGTTTAATTTTCCTTTTGTCTATAGTCTAGTGACTAAAAATTTCACCCTTAAGATGGATAAGTGGATTGATCGAAGTTCGAACCCCAGCCCCTAAATATAAAATGTGATATCCCTACCAACTGAGTAAACTCACGTGGAGTTTAATTATTTTTAAATTGTATAGTTTTAATTATGTAAAAAAAAATTAAAAAGCATAAAGGAAAAACAATTGAAAGAGAAGATATAGGGTTCAAATCCAGATCGGTTAAACTCAAACATGAAAGCGGGGTGGATGGTTTTCCATCGGGTCATAGGACTGTGAACAAGTATAAATTGGTGTGAACCGCATTGGTTCCGGTCAAACTTGACAATCGATGGGTTGCTACCACCAAAATTGGTGTAGAGTGTCGTGATGAATTTGCAGGGTGGTTTTGTGCGCATAGTGTTTTTTTTTTTTTTTTGCGCAGAAAAAAAATAGATATTGAATAAATTTAGTGAGATGAATTGTCCACGTGAGTTTGACTCAGGTGGCAGAAACATCGCATTATATATTTGTAACGGATGAAGTTCGAATCTGAATATCTCACTTGTTTAACTTAAGGGTGAAATTTTTAGCCACTAGATTACTTTATAAAAAAATATTTAGTGAGAGAATTGGGTTTGGAAAGAATATATATGAATAGCATTTCTGAAAGTATTTTTTAAATATGACAATATTCAGATTAATTTTGTGCAATTCAATGTGTTGAGAACAAAAACAAACTTATTTATAGTACCTTCCAATGATTTTGAACAGTATCTTGTATAAAAGCTTTATTCTCGTAAGCTGCTTTAGAAGCCATCATAGACAAAGCAACATTATATTTGGGGTCTTCACGTTGGATGCTTTTGTCCAACTCCACTCTATTGTCAATATGACCCATAATTGACAAATAATCTGCTGAATTTGTATCCACTAGCTCCTTACCTATTCACAATAGAGAAATGATATTTAGACACAAGATTATTTTGTTGAAGTTATAAAAACATCAAAAGCTAACCATTTTTATTTTCGTTGAAGTTATAAATAAAAAAATGAACAAAATCTTGTAATAAAGAGGAAAATGAATCAAATGTGAAAATGGTTGCCAAAAAAAATTAGAAAACGTTAACATTTTTTTTAGACAGCAAACAAATAGAATATGTATGAAAAATTGGAGAAACATGAATTTAGTACGGGAGATATTCTACCCACTCTCGTAGGATAAGTACAATTTCTCACCAACACAAAAAGTACAATCCGCTCCAAAATATAAAACAAAAGAAGCAATTTCTCACCAACACAAAAAGTCAAACAAAGGCAAAAAAATTACCTAACTATACAATCAAAGGGCTCTATATGCCATTCATAAAACTTCCTCCACAACACTTTATAAGCAAAAATGCACTTTTTAGGTTCATTGTATATTTAATGAATTTGGTCTATATTATAGATCAGATTCACTAAATATAAAATGAACTTAAAAAATGCATTTTTACTTAAACCAATTTCACTTAACCATTTTAAGAAAAAACCAATTTCGAACACTGTAATTATGAATATGACTATTGAATCCAGTAACATGAATCAAGCACATTTTTAATATATATGCTTCAAATTAACTCCAAGCCATGTGAGTTCTTTGTACCAATCAAAATTTAAGTGATGCTTCCAAATTTACCATTAAGCAACACAAGGCAGATTCACGTGAAAGTAAATTGTCAAGCTAACTAAGGATGAATGCTACAAGTAAGCAATGACCAATATACCATAACAATCAACACTGAAATTGCTAAAATAGACTTTTGAAGAATTGCAACGTTATTAATGTTCCAAATTCAAAATACTAGCAGAGGCATCTTCACAATATCAAAGCAGAACCCTAATTTCATCTAAGGGAATAAAAAAACGGCGGTTAATTAAACCCTAATTTCATTTATAAAGAGAAGCAGCGGCGACATTACCTGGAGAAGATGAAGCAGTGGCGGCGTTGCCGGGACTAAGGCGCGAGAGGAAGATGAATCTATTGCTCAACACCAACAAGATACGCTTTCTCTTCAAAAACCTAAAAACAAAACGAATCAAATCGAATCAAAGAAAGTGAAATTAAAATTGAAAATTGAGAAGTATGATTTATGAACGTCTCTTCCGTTACGTCGTTTTATCAGAGAGAAGAAGCGGAGTTGGCGGTGGCGCTTCTTCGTTGTGTGGCGGTGGTTGAAACTCAATCGAAGAGTTTTGGTTTAGCGGTGAAACAGTGTTGTTGGAGGAAGATGAACACGCAAGAGGACGATCGATGAATCTAGGAAAGGAAATGAACACGCGAGAGATTTGAATTTTGAAACTCAGCCATATATTCAGGGGTTTGGTCATTTTCATTGGTTTTTATATTCAAAAAACAACTTTAAAATACTTGAAAATTAATAGAGGGATTTGTGACGGAATTTGTCCTTGTATTCAAATCCCTCCCTAACGATTATTTGTTAGTTTTTGTGAGAGAATTTATGACGGATTTTTAGTGAGGGATTTATTCCTTCACAAATTCCGTCGTTAGACTTTATAACATTTTTAATTTATTTAAAAATATAAGATTCCGTCACAAATTCCGTCACAAGTCGTGAGGGATATGTTTCCCTCACAAAATTCCGTCACTAAATTGTGTTTTTTTAGTAGTGTAAAGTGTTACGGAGGGAGTAGATAAAAGGAGAACCTCACTTAACACCGGTTCTGTATTGGAAAAAAATTTCTCATTCCTAGTACGCCAAAGAACTCAAATCACCATGCCATACCAAAAGGAGACTCTTCTTAGCTTTCTTACCTCAATTGGCGGATGATAAAAAGCTATCCAAGAGAACCAAAATATTACCCGAGAAGACTTCAACGACTCCAAACCATCTATACACCTCCACCCAAATTCCCGAGAAGAAGAAGAAGTGGTGGTATTCTGATTCAACACAACCCCCCTTGCAATTAAGTTGGACTTTGTTAGAATTCTAGCCAATAAGGCTTTCCAAGAAAACACCATAACTTTCAACGCGGTCCAACCAGCCCAAACTTTAGACAACGCCAAAGCTTGTTCCGAGGAAACTAATGAGATAGTCTATTAAGAAGAAAAGAGTAATCGCCTTAACTGAAAAAATATCTTGACTATCAAAATGAAACATCCAATTGAAGGCTCATCACTAGAAATTTGGACAAGCTCAATGGATGTCCAAAGGCGAGCGAAAACTTTCTCCTCCCAAACAAAAAAGGGTCTTCTCCATTTTAATTGCCAAGACCTCTCCCAAGTGTTCTCACTCCCATGTCATAGATCGTATCTTCCGGTTGAAGCGATAATTTAAGACGAGGAAAAGCTTCCGTGAGAGGAACCGAACCACATCAAGTGTCCAACCAAAACTTAATATCCCTCCCATTACCAAGATGTTTCTCAAAAGCGTCATGCAATCAATCTCCGGACACTCCTCTCACCACCCCTAAGCCCACCAAATCCTTCCACCAAAGTTACATTTACGAAGTTCAGTCCAGTAAATTTGATCAATTTAATTTGAGTTTTTTTTTTTTTGTACAAAAAGGCAAAGACAAAAGAAAAAGCAATTTAATTTGAGTTTGTTACATTTCGACAAATACCTTACACAATTTTATCCACACTAGCTCCTTATTCACAATATAAAAACATCAAAAGCTAACTATTTTTGTTTCTGTTGTAATTAAAATTTCAACTCAACTTATAAATTTAAAATTGGACATGATTTGTTAAAAAAAAATAAAAAATTGGACATATATGAACAAAATCTAGCTAACAAATATAAAAGGAATCAAATGTAAAAACGCTGTGAAACATAAGCATGGAAAAAGTAATTAATAACCTTATAGTACTAATCCGAAAGAAAATATTTCATGGCACATCAATTAATTATATAAAACATAAGCATGCAAAAAGTAATTAATTAAAATAACAACCTTGGAAAAAGTTGAAAATGATCTGAAAAATGTTGTACTTGCCGCTAGCCAAGTTCAAAAATAACTCAATAGTGAAGCCAACATATTTCAATGGATATTAAACAACTGCATCAACTTTTGTAACAATAGAAAAAAAAAAATACAAGATACTTGTATTCATCCAAGCTTTCATCTTCAACAACCTCATGGCATTGGACAAAGTTTTGTGTGTGTAACTTAGTAGTACTAAATAAGACCCAAAATAGTTGAAAGAACCCAATATTTTTGGGTGTCAAGAACAAAAAACGGGTAGCGGAATATTTGTCAGAACTAGGATTCATGATTGAAAGTTAAACAAGGAAAACAAGTAAAGATAGAGAAATTTTATCAACCACTAGTGTGTGTGTGTCAGTGTGTATATAGAATTTGTTAAGAGATATTCTTCCATGACCCAAAAATTTGGACCACATTCTTGGTCACACATACAAGAAAAATAAATATAGAAAAAGTAATAATAAAATAATATATAATTTTTAAATGATTAAATTATTTGTTGTGTTTGAGTGTGTGATCAAATTTAATTTCTTGGTCTCATGACCACATAAGACCACATAAGAATAACTCATTTGTTAAAATACATGTATTTATGGTGTGTTAAGTTATAATTAAAAGGTTGTATAAGTTGTCCCGAGAGCTTAGCTTAGTTGGCAGAAATATTAGTACTTAACAAAAAAAAAAGTTGTGTAAGTTAGCTGAGTGCAAGTTTTTATTTTTTTTATAAGCAAAATTTTTATAAAGGAAGTATATGAGGTACTCCAACTCATACATACAAAATTAGTCCAAGCAGTTGTTAATGTACACTCACTACCATTAAACATTTATTTCCAATCCTAATTACTTCTCTAATCATTCATTTCTGCACTTCACGTTCATTCCTTTTCCAACACCATCATTCCTTTTCCAACACCATCACCACCAACTCCATGTAAGTCATACACTTTTTTATTCATTTCTGCACTTCGCATCATGATTGTTGAAACTTTTATGTTTATACTTTATATGGATTGAATATGAATATTATAGTTCAAAATTTTCATGAGGTTACACACGGGTGCGGGGCGCGTAGCTCCGCTGTAAGGTTTGGGGACAATATTTTTGTATATATACAAGTAGTAATTTGTAAATCTTAAGTTTGAAATAATAACATAAATAAATTATAGCCATAGACGCAGACACAATTGACCGAAATTCGTTACCAATGTCATTTGTTACAACATGAGTTGATGTTCTAACAATATAGATCGTGTCTTTTTTGCCAATGTTAATATTCATAGAAACTTAGTTTGATTTATTGTTATATGTGATTGTGATTTTTTGAAAAGGATAGTTCGTGATTAAATAAATTATCAAGGTTCCGATAATGCAACAGCGTCGTATGGTTGATGAAGTAATGGCCACAAAGAACAGAAACAATGAAATATCATTAAAACATGAACTATCCTCATGCTTCTGTTTTTTCTATTTGGGTCGGTCTTGTTTGGACGTTATAGATTTATTAGAGACTAATGTATTCATAGTTAGTAATTTTAAGAAAAACCTAGTAATTTCGTGTAGTTTTTATTTTCTTGATTCAAGTTAAAGTTAACTGGTTTATGATTTAGTGTAAATATTATTATTATATGAATTTTAGTGAATGGGTTGGTGTGAATAGAAAAGGAGGAGAAATACTTTACTAAAATTGGCCCAATAAAAAGAAGAAAACATTGGACTTATACTAGTGGTAGCCCAATAAGAAACATGGAGGTGTTAACAAGCAAAGCAGCTTGAGGAATGAAAGGAAGAAAGGGGTCAACAGGCACACCACACCATGGAGCTGGCTGCACTACAGTAAAGGAAAAAAATATATGAAGAAACAGAGAAACTAAGGAATACCAAATTTCATGGTCAACCCTACAAAATTACTAAACTACCTTTTTATGTCCGCTACTTAAGTAACGAACGTGTAAAATTTTAAATTTTTTATGTTGGGGGGTGTTTTTTCTCATTTTTATAGCATCCACTACTTAAACTTAAGTAGCGGAAGGGTAAAAATGGATATGAGAAGGGCACGCGAGAAGTAAATAAGATACCAAAAGAAACTTTCTAAAAAAGAAAGCTTTAACTATGATTTAATTCTTGGTGGATCCATCCATTATTTTGTCTTTTTGGATGTAATTATTTTGAGAGGGTGAGTCCTTTAGCCCTCTAATGACTTTTTGTTTTATTTTTGATTATGCATATATTTTGTGCTTGTTTTATTCTTGACCGTTTAACATTGGCCTTAATATATTTATCGGCTTCTTAAAAAAAAACACATTGAATTAAACTATCAAATTGGTCTGTCTTTGTATCTCGTTTTTTTAAAGAAAAAGACTTATAGCATTTCATTATTAACTATGTTACCAATACATATGGGTACATCAATAAAGAGGTGGAAACTAGCTAGAGATGTGACCACCATTGCTAAGACATGAGCAACCTCATTGGTCCGTCTTTGTATCTCGTTATTAAATAGGTCTCTGACTTTTTTAATATATTAAATCAATCTTTATCTTTTTCAAATATTTCTCAATTTGGTCCTACGTGAACATTCATTACTTATTATCAAATTAGTATCTGTTTTCATCCATTTTCTATCAAATAGTCCGTGACATATTCAACTTACCTTAAACTAGTATCCGGACCCGTGCCAAGCACGGGTTAAAAAGTGACTATAAAAATTAAGATTTTAATATTTCAAATTTCATAATTATCTAACACAAAAAATGATAAATTACACTAATATATATATGTTTAATAAGTCACCAAATTTTTTTGTCTTTAAAAATATGTGTAACAAATTTTGCTACTTCAAAAATTAAAATGCCAATAATTAAATAATGACTAAAATTTTGGAAAAAACAAATAAGCCCAAAAAATCATTTTTTTTTAATAAGGGATCTAAATTTTACTTTTATGAAAATATGAAGACCAATATACATTTAAATTTATTTTTATTACAAAAACAATTTAACACAATTCAAATTTGTTGCGCACATAAAATAAAGTAGAGTAGTTACATTCGAAGATCATCTTTTTATTTCTAAACTTTTGACTTTCTGCATTTTATTTAAAGTAAATTAGTTACATGCGAATATCATATTTTTCTTACGGTTAGCCTGACATAATTCGGTTCCTGCTTTATCCTTACTCAATCATCGGAAGTTGGACACTTCCTCTATTTTTACTCGATGTGGCCTCCAGGAAACGACTTTCCTTCATTGTGTTCAGGACTATACATTCTCTAGAAACCTTTGGCACCACATTGAATTCAATGACTGAACTTTCTTCTCTATAATTGACGCACATGATTGGCTCAAGGTTGGCTCCATGTGTCCCCAAGCTAATTCCTTCTCGGCTGGTGTTTGGTGTATGGAGATATCATAATTTAATTTATTTAAACAATGAATCTTGTCCTTAAATCAGCTATCCTTCAACATCCAGAGCTTGGTCGAGATTTTCACGTCTTTTTTCTCCTCTAATCACGTTGGTACAGGTTCATCAAATGGAACAATGAAAACTTCTCTTGGTGGTCCTCAACGTTGACGGTAGTTGTTTAGGTTCCCCGATTAGAGCTAGTTATGAGGGTCTTATCAGATACAATTTATATTTTTACTTACCAGACTTTTCTGGCTTAATTCGTGAGTCGTCTGACATGATGCTTGCGAAACTTTATGTTGTTTATAGAGGTCTTACATTGGCCAAAAACTTGATTTTCTATCGGTAATTACTCCCAAGCACGGGCTAGAAAGGCCTAATTGATTTTTACAAATTTAACAATTATCGTGTGATTTATATATTATTATTCTTTATTTTGAAATTAATTTTTTTTATGCTATTTTTTTTTTGTTTAATTTTATGCTAAAATTTTATTAAGACAAAAAGAAATAGATTAAAACTAAGGGACGTAAACCGAAACGGCGATTTTTTTCTTCGATTTTTCCAATTTTAAAATTTTGTAGTATATCAGTTTTCAACCCGATATGGATCAGACATAGACACCGTTCAACTGATCGGACCAACCGGTTTAGTCCGATTTCAAAACTCGCTTGATTTAAGTTCATAAGAAAACTGGAAAAAAAAATCATAATTTAAAAGAAAACGAAAACGACATCAAAAATATGAGAAAAATGAGTATGCACTAATGGTGTAAAATAATTTTATATTGTCAACCAATAACAACCATGTTTTCCGTCACTTCACCCCATTTTGTTGATATGACATGTCAAATTGAAATTTTTTTATTACATGATTGTGTAAAATAATTTTACACTGTCAGTGCATCTTCATTAAACTCAAAAAATATTACACAATAGAATTTGAAGTAGAAGAGACTAACCAAAGTTTAAGTAGACAACACTTCAAGTGAAAATTTACTTTTTAAAGTTTGAACCGAATAGTAGTCCCCATATTAATTAACAAAAAAAAAAATGTCCCTTGTATTATTATATGAGTAAAAATATAAGTCTTATATTAATATATGTGTAAAAAAAATAAGCCTCATATAAATTACAAAAAAATTCCTCATAATATCATTAGTAAAATAAATATGAAACAAAATATTAAATAAATATAGAACCATGTATAACTTATATCATTTAATTGTACATGTCAATATCCTCTTGATTAGGCATGACAATTGGTAGAGTATGAGTAGGGTACTATAGTACTCATCCCCATACCCGCAGTTTGAAAAAAATACATATACTCGTCCCCAAACCCTGCATGGGTAACAACCTTTGTACCTGTGCCCATACCCTATGGGCACCTAAGTACCCATACCCGTACCGGTTACCCGCATTTTTGCGAAAAATAAATTGATCAATTATAAAAAATCATATCATTTTAATAGAAAATTATAAACAAAATCATTACTAACCTCAAGTTAAAATTCATATATTTGTTGACATATTCACATTGGATTTGCATAATCTTATAAATAAACATTTTTATTAAAAATGTATAAGAGTATAATTTTTTAAAATTGATATACATATATATTATTATATAATAATATAAATAAAATAAAAAAAATAAATATTTTGTGGGTATGGCGCGAGGTGGGTGCTAAGGTACCCGTACCCGCACCAATACCCGCTCATTTTTATGGGTAATTACCTATACTCGTACCCGTACCCAACATACGGGTTTTTACCCTATCCGTCGTGGGTTTTTTTGTGGGTGCCCATTGGGGATGTGTCAAATTGTCATCCCGACTCCTGATAATATGAGTAAAAATATAAGTCTCATATAAATTACAAAAAAAATCTACATAAATTACAAAATAAAAATAGGCCCCGTATTAATATATGAATATAAATATAACCCCATGTAAGTAAATAAAAAAGTAGACCCTCATATAAATTATAGAAAAATAACGCATGTCCTTAATATATGAGTAAAATATATACTCTTGAAGGTCTCTAAGCAAACAAAAAAAAAGAGTTAAATTAATCTCATAATATCTATAGTAAAATAAATATGAAACAAAAATAACCTAAAAAAATTATCTTATATTAGTTAATTTCCACATCAATACCCTCAAAATAAAATTGTACTGGACAAAATATCGGGGCATCATCGCCTAAGACCTAACTCGCCTAAGTGGGTTGTTCGCCTAAAAATGATGAAAGGCCCGTCGGGATAGAGGGTCTGGTGAAGATATTTCCCTAAATGGAAGAAGGGGTAAGCATGAACTCCGTCAAACCTCAGGAGATTGAGGACCAAAATTATAGTCCATGTGAGATATATGTCCCTAAATAGGTGGAACGGTCATCTTCACATCGTGGTGAGGATATCTCGCCCCAAGTTGTTATTCCTAGGCCTATATAGGCCACTCTACATTTCTAAAGAATCGTCACTTTCTATATATACTCATCTATTCTCATCCTGAGACCTAGAATTATCTCTAGATAAGCTAAATATATACTCCCTAAAATAAATGCATGAACAAAAATAAATATAGAACCTTGTATATTGTATAAAGTTTTAAAATAATAGGTCTATGTATTAATATTTGAATAAAAATATAGTACTCATATAAATACATGAGTAAAAATACCGGCCCGATATAAATTATAAAATAAAAATAGACCGCGTATTAATATATTAATATAAATATAGTCCATGTATAAATTAAAAAAATAGATCTCGTATAAATAAAAAATAAAATAAAAAACATATATAGACCCCATAAAAAATACAAAAAATAGGTCTATGTATTAATATATATGAGTAAAAATATGAGCTCTCAGTCCACAAATCCTAACTCAACTTGCAGAAATGCCGAAAATGCTAGTGCCGAAATATTAAGTAATTTTTTTATTATTTCAATTTAATTTTGCATAATCTTTTGAAGAAAGTCAATAATATTATAAAATGAGTAAGGATTCGTCGACAGCAGGTGCCAAAGTTTAGTTTGATACCAAATCTCAACCGTATATTTTTTTTATAAGCACCGTATATTTTATTTAATCTAAGGCTCATAATAGTTTGACACCAAATCTCAACCGTATATTTTATTTAATCTAAGGCTCATAATAGTTTCTAAATTAACACAATTCTATTTAATTACGGTGTATCCTTTTCACTCGATCAATCCTATTGATTTCAATTTCAATAATTCAAAAACTGAATTCTCTGGTTTCCTTGTTCAATATATAACGTAGCAAAGTTTGAAAATATATCTTCTCCTCGCCGATTTCAATTACACAGTCACCATTGTTCATATACCTAAGTATTGATAACTTTTGATTTTTTTGGTGCATTGAATCGGCAGAATTACCAGCAATTCAAATTAATTTAAAGGGGTTTTCATTACACCAAAATCAATGGAGATGATGCATTATCTTGTGACTTTCAAATTTTTATTTTGTTTATAAAAGATTATTTTACGGTATTAAGTATAAGATTTTTTTGACTGAAAAAAGTATAAGATTTTTTTGTACCAAAAAAACTATAAGAATTTTTTATTTAGGGAAATATATTTGTCCGGTCTATTAAATGTCGCGTAGATGATGGTGGTCAGTAATAATTAGCTTGTTATATGTGATAATATTTTGGTACCGAAAAATAAACTTATTTTTTTAGCAAAAAAAACTTGTTATATATGCAAATTTTTGTAAAAAAATATAAATGCAAATTTCTATCATACTCCCTCCATCCCATAATATAAGCAAAAAAAAAATTTCACACTTATTAAGAAAAGTGGAATATGATGATTTGAAGTATGATTTTTTGTGTTTTTCTTGAAATAAGTTTCATGGGAAGATGTAAAAAGAATTTTTATTGGTTATTTATTATTGAGGAAAGAAGAGAGAGAGAGTAAATTAAATGCAATTTGCATTTAATTTTATGAGAATAAATAAAAGTAAATCTTGAAAATGATAAAAGTTAGTTTTTTTTGCTTATAATTTTGGACATAAAAAAGTAATTTTTTTTCCTTATAATATGGGACGAAGTGAGTAGTTGAATGTAAAGAGAAAACTTTCAATCAAATATTAAAGAGGAAACCTTTTTTTAAGGCACCAAAGAAGAAAAAAAACGCCAGAAATTGATCGATGTATACATAAATAATTTTATTAATTAATATTTGACAACAAATGTGGTTTAGTTTTTTTTATTTTTTTTTATAGACAAAATCAAAATAAGATGCAGGAAGAGGTACTTCAACCCATTACAACAAATGATTAACAATGAAGACAACTAATATGATTATTACACTATCAAGCAAAAGAATAAACACTATTAGCATCCAAATTAAGAAGTTAATTTGAGGCCCCACAAAATGTTCTTAATATTCTTGCATTCTCCCATGAAAACAACGTTGTTTCTCGTGTTCCATATCTTTCTTTATGATCACATTCCTGAAAAATAGAAGAAGAGAGAATGATCAACAAAATTATAGAATAAAGAAGAAAAAGTTGAAGAAAATTATAAAGACAACAAATATGATTCATAAAAGAGAGAATAAATTAAAAATTCAAGTAATTCAAGTAAATAAATAACAATGAAAATGACTAAAAGAAATAACTAAAAGAAAAGATTTGAAAAATTGTGAGTTGTAGTATTTACACAAAGATCATATATATATATAGAGAGAAAAAAATGGAGATATGAATAATTTTGTCTTTAATATGAAATTAAAATCATTAATAACAAATATGACCAATTAGTCAAAAAAATAAATTACATGATTCATCAACAATCAAAAACATTCATATATTATCAAATCTTTTTCAAAAAAGAAAATTTCATGATTCTTTTTTTTTTTTTTGGTCAAGCCATGATTCATTTTAAAAAAATATAAAATATTATTTTCACGTTTTTTCATTTTGTTTAAATCATTTCATCCACAAAAATAAATAAATAAATAAAAATTGGTTTCAAAAATTATTTGAAGTTAGTCAAAAAATAAAATATTTGAAGTTGAAATAATAATAAATGAAATATTTTTATTATTATTTTTAAATCGAATATTTTAATTAATTAGAATTATTTCATTATGAATTATTTCCTTTTTAAGTAGGCAATTTAATATAAGGCATATTTCATTCCTTTTTGAAATAAGGCATATTATAATATTACTGTTTTAAAAAAAAGAATATAAGGCATATTCCATTTTATTATAAAATAATAATAATTACAATATAAAAAAAATTACTATTTATTTTGTCAATAATTCACTATTATTTTATTAATAACAAAATATTCTCAATATTCTTGCATTCTCCCATGAAAACAACTTTGTTTCTCGTGTTCCATATCTTTCTTTATGATCACATTCCTGAAAAATAGAAAAAGAGAGAATGATCAACAAAATTATAGAATAAAGAAGAAAAAATTGAAGAAAATTATAAAGACAACAAATATGATTCATAAAAGAGAGAATAAATTAAAAATTCAAGTAAATAAATAACAATGAAAATAACTAAGAGAAATAACTAAAAGAAAAGATTTGAAAAATCTTGAGTTGTAGTATTCACACAAAGATCATATATATATATATATATATAGAGAGAAAAATGGAGATATGAATAATTTTGTCTTTAATATGAAATTAAAATCATTAATAACAAATATGACCAATTAGTCAAAATAATAAATTACATGATTCATCAACAATCAAAAACATTCGTATATTATCACATCTTTTTCAAAAAAGAAAATTCCGTGATTCTTTTTTTTTTTTGGTCAAGCCATGATTCATTTTAAAAAAATATAAAATATTATTTTCACGTTTTTTCATTTTGTTTAAATCATTTCATCCACAAAAATAAATAAATAAAAATTGGTTTTTAAAATTATTTGAAGTTAGTCAAAAAATAAAATATTTGAAGTTGAAATAATAATAAATGAAATATTTTTATTATTATTTTTAAATCGAATATTTTAATTAATTAGAATTATTTCATTATGAATTATTTCCTTTTTAAGTAGGCAATTTAATATAAGGCATATTTCATTCCTTTTTGAAATAAGGCATATTAGAATATTACTGTTTTAAAAAAAAGAATATAAGGCATATTCCATTTTATTATAAAATAATAATAATTACAATATAAAAAAAATTACTATTTATTTTGTCAATAATTCACTATTATTTTATTAATAACAAAATGTTCTCAATATTCTTGCATTCTCCCATGAAAACAACTTTGTTTCTCGTGTTCCATATATTTCTTTATGATCACATTCCTGAAAAATAGAAAAAGAGAGAATGATCAACAAAATTATAGAATAAAGAAGAAAAAGTTGAAGAAAATTATAAAGACAACAAATATGATTCATAAAAGAGAGAATAAATTAAAAATTCAAGTAATTCAAGTAAATAAATAACAATGAAAATAACTAAGAGAAATAACTAAAAGAAAAAGATTTAAAAAATTGTGAGTTGTAGTATTCATTATATATTATAGTTTGCATTCTCCCATGAAAACAACTTTGTTTCTCGTGTTCCATATCTTTCTTTATGATCACATTCCTGAAAAATAGAAAAAGAGAGAATGATCAACAAAATTATAGAATAAAGAAGAAAAAGTTGAAGAAAATTATAAAGACAACAAATATGATTCTTAAAAGAGAGAATAAATTAAAAATTCAAGTAATTCAAGTAAATAAATAACAATGAAAATAACTAAGAGAAATAACTAAAAGAAAAGATTTGAAAAATTGTGAGTTGTAGTATTCACACAAAGATCATATATATATATAGAGAGAAAAATGGAGATATGAATAATTTTGTCTTTAATATGAAATTAAAATCATTAATAACAAATATGACCAATTAGTCAAAATAATAAATTACATGATTCATCAACAATCAAAAACATTCATATATTATCACATCTTTTTCAAAAAAGAAAATTCCATGATTCTTTTTTTTTTTTGGTCAAGCCATGATTCATTTTAAAAAAATATAAAATATTATTTTCACGTTTTTTCATTTTGTTTAAATCATTTCATCCACAAAAATAAATAAATAAATAAAAATTGGTTTTAAAAATTATTTGAAGTTAGTCAAAAAATAAAATATTTGAAGTTGAAATAATAATAAATGAAATATTTTTATTATTATTTTTAAATCGAATATTTTAATTAATTAGAATTATTTCATTATGAATTATTTCCTTTTTAAGTAGGCAATTTAATATAAGGCATATTTCATTCCTTTTTGAAATAAGGCATATTAGAATATTACTGTTTTTAAAAAAAAAGAATATAAGGCATATTCCATTTTATTATAAATATATGTATATCAACATTAAATGTGAGGAATGAGGTTGAATGAGGAGAGGAGAGAGAAAGGGAAATAAGTCTGGCTTATTACATACTAGTATCCGGACCCGTGCCAAGCACGGGTAAAAATATATTTATAAAAGAGTTAAAAAAATTTTTTATCTCTATAAAAATAAAAATTATTTTTAGATATGGACTTCCATGATATGTATATTAATTAATTATCAATTATTCAAGATATCTTGTTAATAATATATATGCTCTAAAAATAATACTACATGATCGATGATTAATCACTGCAAGATTATATTTTCTTCTCTGGTCTAAAAATATTGATCAGTTATAAAATAGTATTACTATATAAGAAGAATGCTTATTCAAACTAAATATAAATACACTTGATATATATTCAATGAAAATACTATATAATTAAAATTATGGTTTTAAAATGAAGTTGCGGATGTAGTAGTTACAATTGTGGTCATTGTCGTTGTTGTGATGTGCATGGCAGATAGGAAATAATTTTATATTTCCACAAATTACTCTAGTAGCACCACTGTGACAATACACTATTTCCTCACATATATAGCACAATTTTAGTTTACTTCGTAAATACTAATTGAAAGGTGCTTGAAATACAAAGTTGAGAAACCGTCAAATGTAAATTTTTTCATTAGATCTAAAGTTGATTGAAATTTGAGTACTAAAATTTAAATTTTTGTGAGAAAATTTGAACAAATATAGTTGAAATCGTCTGATGCAATTCTTGATGTGGCCGCACACAGGATTGAAAATCACGCTGCAATTGCAGTGTGATGCAACTGTAAAGGCTACCATAAGCAATATTGCGGCACAATTGCGGACGTGGACCGCAATTTGAATCCATGGTCCGAATGGTTATTGCCCTTTTTATCGTGGTTGTTGGTTGAATAGCAACATCACTGCAGAAAAAATATGTTCCGAAAGTCCTGTAAAATAACGAATATTAAAATGAATAAAGAATGAGATATAAAAAAAAGGTAAAGTAATGGTACTCAATAGAGTTAATGGTCTTTTAAGCATAATTAAACTGGAAAAAGGAAAGAAAAAAGAAAGAAAAAGATAAAGTAATGGTACTCAAATATTCAGATTTACACCACCTTCAAGTTTGCAAGTCCATAGTGGATAAAAGAAAGAAGAAAAAAAATGGATTTTTATCAACACAACAGGGGCATATCCTATAAATTAATAAGATTATATTTCAGATGTAATTTCTTTAAATTGTGTAGAGATCCTTATGCAAATATTAATTGGAATAATTAATGAGTGAAAGAGAGTGCATCACTTGAACTTTGCAAGAGAGAAAACTGACCAGATCCAATCATAGTAATCAATCTATATACTAACACTCGTTGGATATCCTCACCATGAAACAACAACATCAAAGCATATAATGAGAACTTAATATGTTTAAAAAAAAAAAAGAGAACTTGAGAATTGAGCTTAGACACATAAAAATAGTGGTTGAAACTTGAAAGACGAAAGATTTGTCCTAGCATTAACTAATTTCTTCAACATTTTACCCCTTCATTCCATTTTTCATATGGTGTACATGAGATGATATGAATGTTTCTTAAGATAACAGACATAAAACAATGACTCATATTCTAACAGAAATTTTTTCTAGATTCTTATCTAAGGTGACTAAGTTGGTGACTCTTCCTTTTGCAGACTTCAGAGTCTTCCATATCAAGTTTGTAACTTCTTATGTCATTACACTATCGTGCAATCAACCAATTGATTTCATATTGAGAGAAAAAAACAACACCTACTGTAGTCTTAATTTATGAAGCATATGCATATAATTTGATCAAAAAGTAATAAAGAACCATAAATGCAAATATAATAACATCAAAACAGAATGCAGAATAAAAAAATACTTGAAATCAAAACAAAAGGTAAAAAAGAAAAATTGAAGAGTATATCCAATATAAAACTAAACAAAGATCATTGTTTGTGGCTTCCTCATTCACAATCAAATTAACATTCCATTTATAGAACCATAAAACATAGTAAATAAAAAAGAGGAAGAAACTACTATTTACCATGTGGTCAACACTCTTAAGTCATCAAAGGTAGATCCTACGGGGATCATGCAATAATGGATTCAACGAATATTTACTCATATATCTTTTATACTTGATAAATGAAGCCAAATCTGCCACAAAAGATAAAACTTAAAGTATGAAAGAAATGAAAAATAATAGAGGCTAGTATTCCCATTTGTCAGATGGAATCCTATTTTCCATTTGTATTTCATAAAAAAATGTGGTGTAATCCTACTAAATATATTACCGACAAACCTATACTAATGACCATGTCAATATGATGTGATTTTCAGAGATATGTCAATCATAACCAAATCATTTATCCGCATATACATACCAATAATTATTTTTGCAAATGGTGTGTATTGCAATCCAAAAAAAATGGGACAAAAGAATATGATGCAAACATACCTTTTCATACTCTTTTCCTTCGTAGCAATGGTAAACTATATAAATACGCTTTAACTCGATTCCTAAAAAAAAGATAAATCAAAATTACAGTGGCAAGAAGCAAGCAAAAAAGTTGCAGTAAAAGCAAAATGAAAACAAAAAGATTATCCCTCGTTTGTACCGTCTGACAGGGCGAGGACCATGAAACTTGAAAAATTAATGACTTGAAGACAGAGATGCTGCAAAGTGGACATAGTCCAGAGAAGGGCAAATATCATCATATTATGAGAGAAGGACGCAGCTAGATTTTTCACTCTAATGATATTATCATATTATTAAGTCCTCTATCAACTTCAAAATCAAGTTATCAGTGACTTCCTATGATGAAAAATAAAACATCAGGAAAGAGGAAATGATGATAAAAAACCATAAATTATTTTACTTCAAAAACCTGAGTGTGAACTTTAGCAAGCTTTTTAATCTCCTCAGCATGACCAACACATTATTGCATATGCTCTTTCAATTTAGGTTTATTTCCTGAACAACAAATAAATCAAAATGATGCATGTCAACATAGCCAAATAGAAGGGAAAAAAAACATTGTAAGATGTGCTAAATACCCAAGGATAGGCTGAAGCTGCACATTCCTTCGATCATGTTCAAGTTACTGTGTAGGTTGAAGGAGTGATGCCGCTGACGATGGATTGAGGAACGAATGGTTTGTTGCCATTACTTGTTTTTTATAGAACAAAAACATATCACACTGATTGTGTTGCTAAGCAAAGGCCCAATAATATGAAATATTTCAAAGCCTTTGAAACTGTGCATTTGGTCAATCTGTGGGGAAATTGGAATAATGAAAAACAACACATTTAAAACCATATTATTGACTTGCACAAATTAATTAAGAGAATCAATTCTACAGTTTATGAGTTTAAAACGGCTACTTAGTAATAAAAAGTAAAATAAACATTGTTACAGTTTTCCCTGGTTGCAATAAACATTATCAAAGACGTCATAATTACCGAACTGCGAGTGAGTTTCTTGTAACAACTATTCAAATAAATTATTAAACTAAACAAAGAAAGAAATAAACTGAGCCGATATGCAAGCTCGGATACAGCACAAGCATTAAGAGCATAACAAATAATTATCCAACCATTTTATCAATATTAACACGCAATTTGATTAAAAACACGCATACACATCTTAATTATACTTAGAGCGAAGAGACTAATTATGAATTAATTATTGTATAAGTGTTCTGTCCAGAAATTAGGAAAAACATGTTAAAGAGAAACTAAACCACATTATGCAGAGAAAAATTTCCTAACTCTAACCTAACAACGTCAAAAAATTTCTAACTCAACATGACAACACAATAAGAAGGATTGAGTATATCTATTATCTGTATTTATTCGATCAATCAATCAAATAAACAAATCAAAATTTCCAAAATCAAAATTTTCCAGAAAACTAAAACCTAGAAAAATTATAGATTTTTAACAAATTGTACCTTTCTGTCGCATGGAGAAGAGAGAGCGAGAGACAAAAGGGAGAAGGAGATAGAGAAATTTTTCGTGGTGGTGGCGGAGAGTGGCTTTTCCGGTGATTTTGATTTGATTATAGATTTGATTATGAGACATTAATGCCAAAACAATATTATAAGAGGATTCATCTGAGAGTGCCACGTGTACAATAAAACTTGAAAAAAAGTTCTCAAATAATATATAAATAGATAGATTTCAAATAAGATCACTGTGGCATTATTGGTCCAATCGTAAACTCTAATCCCTTTCAAATACTCCCCAACCAAGACCGGCTACAGATGCACACCCAATGCTGAATAAGGTTAACTAAATGTATTAGGAAGGCCAACTCTAAATGTAGCATAATGCAAACTTCAAAAATATATATATGATAAAGCCACGTCAAGAATGTTGTACAAAAAAAAAGGCAACATCAATAATGGATGCAAAACTAATGAATATATGCCCGCGAGACAATAAAATGTATCATTAATGATACAAATAATGGGAAAGAAAGTAAGCCATCCACAATTATCATAAGCTCTACAACTGAGAGATGTTAGCGGTTTTTAAGCAACTCGGCATGGTAGGGGATAATTTAAGTAAATTCAATATGTAGTACTTAGAGAAATGATAAATCACAAATATACCTATCCTGCAACCTATCCCAAGGGATCTAAACTTTCGAATCTCAGTAACATGAAACTGAATTGTTCTTTAAAAGAAAAGTATACCAACAAAAATAGGCCCCCTTTAAACACTTATCATGTGCTTGGAATGTCAAAGAAGGCATCCTTACAAAAATAGGCCCTTAAACTCTTTTAATGTGTTTGAATTGAATTAACAATGACAAAAACAATGCACTGCATTTATATATAAATTAATTGATTAAAATCTATGAGTATGTTTTGTTTTGTCGTGATCTTTGATTAGGTATTCAAGTTATCTCGTTAACTTTTGGTTGACATACGGAAAAAATATAAAATAAATGGTAGTTGATGAAAGTATATATGCTAAATCTAATTTAACTTCCTAATGGATATATAATTGTGCTATAATTTATAAAGATACAATCACAAACATGAAGTTTATAGTTGTATTACCACTTGTCCAATTTGAAGAAAATATTACATTAATGCAAGGACTGTGTCTATAGCTGGACCCTTAAGTTGCCCCCCACCTGAAAATTATAGCAATTTATAATTACTACAGAAATTGCTGGACATAAATGATATGCTGCAAATTCCAGAAATTCAAACATTTTCTACCAATGTAAAAGGACTAAATTATAAAAACTACCAGTATGTTTTAGCTTGTACATCTTCAACGCAATTGATGCGCTGTAACAACTATTTCTTCTTTACCAACTTTGGCCAATTTCGTTTGGGAAGAAGGCATTTGTTTCAAGTTATGCATTTTCCAAATCATTCACTTATCAATCTGAAAGTAGAGCCTACACTTCATATAGAAATGAAGACCTTAATAAAAAATAAGTGAATGATTATAAAGAATTAGACTTATTTAAAGTTTTGCAATTGATATTTCTATAATTTACTTGCTATATAGTTCATAATCAAATTGCATTCTAGAATTTACTTGCTATATAGTTCATAATCAAATTGCATTCACTCTTATGATAGAAAGTAATTAGATAACATACAACATCCAGATTCAATGGTAGACCAAAAATGAATTCTTCATCAAGCTTGGTAGTTTGTCCTGAAACAAAAATTCAAAAGTTACAAAATCTTATCACGGCCGAATTCCCAATATGCGCATACTTTTGAAATTTTGTCCTCAAATAATTTTTTTAATGGTACTGAATATTACCAAATACTTGGCGATTAAAAATTTTGGTTGCACCTGTAAAAATTTTACCTCTTTGGGTCCGACAACTGCACACAATATTTGGTGTGGTTTTTACGGTCTCAATAGAACAAAGAGTCCATTTCCACTTGTGATAGCACTGCGCACATGTTTTTTAGTCCCTTCATCTAGCATGACACACTGTCACGTGAATTTCTATATATAAATAAGAAATTCGTTCAGTTCAATATGTGATAGAGAAGGTCAAGTTCTAATGCTAATACATCTTTAAATGTATAGTGCAGTTATTGAGAAGAAAATTGCATTAGACAAAATTAAAATCATATATTAAACTATATACTATTAATCTCAACTTGTAGAACATGGTAAGCTTCTAAATGTGAATGTGGCCGAACATCATTTCAAATTGTGTGAAAAAGTACAATTATTTGTTTTGTCGGTCAATATATAGTCTAGATGTATAGATTAAAAATGTCCATTTTCCTCAAATAACATCATTGTACCATGAAATGTATCAACAAAATGGTTAAAATGGACACCGAGAGTGAGGTATTTAAAAATAGGAACCATAAAAGAACTACCATATGCCAATGACTAACGGTCCAAATACACCAAGACATGACGATACACATAAATTTGAATGAATAAACCATTATAATCACAGACCTCTTCTTTCAATAATCAATAAATTATGTTACCGGGCCGAATAGTAAAGCACAATATGTAGATTAATCCTATAAACAAAGCCACACCATTATGCTTCAAAGGAGAATCCTGAATATTAAAATAAAAGATGAAATCAAATTGCATTTGTAATCATTAAATTACAAACCAATATATTAAAAATAAAAAATAAGATTCATTTATTCTAATTCTAATAAACCTTAAAAAAAGAAAAGAAGGGGAAAACAAACTTGCCTTGATTCCCTGGACCATGATGCATTCCATTCATGTATATGTACCACCACTAATCAGAGATTGGAAAAGCATGGTAACATGCTTAATCGATGCTTAATTGTCTATGTACCATTTCATGTCTATCTACCTTCATGTCTAAATTGATGATTAAAATTAGAAAGGGCAAGATGGAAGGGAAAAAAAAGACATGCGTTAAAATTGGAACGAAGAAACAAATAATCAGATATTGAAGACAAATACAATTGATTTGATGCAAAGTGCAAACACACCTTTCAAAATCTTTTTCTTCATAGCAATGGTGAACACAAATATGTAACCTTTAAGTCAATTTATATGACGGGAATAGTTAAAATTACAGAACAAAAAGCACCCCGATTGAAGGAGAGAAAAAAACAATTGTAGAAATCAAACAAATCAATAACCAAAGTCGAGATTCTTATGATTCCATACTTCTGAAAACAAAAACACAGAGCGAACAAAATATCAAAATGAAAACGAAAACATATTCACTTGTTTGTACCGTATGACAAAGCGAACGAAGACGACACATTGGGACTGTGGCGATTTGAGGACTAAGACCGCGCAAGGAAGACAATGACAGGGAGTGATGTAAGAAGACATGCTGGGGAGGGCGATGCTACAACGTGAAGAGGACAACCACCCTGCGACGTGAGGAGAAGGTGGAGCGGCGTGAGGACGACGACGGCACTGTGACGGTGCGAGGAGGGAGATGATAAAAAAGAGTGAGAGAGATGAGGAATTTCAATTGCCTCTAGGAGAAAAATTGACTTGGGATGCAAAATTTTAGGCCGAAAAGTATTCCGAATCAATTTCCAATTAAACAATGACCATTAAAATTCATAATTATATTAAATGTGAGGAATGAGGTTGAATGAGGAGAGGATAGATTATTGTGAGTAATTAAATGTGAGGAATTAAATTTGAGGAATGAGGTTGAATGAGGAGAGGAGAGAGAAAGGGAAATATGTCTGGCTTATTACATATTATAGATTATAGATTTAGTCTCTATCTTTATCGATTTTTTTTTATCAAGTTATCACTATTTCAAATTGATCATCTTCATCGACTATGTGTCAATTAAATTGTGTGATATAATTGTTCACGTAATACTTAATACTCCACAACAGCGTGTATTTAATGGTGTTAGAAGACGGATGTTAGTAAATACTAAATAGACCAACTTGAAAATATTTAATTGAGGCATAAGAACTATTTGGAAACAAGACAAATTATTATGTGAGCCGGTTGAGGGCTGCAAATTGAAGAAAAATAAGATAGTTTATGTTGAAACTTTATTCTTAACGATGAATGACATTGGTTGGTTGGACGTTGATTCCGTCCAAAGTCCAATATATCTTCCAATTGATATATTATTTTCATTCATTCATTTAACCTTCAAACCAAGGAAACTCCGTCAACCTCGGATTTTTATAAAACCAAACACCTCTTTTTTTGTTCTTAATTCTCCTATATTCTCGTTTTGTTTTTTTTTCCAACATTCTTAATCTCATTCTAATTATATAACCTTCCTAAATTCAGCTTTTTCACTACCATTAAACATTTATTTCCAATCCTAATTACTTCTCTAATCATTCATTTCTGGACTTCACGTTCATTCCTTTTCCAACACCATCACCAACTCCATGTAAGTCATACACTTTTTTATTCATTTATCAATACACGTTTATAATCTTCTTTTTTTGTGATAATTGTAATCATGATTGTTGAAACTTTTATGTTTATACTTTATAGCCATAGACGCAGACACAATTGACCGAAATTGGTTACCAATGTCATTTGTTACAACATGAGTTGATGTTCTAACAATATAGATCGTGTCTTTTTTGCCAATGTTAATATTCATAGAAACTTAGTTTGATTTATTGTTATATGTGATTGTGATTTTTTGAAAAGGATAGTTCGTGATTAAATAAATTATCAAGGTTCCGATAATGCAACAGCGTCGTATGGTTGATGAAGTAATGGCCACAAAGAACAGAAACAATGAAATATCATTAAAACATGAACAAGAATTGTCAGAGAAAGATGATTTGTTGGCTGAGTACAGGAGGAAACTTCAAGAATCGGAGGTCGAATTGGAGAAGCGAAAAGAATCCGAAGCAAATTTGTTTGATACTTTGGTTATGCAAACAAAACAGCTAGAGCATAACACAATTTTACTTGAAGAATCAAGGCATGAAATTGCTAGTCTTGAAGAAAAATTGAAGACACTTCAATTAAGTGCATATCAAACCAACGGTTTAGAAGATATGAAAGTAACCGAAAAAGGGTTACCGAAAATTAAGGTACATGAAACTCAAGAGGGTGTGGAGGAGGGAAAATTATACTTGAAGGCGGAAAATTTAGTTGAAGAATTGAATTTGCTTAAAAGTGAATTGCAATTAGCAACACAAGCCGAGGAGAATAGCAAGAAAGCAATGGATGATTTAGCGTTCGCGCTAAAAGAAGTTGCAACCGAAGCTAACCAAGTGAAAGCGAAACTAACCTTAAGCCAAGTTGAACTAGAACACACAAAAACCGATGCTGAGCGTTGGAGAGTGACGTTACAAAACACAGAAGAGAAGTACAAAGAGCTTCTAGATGTAACAAGGAAAGAAGCCGACAGGTACAAAAACACCGCGGAACGATTGAGATTAGAAGCTGAAGAATCACTTTTAGCATGGAATGGAAAGGAAACTCAGTTTGTGACTTGTATCAGAAGAGCTGAAGAGGAAAGGTTGCTTGCACAAGAAGAAACAACAAGATTACTTGAATTGCTTAATGAAGCCGAGAGTAAAACAAAAGTTTCGAAAGAAGAAAATCAGAAACTGCGCGATATATTAAAACAAGCTTTGAATGAAGCTAATGTTGCAAAAGAAGCTGCAGAAATCGCGAAAGCTGAAAACAGTAGATTACAAGATAGTCTCAATTTGCTTGTACATGAAAATGAGATGCTGAAAATTCATGAAGCTGCATCATTTGAGAATATCAAAGAGTTGAAAAAAATGCTATCAGAAACATCGACAAAAGAGTTTCGAAATGAAGATTTGGAGAAATTTTTAACAGCAAAAGAAGGTACAAAAGAAAAACCACATCATAAGGAGCATAGAGAAACAAAAAGTTTAAGCAAAAACTTTAGTCTTAATTTAAAAGACATGATAACAACACATAAGCAACAACCAAAAAATGAAGATGTTAATAATAAAGACATTATTACAGAAGATGATGATACATTAAAGGGTTCAATATTTGATGAAGTTGATGATTCATCGGATGAATCGCGTCACGATGCTGACATGGGAATACCAGATGAATTTGATAATATAGATGAATCTCATTTTGATAATTATGAAGGTGATACAAACAACAGAAAAAGAAGAGCTTTGTTGAGAAGATTTGGTGATCTTATAAAAATGAGAAAAAGTACTCCTACTCCTCCTACCAAAAAAGAACTTCCCAATGAGGAACATCTACAAACGTAATGCAAATTCCACAAGAGAATGTAATAATAATGTTGTTCATATTGTTTTATTAATTTTGTGTATTTGTTTTGATTAATGTGTACATAATTTCCTAGATTATAAGTACACCTGTTTTGAGACCATCCTCTGTTTTATTTTTTTGCTTGAATACATGTTAAAATTGTAATGTCCTTATCTGTTACATCTAAAAATTCTCATTTTGTCATCATAATTCTACAAGCAAAACATGTCTTTGGACGCCGCATCACGAGCTTGACGAAACATAGAACTTCGACCATAACACCTCTTTAAGTCACCACTCCTACATTTCATAATGACGACTTGGGAGATCCTGTTTTGGCCTGGGTCAAGGTTCAATTTGACGGCCCAATGGTCACGTTGGCCCAAACCATGAGCACATATGCTCAACGGTCACAAAAGACATGACTTCTGTAACGGTCGGTCAATCGACATCATAATGATTGGCTTCCAATGTTAAGACCAACACTCTAACAACCATCAATGTTGAGACTATATTACATTCACCCTCACATTAACTTTCATGCAAAGAGCTCGAGTATCTATTCTTTCATTCTTAACCTCTCACAATTCACATGTTGTTACTGACTTGAGTGTTAGAGTGTCTTGCAGATACAACCTCTTGATCAGTTAAGATCAATATTTTATACCTACTTTTTTTAGGTTACCATGATATAGATACGAAGTTTTTACTATTATTAGCGATGACTAATCTAATCTATATACGAAAGTTAATTGTTCTGGATAAGTCTAAACTACCATTGCTTAAGGTGCTGCCATGTGTCCCAAATCAGGATAATTGATGTCCAAAAATTTGATGATTGAACTAAAAGTACACTCCTTTTCAAATGAAACCAAGTCATATGAGCTATTTAGGGCATTTGTGAGTGGAAAAATGTTTTATCAACCCAGATTTTACATTGTAACCAAGTCTCTGAGCCATTTATGTCATTTTCAGTTTGAATGAAACTAAGCCATCTAAGCCACAAACACATGTGACATCTTTTTGCTTCTCCCAATGTCTCACCAAATTTCAAATTCAATTTTTTTTCCCTCATCACTTATTCAAAATCTTATATATCTTCACTCATTTTCATATCATTCACTTCTCTCTTATTTCTAATCTGCATTTTTTTATAACGTTCATCTGAAATTCTAATTGATAAAAATTTTAAAATAATTATCATATGTGAGAAAGTTGTAACCAATTACAATTTTTTTTAAAAAAAAAAACTATCTTATAAGTTCTAACTTATATAAATTTCAAATAACTATCATATACGAGACAATTTCTAACTGATAAAAATTTCAAAATAATTATTAAACGTGAGACAACTTCTAAATTATAAAAAATTTTAAAAAAAAAATTATACAGAATAAGTTCTAACTTATATAAATTTCAAATTAACATCGTACTCCAGTTCAGTCACATACTTATATACCTACTTTATTCTAATTAAACTAAAATGATTAAGATTTAATGAGACATAAATTAGGTATTAAACACGTTGACCACTAAGAAACCACACATGGAAAACGTCATAGAATTAAATATATATACCATGGGCTTTCACACAAAAAAATCAAACAAATCACTCATGACCTTCCATTGATTTTCCTCAACAGTTGAATTGAAATTACATATAATCTCAAACAAAGGAGGAGCATGTATTCCTGATCCTGTACTGTACCCCACAACACATCGAATAATATCTTATCCAAAACACCACGTGATTCGCGTGATGTTGTTAGTTACGGTACAAAAATTGCTAACGTGGCAAGTACGCATACCGTGTTACCATACACCGCCACCACACAGAACCATAACTCGACACGTTTGCTTCTACACATATACAAGGTGCATCATCATAACATAAAGTAAGTAACCGAATATATTCACTTTGGATTGGGTCTCACATTTTGCCTAATCTAGGAGTATTAATTCTTCTTCTGCTACTTTCAGTTTTTTTGTTACCAATTGAATTGCAAAATTCTCTTACCGCATACAGACAATGACATCTTCAGTGATTGAAGGTGGACACGATGATGGTAGTAATAGTAAAAATGAACCGTCGGATTTGATAGAAGAAAAAATTAATCCGACGGTTGTAAACCTTTCAATTCCTAATGAAACATTCTTAAAAGCAGCAATTTCTCTCAAGGACGAGGTATGTATGTGTTGATAAATAAATTGTAGTACTAAAATGTTTCATATTGTGCAATAAAATGTTAATGAGATAGTGAAATTATTGGTGTAGGTGGTGGAGGTGACATGGAAACGGCGAGAAGTGGTTGATCCGACGGTGTATACTGGTTTGCTTGGGACGGCGTTCACTTGCCTGAGATCTTACGAGGTTACCGGTTGCCGTGAGGACTTGGTGTTATGTTCGGAGATTATTGACACATGTACCACTGTTGCACGTGCCTCCATAAGGTACTTTTTTTAACTTTACTTTCTGAAAATAGTAACGTTATATCATTGCTTAAGACTTAAGACTGAAATTTAATTGGGATTAGTTTAAATTAGCTTATTTTTGAGGTTATGGAAATAGTTTATACAATTTTTATGTATTATTATAAATTTGTTAAGATAGTTTATGATTAAACAGCTTACAAAAATACAATTTTCACGGGTGTGAACTTATAAAATAACATAAAATCTAATTTATATTGCATAAGCTCAAAAATAAGCTAACCCAAACGAGCCCTTGGTCCTAAATGGAGAAAATATTTAATTGTTACTTGAAATTAGGACTATATAAATAATAATTTTGTCAAAAATTGATTGTATCTAACGATTTTAAAAATCAAATCGATCAATGATAATTAAATCCACAAGACATCTATTCACACAAAAAAAAAAAAAAAAAAAATCCACAAGACATCTTGTCCCAGCCCCTTATTTCTCAATACTTTTAACTTGTTTGAATCGGACCAATCGGGCCAAAAGAAATGAACTACCAACAATATTCACTCACAATTTAATCCATTCAAATTTTAGAATATTGGTATATAGACTATAGTTATCGACTTTGTTTAATATGCACAAGTTAGATAAATTTTTTACCATATACGAGTTTGTTTTCACTAGTGCACCATAAATTTGACCACAGTTATCATAATTTTTCTGTCAAAAAAATAAAGTTACATAGTTTTTTGCATTTTTGTTTCAAACAACTTGATTATCATAATTTTATTGTGAAAAATTACGAGTTTGAATCTATTCATGATGTGAATCCAATGTGGATTCATAATTGCAAGGATCTTGATCGGTATAAATGTCTTGATTCAAGAGGAAAATGAAGGAAAAATTCAAGAAGACTAATTCTTTTTTTACAGAACAGATGGAAGAAAATAAATACAAAGTGGATTAGACAAAAAAGTAGAACAACCGTCACATTCATACAATAAACGAAAATCTCGATATGCTGATCCACCACAATAACAAGATACTCTTGCTTAGAATCTAAATTTGGTTCATCTAAGAACTTAAAGGAGCAAAATATCGCCCAAATTCAATCAAAAGCCTAAATATCAAAATCATGCATTAACCAAATGAAAAGGGTTACACAAATGTTATTTATACCTAAACCTATTAGGATTTAGGACATAGTCCATAACACTAAGGTCCAATAAAAGCTCACAATAATCAAACAAGAAGGCACTATACAATTCTAATATACACTTAAAAAAGAGTAATGTAGTATGGATTGTCATCGAGAATCATCTTGATGACCAAAAATAAGAAAATCTGCTCTTTAATTATTTTCGATGACAAATCATACTACATTATTATTGCTTTAGTGGATTTTAATTAGAATTTGTATTGTGCTACTTACTTTCTAGTATGAGATTGTTGTGAACTTGTATTGGCCTTAGGGTTATGGGCTATGTCCCTTATATGTTTAGGTAGAAATAAACTCTTTTCATTTGGTTAATGCATAATTTTGATATTTAATCCTTTAATTGAATTTGAGAGATAGTTTTGTCCACTAGATTCTTGGATAAACCAAGTCTAGATTCTAATCTAGAGCATCTTGTTCTTGCGGTGGATCCACATATTGATTTTATTGTTCATCGTGTGAATGTGGCGATCGTTCTTCCACTTTCTCGTCAAGTTCACTTCGTAGTTCGTATGTTTCCTTTTATTTTTGTAGAAATTTTCTTAGGGTTGTTGAATTTTTCCTTGATTTTTCTCTTGAGTCATGACATTAACACATAGGTCAAAAATTTTGTAATTGAAAAATGATAAAATAAATATGCGGAATAACCCAACAATGAATTGGTCAAACAGACATGAACGTTTAAACAGGTGGTTAGGAATTAAATCGTCTCGGAAAGTTTTTGGTTTAAAGGGAGGAATTCACATAATGTATCTTGTAGGCTCTCCGATGAAAATCAATCGCAACTAAACAGTGGTAACATTTTAATTTCTAAATTAATTTAAAAAGAATGTGAAATAATGCAATGCGCCGAAGTGTATGCGCTCCATGGATGGTATAATTCTCTTTTGTCATGAGAGATTAACTTTCAGGCAAACCTACTCAAATTGATTATATTTGTTTTTTAAAATTATTATCAACTTTTTTTTACTCAAGCATCTAAGGTGAACCATCAAACAGGTGGTTCACCAGTAGACCACTTATATACACCGTCGGATTTAATAAAATATATTCAAGGTTTAGATGAGTTAGAAATAAAAGTGAGAACATGTGTATCTTTCTACACAATTTCTAGCCACGATTCCTTCTCTCCCATTCTCCTCTCTGCGCTTGTTCCACAAGCATGTAGAACTTCAATTTTTGCAATGCCATAACCTCTCCTCTCTTAAGATTCGTTGAAAGATATATTAATAGCATCACCCCTTGATTTCATCAACTCTAGCAATGGTTTGCTAATTAAAAACAAAATGAAATTTCCATCATAATTTCAATTGGGATGAATAGGAAAGGAAAAAGAAGAGTGTGATATATTGTATAATGTTGATCAATATGGCTCTTAATGATTGTATAAAGTGGTTCACCAGCGAGGGACTTGATAATAAAAAAAATATCATCAACATGTTTTACGCTCAAGTTTGTGTTGTAAAATTTATTACAAGATTGTTCAAACATACTTGCACACAACTTTTTGTTCAATTAAAATTATAAGATTATTAGTAGAAATAATTTGTTGTCAGATTTTACTTACCTCGCAAGTAAACTATGGATTATTGATTATAAGTCGCCCGACTCGGCAAGCTGCTGTCAAAGAGGTTGATATGCCTCTAGTATATAAACACTTAGTCAGGTCATCTCTTAACCGATGTGGGACACTTAACACACCCTCTAAACACTTAGTTAGACCATCTCTCAACCGATTTGGGACTCTTAACACACCCCCTCACGCCCAGCACTATTGGGCTTGGTGCGTAGATATAAACGGTATGTGGCCCGATAGCGGAAACCTGATAACAGGTGACCCAACGGATCTGATACCATCTTAGAAATAGGTGATGAGCCTAACTCATCCTTACAAAACCGACTTGTAAGGTGAGGATTGTCTCTAGTATATAAACACTTAGTCAGATCATCTCTCGATATGAGACTCTTAATAAATTAGAAATACCAAAAAAAAAAAAAAAAACAGATTATTCATAATTTATGTTTCTCTTCTTCTTGTTTATAAATTAAATTTCTATTGAATCAAGTACACACTCATTAAGTCATATTATTGTCTTTTATTAAATCTCTAACCAAAAGATATTGCAGACACGTGACTTTTTTGTGTGGTAGAGGAGGCATATACGCGCTTGGAGCTGTCGTTGCTAATTACATGGGGGACCTCCAAAAACGTGACCTGTTTTTGGGTCTATTCATTGAAGTAAGAACAATTATTGTACCAAAATACCCAATTTCTTTGCACGTGCACAATTTGTGTCTCTAGATTTTATTTAGTTTGAAAGACAAAGTAATTGAGTAAACTATTAAATTGAACTCAAATTAGTCTATATCTTTTTCAAACGTTTTTTTAATTTGGTTCATCTGCTAACATTTGTTTTATAACACAGTTAAATGTAAATGTGTCGACTTAAAATATTAAGTGGCACGTCAACAATAACATCAGACAATTTAAATGTCACATAGTTAACGATTATAAGGGAACACAAATTAATCACATGTTAAATATTTTTAATGGTCTGCAGGTGGCAAAAGAGGAAGCCCTGCCTATTGGACCTGAGGAAGGTGGTTTCGGAATGTCATATGAACTTCTATATGGACGAGCTGGATTCTTATGGGCCGCATTATTCGTAAACAAGCACCTTGGAGATGACACAGTGCCCAAAGACATTCTAATGCCTATTATTGATGCAGTATTAGCTGGTGGTAGAGCAGGAGTGTCTGATATTAAAGATTGTCCATTGATGTATCGATGGCACGGGACTAGGTACTTGGGTGCAGCAAATGGTCTTGCTGGTATTCTTCATGTGCTCCTTCATTTTCCACTTCCAAGTGAAGATGCTGAGGATGTCAAAGGAACTTTGAGATATTTGATAAGTAAAAGGTTCCCTCATAGTGGAAATTACCCTTCAAGTGAAGGGAATCCAAGAGATAAGTTAGTGCAGTGGAGTCATGGTGCAACTGGGATGGCCATTACATTGTCTAAAGCAGCACAGGTAATAATAAACTACTTTCCAAAATAAATTATTCCTCATAGCATGTCTTCACACGTACATTTACTATATTCATAATTGTATGCTTTGGAAAATTGGAATCTTGAGGCTAAAAAAATTACAAAAATGGTATCTCAAATTGATAATTTTCCCTAGAGTTGACTAATGATGGCAAAAATGTTGGAGTTGGGACAAATTGATTTCTTGAGGTTGAAGAAATGTAAAAATGAAGGATATGAATTGAAGAGAGAAAGGTGAGATTGTAGTGGAAATAACATGTGTGTTATTATTTCCTTCATGGGTCAAGCTTATATAGCCTATAACCCAAAGTTTGTTACAAAATTTCATAAGCTCAAGCGGAGCCTATCAGATTTCTCAGGCCTGCGCCAATGCCGCGCCTATGGCCAGATTTGGCAGAGCTCACACCTATTACATAGTTGCTTAAGAAACAAGTTACAAATCAAAAAACTAACACTTCTAACTAACATAGTTGCTTAAGAAACAAGTTACAAATCAAAAAATAGGTCCATGGCATTTCCATTTTCATGACACATTCCAGAACTTGTAAATTCTATATATACTATACAAGTTAAGTGCTTAACAATTGACAATGACTACTTTGGAAATATGTGTTTGCAGGTTTTTCCAAATGACAGGGAATTACGAGATGCAGCAATAGAAGCCGGGGAAGTTGTATGGAAAAGTGGATTGGTGAAGAAAGTAGGACTTGCTGATGGAGTATCTGGAAATGCCTATGCTTTTCTTTCACTCTACAAACTAACAAAAGATAGTATATATGAAGAGAGGGCAAAATCATTCTCTTGTTTCTTATATAATAATGCTAGAGCTTTGGCAGTGGAAGGGCAAGAACTTACTGGTGTCAATGGTTACTCTCTCTTCCATGGACTTGCTGGGACAGCATGTCTTTGGTTTGATTTGATTGCACCTGATAAATCTAGGTTTCCTGGATATGAATTATAGATGGTGTTATAGAAATAATTGTTGCCTTGTAATAGGAATATACTCTGTGAATATGGCAGATAATATGTGCTAAAAACCTTGTACCAAAAGCAAAGTATTATAAGCCGGATTATAATACTTGTTTAACTTGCTATGCTTGGCAAGTAAGGTTAGAAATTCATGATGAATCTAAATGCTCTTATTTCTCGTCTTTTTAAAGCTAGATGTTTTGGACTCAAAAGTCATACTCGAAGAAAATTCGACGAATATAATGGAGTCACTTTCTGAATCGAATATAATGGAGTCGCCTTCTGAACCGATAGAGACCGTTCAAAATGATTATTGTTGTTCTTTCATTTGGATAGCTTGGGAGGCTATATGGAACAAAATTTGGCCACATTGAATCTAGTATTGGATCTCCATTCTTCTAGATGAGGTATTTAAAAATTCTATGCATTTTGAGCTTATTGAGCATACTTTTTTACTTTTTGAATCGATTTATATTTTATAAATGGTATTTTGAAGTTTTCTCTCCAAAAACCTCTCATTTCTTTTCTACCCCTTGAATTTCCGTTTTTGCCCTTGGGGTACTACGGTTTATACGAATCAAATTTTTTTGTCATGCTAAAAAATTTCGGTTAATATAAACCGAAATATTGTGTTCCAAATTTTTTTCCAGATTTCCTTCATAAATTCTGCATGAGACGCTCAACTTTCACAATTTATTTGAAATACTAAACGATGTCCGATTTGAGTAAACGACCACTCGTTGAAAAGCTTAGGGTGTCAAAAATACAAATATAATTTTTGTTTTGAGGGTTAACTATCCAACTGGTTCCGTTTGACCAAATAATGAGTACTGGTACAGAAACGTAGCATAAACTTTTCTCAAACTTGTAGGTAGATTTTCTCATACTATACATAATGAAATTTAACAATTCCGGTGTCAATCCTGTAGTAAATTTTGTCTTATTTACACTAGATTAAAAATCATTAGCATACGACTTATATTCAGAGTGATAGGCTAAATTTACCACAGGTAACTTTACACAAATTTTCACATAAATCTTTCTTCTTTTTGGGGGGTAAATTTATGTTATTTCGGTTTATATAAACCGAATTTTTTTTTCATGTTTAAAAATTTCGATTCTTAGAAACCGAAATAAGTTGGCCAAATTTTTTCAAACCACAACGGGCAAAATGAGATTTTTGGGGTATAAAAGAAAGACGGAGGTCGGGAAAGAAAACTTCTGGTATTTTTATTAATTGTCCTTGCTTAAGAAAATATGGACTCTTTATGAATTAAAATATATGTTTCACCCCTCCATTTTTCGGATCTAAAAAAGTAAAGAGAGTATATTTATCCCACTTTCTTGCACCAAACAAAAAAATAAATTGGCGATCCTGACTTGACAAAAAAAAAAAAAATCGGTGATTCGGATGATCTATATTCGACAGTTAGTCATAGATCAGTAGATAGAAAATTATAGCATATACAAGAAATGCAGTAGATACATGTACCTTGTATGAGTATGATGATGACTCTGACCTCTGAGATTTTGATCTTTAGAGACAAAGTTAGAGTTGAGAGTTCTTCTATGTGCCTGTAATTTGCTAGAAGGCTGGAATATGCCACAACAAACAGCCTGCAACAAAAGTGATGCAAACCAGAATCTGGATCTATCAGGGATTTAACTAGCAGTAACCACTCTTTGCTGTCCGATCAAGAAACTGTTGGAGATTTTCCAAAATATATTTGAAAGGTTGCAATGGTTAATTTGAAATTCAAATTTACAATTTTGAAAACCTTTCAAGGGTTGTGTCCCTTAATCATTTGACATAAGTTTCTCTATAAATAGAGACACTTAGGAGGCATAAAACATATCAGAAAATCACGTTTCCATGAGTAAGAAATTATGCCTATAATATCTAAGGCTAAGTTTGGATTGGTGGTACAAAATGGAATGAAGCGGTATAGAACATAATGGAATGGAGTGGAACGGAGCGGAATGGGGTAAAGATATCATTCCATTGTTTGGATATATTTTATAAATATTCATTCTATTGCATACACCCCAATTTGGAGGGGAAAGAAAATTAGAAGATTGGATGGTATGGGATGGAATGGGTTCCATTGTGTTCCATTCCACTCCATTCATTTTTTGCAAATCCAAACAATGGAACTTAGTTAATTACCACTCCATTCCATTTCATTCCATCCTTTACCACCAATCCAAACATACCCTAAATCATTTCTTCATTTATCTAGTGCACGAGAGTATTTGAAGAAACTTTATTCTGTAAAATATCATTGATTGATATGCTTGATATGTATGTGCAATCCATGTAAAGGTTTCCAAAGTATCCTGAAGGGGATTCGCCGGTTAACCCTTTTGCATCCAGTTTATGGTGGGGGCGAATCGAAACTAAAGTTTAGTGTGTTCACACACGCTTTGGAATTTATGTGCAATATTCATCATGTCGTTCATCATCTTCTTCTTGTTCAAGTCATTTGCAGCAGACCCCCGACAAATGTTCTAACAAAAACAAGGGTCGAGATTGATTTAAGTATTAAATTGTCAAATCGATTGTGTAAATCTAAACCGTAGGATAAAAAATCAACGACAGATATCAATTACTGCGTAAAAATGCATGGAATGGCTACAACATAGTGGCGTCTTCTTTGGTAGATGTAAATAAATTGGGTATTTTCATTTATATTAGGAATGATCAAGAAGACTGAATGGATTGCTCTTTCATGTAAGGTGAAGCTCTTGATTTGTTATTAGCTTTATTGTGGTTAAGGATTTACATTTCTTATAATTTTTACTTTCAAAAATCTTCATCCAAGCATTTTTATTTGTTTTCTATAAGTTATCTCCGATTAAAGTTTAAGGTAATCTTATTTGAGACGTATCATACATTAAATATGAATGTTTCTTTTAACTAAGATTGAAACATTAATTCGTCATATTGTAAAAGTGTATTTTATTTCGGGAGATTCATTTTTATTGATTCATCCAATCATACTTATCTATCAAAAAAAACATATTTTTAAAAATTTAATTTTTCAATTACATTGATCATCATTCATAACTCATTTCAAATTTGTTTAGTATGATGGATTATGGATAATGTTCTTATCCCTCCATATTTTTGTTCTTTTGTTTATGCTTTTTTGTCATTGTTATTTGCTCTTTTTTAACTAATAAATTTTCTATTGCTTAAATTTGTTCTTGGAAAAAAAAAAAGACAAAATCTAGGCAAATCAACGACGACAAAGATATGTCACACTCCCCTAACGTCAATAAATATAAATATAAGAGATGCACCCCAACTTGCTATATTTTGATGTAATCAATCAAAAGTTCAACAACCTTCATTTTACTATCTTCATATATACAACAGCAACGAATCGAACCCTACCATTTTTGTTTTTTTTGTTTTTCTTCGCATTAAAAAACAAATAGTGTAGTGTAAATCAACTTGCATAATGGTCCCATCCCATACATACATACCCAGCTTGCATCTCCTTCTACTATTCATGGTCCACATCATTCCCCTGTTTTCCTTTCATTCTCCTCCTCGTACTAAATACTAAGTGTTAAAGTAATTTATAAAAGGCTTAAATGCAGTTTTACCCCCCCCTATTTTGATAAAATTGGGTTTTTACCCCCTGTTTTAAAACGCGGACTTTTACCCCTTCTGTTTTATATTTTTTTGGATTTTGCCCCCCCCTAAAATTCTACTTTTGAGTCACAACTTCAAAGCGTCACACACAACTCAATTTGGATCAATAATTCACCAAACGTATACCGAAATGACCGTAATCGAGTTATCTTTCTACAGAATCAAATCTCACTAAATTTGGAGTTACAAAGAGAGATTAATTACCGTTTCAGTGAAGGTATGTCCCCCAAAATTCTGCACAAAATCTGCTTTCGAGTCACAACTTCAAAACTTCGCACATAATTCCATTTGGATCCATAATTCACCAAAATGGTACCGAAATGACCGAAATCGAGTTAGTTTTCCACAGAATCAAACTCCACTAAATTTGGAGTTACAGAGAGAGATTAATTATCATTTTAGTGAAAGTCTGTCCAAATCAATTATTGTATGAAACTACTACTGGTATTTTTGTCATGTCACCCTGTAGCTCATTTTTCAATAGTATTTACATGTCCGGAAAGCTAACGAAATTACCCTTGTTGTCATTTAAATTTCGTCAAATTTGGAGTTACGATGTGTTTGGTAGACGATGTTGAATTTGAAGGTCATAAGTAGATTTCTGCAAAATTAGTAATTGGACAGACTTTCACTAAAACGGTAATTAATCTCTCTTTGTAACTCCAAATATAGTGGGGTTTGATTCTGTGGAAAGCTAACTCGATTATAGTCATTTCGGTATCCGTTTGGTGAATTATTGATCCAAATTGAATTGTGTGCGAAGCTTTGAAGTTGTGACTCGAAAGCAGATTTTGTGCAGAATTTTGGGGGACATACCTTCACTAAAAAGGTAATTAATCTCTTTTTATAACTCCAAATTTAGTGGGGTTTGATTCTGTGGAAAGATAACTCGATTACGGTCATTTCGATATCCGTTTGGTGAATTATTGATCCAAATTGAGTTGTGTGCGAAGCTTTGAAGTTGTAACTCGAAAGCAGAATTTTAGGGGGGCAAAATCCAAAAAATTATAAAATAGGGGGTAAAAGTCCGCGTTTTAAAACAGAGGGGTAAAATTCCGATTTAATCAAATCAGGAGGGACAAAACTGCATTTAAGCCTTTATAAAATTCATTTTTTCAATGATGATCCTAACATGGAAGATCAATATAGAAAAATAGACACACTACTAGAGCGAAGAATACTACTAACTACTTCATGTAGTAGCAGTAGAGATGTAAATGAATATTCATGAGACGAATATTATAATATTTGTCCCTGTCATGTGTATCCGCTAAACAAGTAATCTACGGATATATATATATATATATATATATATATATATATATATATATATATATATCAGTAGTGCTATATAGCACGACACGTTTGTCGCACGACATGCACGACATCATATATCAGTTACCACGTGTATTTTATATCTTAGTATTTTTCATAGTACTTTTCTATTAAAAACTGATTTAGGCAATTTTGTGTTTTTAACTTTTACCAACAAGGCAATCATGGCAACAACAATTACATAGCAGATTTTGGGTAGATGTGATAAAATTAAGTTATAAGTTAATTGATAATTTATTTTAATGGCAAATATATTATATATTAATATAAAGTCGAAAAACGTACCAAACAAGGTTCAGAATAATAAAAAATATATCAGAACTACATTTCACCAGAACCTAATAAAACATAAAAACGTACACAAGTAAACGTACAAGAAAACACCAAACAAAGTAGAGCCCTCAAATCGAACTCACCACCACAAGAAGAAGATTGTCATTAAAGAAGATAGAGACAAAAATCAACTACATGCAGGACAAAACAATAAGTGGGCCTCCAATCCCTCTGATCTATTGAGACCCAACATGACAGCCGAACAAACACTACCAGATCCAAAATAAAGTATGGTGGATGCCCCACTCGTAAAAGGAACAGGGGAGCCAAATTTTTACCTAGAAACCACTTTCAAGATAAAAGTTTCATCCTATCAATCAGACACTCGATAGAAAAGGTCCTCTAATTTTATGAAACAAACTTATTAGTTAATATAACAAATTATAAGTTAGTTTATTTGTGTTATCAAATAGACAATTTAAAATTTATTTTGTAGTAATTTTTTTATGTTATTTCACAGAGCCAATAATTAAATCAAAGCTTCCTATAGCACATAAGTTCTCAGGAAAATAAAAAATTAAACCAAAAGATAAGCTAACAAGTAATTAATAACATTAAAAAGAGAGAGAGAGAAATTGCAATCGTGCAATGTGACGAGGCGCTAGTGTCGTGCCTTTTAGCATTATTCATATATATATATATATATATATATATATATATATATATATATATATATATATATATATATATATATATATATATATATGGATGACATTTATTTTATTCACGGATATCCATTAAATTACTAGTCCGGTATCCGTGACGGATTTTATCTACAGATATCCACAAGTTAAGAGTTTTTTTACCATCCCTACATTACATGATTGAATAAGAATAACAATGATTAAGCAATTTGTACCCAAAAAAAAAAAAACAATGATTAAGCAAACATAAAGAATGTAGTTTAGTCGATAGCTACTAAGATATATTATTAGAAACCTCGAATTTTTGTATGTGTTTTCATTTTGTATATTTATAATGTATCAGTCTAACTAGAGACTCCTGAAAAGAAAAAACTATAATATTTTTCGGAATGATTGGTTTTGCCATTTAAAAAAGATCAGTGGCACAACATGTTGCACATTTGTCTTTCACTCGTGTGTAATTAACCAAAGTATTGCAAGAATCGAAGTAATTATAATTCATTTAAAGAAACATGGAGTACACTTTTGTCAATTAAAAGATGACCGATTTTGCTCCATCAAATATTCATGAGAGGGGCTGACGATTGAATCCCGAATACTTCTGACAATAAGCTACTTGACAAAACAATATTATGCAACAAATTTAATTAGTTTTCAGGTATTTCCAATTCAACTTCATCCAGCACCATAAACACCCCTTGTCCGTCTCACCCGCTATAATACGAAGGTTGAACAAATTACCTCTGACTGGTAATCGGCGTTGCAACAATTGTCATGAAAAACAATCACTTTTGATGGTTCGAAACTTTCTCATAATCTTCCCAACATCTCATCCTTCGCCACCCCTAATGGTGTGGCTTAGAAGAGAAATTGTGAAGAGAGAAATAAGTAAGAGGGAGTATGAGAAGAGAGAAAGATGTGAAAAATAGAGTAGATTTAATGTATTGTTTGGTATAAGAGAGTGAGAAGAGAAATAAAAGAACAAAAATATAGAGTAGATTATGTTCTTATCCATCCATATTTTTGTTCTTTTGTTTGTGTTTTTCTTTCTGTTGTTTACTCTTTTTTAATTAATAAATTTTCTATTGCTTAAATTTGTTTTTGGAGAAAAAGACAAAATCCAGGCAAGGTTTGAAGTGAGCACACATAAATCAACGACAAAAATATGTAACACTCAGCATTAGATTTTCCGTTTTAACTACATCATGCAGTAATAACTCTCAATCGTTCGATTTGAATTACCAGTTAAAATTATTTTACTGTGTAAATAATTTATACTATTTCTTCTCAAATCAACAACTCAAATTTATTACTTCGTAAAACAGCTGACAATTCACTTTCATAAGTTCGTAAGTAACAGTGTAACACTCTCCAAACCCCTGTTATATATGTAGTTACTTTTTTATCGGTCTCTGTTCGTCTTGTGCAGAGACCTGGTTAATAATATATTCGTTGTTCGTCTTCAGACGCACGCCTGTACTTCATTTCAGTATCACTCTCTTCCTTCCTTTCAACTTGCATAATATTGGTCCCATACATACCCAGCTTGCATCTTAGTAATTCTACTCACAATATCTTCCTTTCTTTCTCCTCCTCGTACTCAATATTAAATGCCAACTGTTAACTAATTTCTTACTTTATAAAATAAAATTACACAAACAAAAATGATTAAGCAATAAGCATACATTAAACGAAAATGATATATAACACTTCCAACTTGATGCACAGATATAAATAGTGACCGGTCGATAAGAAAGCTAATAAGTAAATAGTTTAACCGGTCGTAAAAACTTAATATTATCTTATAATTAAGAGTTAGAGACCATTTAGATTAGCTTATTTTTGAGCTTATGCAATATAAACTATGTTTTATGCTATTTTATAAGTTCATACTAGTGAAAATTGTATTTTTATAAACTATTTTATCATAAACTACCTTGACAAACTTATAATAATACATAAAAATTATATAAGTTGTTTGCATAAGCTCAAAAATAAGTTAATCTAAAGAACCCTAGTTTAACTCTATTCTACAAAATCGACTTATAAGATCAGGAGAATTGTACCTACTTATATAAATATGTATTTAAATCATCTTACAACTGATGATCAGGAGGATTGTACGTACTTATATAAATATATATATTTAAATCATCTTACAACTGATCTCTTACACTTTTAACAAATTACGTACAAAGATGATTGATTGCACCTCCATCAAATATTTGCATGAGACAAAATTAATTAATTTTTAGATTTTAGATGTTATTAGGGACGGTTATATAAAATTCTGATTTCTACATCAAAAGCAAGCAACCGCCACGTCAGACCAACTTTGTTTCTAGTTCGCAAGAATTTGAACCAGTAGATTTTGACCACGTGTCATTTATGCAATTTCTGTTCTTCTATTTGAGCCCTCTTTCTTAAGGCATATTTAAATTCCACTTGCAATATAACATTGACATATAGTATAAATGTCATCAAAACCAAACATCTTTAATTTTCCAATTAAATTCTGTGGTCATAAAAAAGAAGAAGAAGAAGAATACTATTTTTCAATTTGCTAGTTGCAACTTGCAAGTTCATATATTCATCAAATAAATATAACACTTGGCTGTTGTAATATTAATTCTATATACGTCATAAGAATGGAAGAACGTTATGAGATTATTAAAGGTATTGGGTCAGGAAATTTTGGAGTAGCAAAGCTTGTTAGGGAGAGACAAAGTGGTAAACTATATGCTGTCAAAATCATTGAGAGAGGCCTTAAGGTTTGTAGTTTTGTTTTTGTTTTTTTAACTTCATTTCTATGTCTATGCATGTTGTCTTTGTCTTAGGTTGTCTTAGGCCTAAAGTTATACTATCATATATGTATGTTTTCTTCTACTTTGGATTGTCTTAGGTTGGTTGGTTGGTCACTTATGTGACTGTTGGATGTTGTAGATTGATGAACATGTTCAAAGGGAGATTATAAATCATAGATCCTTGAAGCATCCTAATATCATTAGATTTAAGGAGGTAAGAAACTTTTTTTGTATGGTTGTTAATTTCCTTCTCCTAACTAGTAAATGAACTTTCTTGAGTGTCTTCCACTTCTTTGTTTTCTTAAAGTATGTTTAGATCGACTTATTTGAGTTTGTTTACTTACTTATTATAAAGACTGGAGAAATTATTTAAGAGAACTTATGAAAATAACTTATGATATAAGTTATACTCCGTATAAGTTATTTTCAGCTTATTTCCATAAGTTTGCAAGACAACTTGTAAAAATAGTGTATAGCTTATATGAAAACAAGTTGAAATCATTTTATATTTTGTGATAGAATTAACTTATACATACAAATTTATTTGGCTAGTCCCTTAGAACTTAGCAATGTTGTACAAAATTCAACTTTGTCTCAAAATGGAATAACTATGTCGGACCTGCATTCTGTAAGGTCGAAAAATGGTGCAGTCATGCAGTCAGTAAATTTTAAGCCGTCCGATCAAGTCCATATGTCAGAATTGCAGTCATCTCAGAATTTTTATTAAACAAAAATTTTAAAAAAAAACTCTCTTAATCATACGGTTCAGAATCACTAACTGCATGCAGTCCGACCGCACATAATCCAATTCCAACTGTCTCATGCCTTGTGAATTTGATCCTTAAATTGTAAAATTTATTAAGAAGAAATTTTCATCCATGGCAGGTTTTATGTACTCCAGCTCATCTAGCTATAGTAATGGAGTATGCAGCAGGTGGAGAACTATTTGAAAGAATATGTAGTGCCGGTAGATTCTGTGAAGACGAGGTTAGATAAGATCATTTCTAATTGTTGATTATTGTTAATTGTTAATTCAAAGCTTCATTGACTTTTATTTTAGTGGTTTTTGTCCATGAGGCCATTATATTAGTTATGTATAATTCCTTAAGCAGTAATTCCACAAAAACAATAGTATTTAAGATTGCACCCACGTTACAATTTGTATTAAACAATGTAAGTGTCATTTTTAGCTTTATCCTAACCAATAAATTATCAGTGTTGAATTTTTCAATTGCAAGTTGTTACTAGCTAATTTGTTCTGAAACTGTTCATCTGATGTTAACTCTTATACATTAATATTATCATATTCTACCCAGTACGGACATTTGTCCGATTAGGCGTGTCGCGTATCGGACACGCGTCGGTATCAGACACCGACATAACACTAACATTATAATTATACTAAATTATGCCATTTTCTCATATTATTATTGATGTCGACGTATTTGTGTCGTGTCCGATGTCACGTTTATATGTGTGCTTCATAGTATTCTAATAGCAAATGTTCATTTTTGCAATAATTTTTCATGTTTAATTTCAATTTCAAAATCATGTACATGGTTTCTATTTTTTATTTTAATTATTAATGTTCACATTTTTACTCTTCTGTTGTGTGCACAGGCAAGATATTTCTTCCAGCAGTTGATTTCTGGGGTTAGCTATTGTCATTCAATGGTACTATTCTTGTCACATATCATATGAATCAAATTTGTTTTACTTTAACAAAAAATTTGTTTTGAGTCCTAATATTTTAGCTGGTTTGAAAATTATAATTTTAATGCAGGAAATTTGCCATAGAGATCTTAAGCTTGAAAACACACTTTTAGATGGAAGCTCTTCACCACAACTCAAAATATGCGACTTTGGTTACTCCAAGGCAAGGGGTCCTTACTTATCTAAGAGTTTAATTTTGATACATTGTCTCTTAGATATGAGTTTAATTTATATATTACATGCAATCCTCACCTTACAAGCCGGTTTTGTAAGGATGAGTTAGGCCCGATACTCATATCTAAGATGGTATCAGAGCCTCTATGACTAAGTGGTCTAGAGTTCGATCCCCGCTCCCCTCACTTTCTAATTAAAAAGTGGAATTTAAGCATATGGTAGGTGGGCCTATGCATTATTCACGCTTCAAGCCCAAGTGAAATCTTGCGTAAGGGGGCGTGTTAGAAATAATATAAAACCATTAATATGGCTCTATCCTAACACCTTAAGGTTTTGGGATAATCGATTATTTGACATTGTCACCATAAAAAAAAAATATACTACTATCAAGCAATCGCAATCTATCGTATATGTTTCTATAATTAAAGTCAATTTTTTATGCATATCATTTTTTTGGTCAAGTCGTCAAATGATTATAATTTCAATTTTAAGATGATTAAGTGGGAGCACCAGAGTTCAAACTCAGCTGGTACATGCATATTAGACTATGTTACCAATTGTTCTGCTTCTTTCTTTCAGTCTTCTGTTCTGCATTCTCAGCCTAAATCTACTGTGGGAACTCCAGCATATATTGCACCAGAGGTTTTGTCAAGAAGAGAATATGATGGAAAGGTAATCAACTAATCATGTTGCTAATTATATTTTCTTGTTGCATATTAATAATTAATGTAGCTAATTAACATTGGTCACACAAATATTTTTGTGTTGGAGAATGAATAGGTTGCTGATGTTTGGTCTTGTGGGGTTACCTTATATGTGATGCTAGTTGGTGGTTATCCTTTTGAAGATCCAGATGATCCAAGAAATTTCAGAAAGACAATTGAGGTTAGGTCATTGAGCAAATAAGTGTTTTCTGCCTTATAATGTTTCATAAATGTTAGTTGAACATCAATTTAACACACCTAAATTAGACAACATTTTAAATTATTAGCACATTCTGCACACGTAGCTAACACAATTCAATGAATAGATAATGAGTACATTAGGATTGAATAACTCATTAATCATCAACCGGACAAATGAATTTTAATGTTCTTAATCATGAATTTAGGTACTCAAACAAACTACATATAAATTTGGGCACATGCAAATTGTGGTTAATCGCGTTGAAATTTGTGATTAATAAAGATCATTAAATAATAAATATTACTAGTATAACTGACCCGTGCATGCGCACGGATTAATTTTCATTGAAAAATATGGATTATTAAAATTTTAATATTTTGTGATTTATTAACTAACAAAATTTACTTTATATAGTTAATGTAATTTATCTAAATATGAAAAAGGATACATATATTATAGATTTTAAAGGGGAAGGGCGAATTGGCCTCACGAAGAGTGAAACTCATCCACTCCCCATTTCCGACCGACGTGTTATTTTCTCCCCCGTAGCCATCTAACCCGGTCTGGACTACAATGCAATGATCTCATGAACATAGCAAAATTGAATAAATAAATTTTATATTATTTTTTAGATGAAGATCAACCTCCCCCGTGACCATATTTTTAAATGATTCTCTTGGTTAGAAAATAAAATTGAGAAGAGTGTTAATAACATTTTCTTAATATATTCTAGAGTGGTGAGACTCACATGAGCGTCACTCACTTAGAGAGCGAGTAATTGAAAGTATTAAAAAAATATTGTTTCCGGCTTTCTTGATTCTAAAACATGTTCATGGTTTTTTTTTTGTCAAGTAACATAGGTGGAAACTTTGTACTCTATAATAGTAAACACTAAAAATAATATGGATCTACACATATTTTTTTGAACATCAAAAGAAAGAATTCTATAAATTGCGGAGAAAAACACTGAATTATTTCTTTTCTTTTTTTACCACCAGTTTAATATAGTTCGTGGGTCAGTTCTGACATCAAGTGGTTTTAGCCCCTTACAAATCGCAGTTGATATTATTTCTGATAATGATAGATCTCCATGTCATCTTTTAATTTATTCAATGCATATGATTATGAGGCTAAAAGTCAATTATTGTTTTCAAATTATTTCTATTTTTAAATATCGAATTTCATAATTATTATATTCAATGTTATCGAATAATTATTTTGTTTTTTTAGTTTGATCTTTTATTTTTGTTAAGTTGCCTAATGATTCAAAATTACAAACTTAAAGTGAAAAAGTAGGTATGCGAGGTTCAAACTTCGGCCCCTCATCATATAATTGCGTATTGTGTATAAATGTTGTATAATTTAGATTGCACTTTGTCTGGTCTAATATAAAGAGTTTTTTTTTTTTTTTGACTTAAATAGTCTAATATAAAGAGTTAGAGAGCTCATCTTCTTGTAACAATTTTTCCAATTAATATCTACCTAAAGAATGTGCAACTCATGTTGCAAACTAAAATCATCACTATATAACTTTCATTGTCGACTTTGTGACACTGTAATAGACATGTCTCAAAGTGTTTTGAAGATTTTTAAAACAATTATTAACCATCTGTCTTAACTTTCTTTACAATTACATTAAAGGCTCGAAAAAATTAAAAAATAGTAAAAAGTAAAGATAAAAAATATAGACATTCAAACACTCAATCTGATGTGTAGTTTTTTTTTTTTTTTTTTAGAAATGTGATGTATAGTTATATATGTTACATGGATATATAATATGAAAGACTATATTAGTTTTTAGTATTAAATGTTTATCCCTGTGTATAAGATTTATAATAAACATTCATTTATTTATTTGTAAAATATTCATCCCCGTATATTAACAAATATTGCGAAATATTCTTCCTTGTGTATTAAATATTCATCCCCGTGTATTATTTATATTAAACATTCATTTATTTACTTGTAAAATATTCAACCCCGTGTATAGTTTTTTTTTTAAAAAAAAGTATAAGATTTCATATTAATTGGATACTTCTACTGAAATATTAATTCACAATAGTTAAAATACTAAATACGTCTAAAAGTATTTGAGACTTTTGGTAGACTCTAGTAATTTATAACGTAAGCAATTCAACTTTGAATTTCAAGGTGCATTTAGATTTTTCATATGTTTTTTTTGGGCCCCGATAATCTAAAGTTCGGCCACGAGGTAAATAAAGTCTGACAAAAAATGGTTCTCACATAAATATATATTATTTCAAGGTGCACGGGTTAGTTTTTACTTGTAAAAATATATATTATTTTTTATTATGAATGAATTTTTAAAAATTATTTTAATAATAATTATATTTTGTTATAAGAATATAATGATATTTGAATTTTTTATATATAAAATATTTTTACCCCGTGTGATATCTTACATGTGATTATATATTTTCATAGTAATTATATTTTGTTATAAAAATATAATGATATTTGAATTTATTCCGATGTAAAATATTTGTACTCCGTGTGATAACATATTTTATATCTTATATGTAGTGTATATAAATATAATCTCATGTAAAATGTTTCTACCCCGTGTGTTATCATATTAATTTTAGATTATTATTTGGGTTAAATATATTTTTGTGTAATTAATAAAATTTATCTCAATTGATAAGAACTTGATTCATTTTCTACAAATGCGTGATTGAACACCAGCTAGCAGTGTAAGTTTCTCTGTTGGCATTCCCTGATCATGAAATTTGAAATTGACCAACGTGACACTAATGACTATTTTTTTTTGTGAAGTAACCTAGCGGCTAGAAATTTCATCATTATAATAAACAAAGACCGAGATAAAAGTTACTTAAGTCATGACTCATAGAGTAATGTATTGTTTTATCGATAACATTATTGCTACAATGTTCTATTTAAAATATAATGTTATTCAAAAATGAAATCATGTGATGTTTTTGCATATAAAATTCAATAAAATACATCAATAGTTAATTGGTTCAGTAATGATTGACGCTAGACATGGTAGGAAGGACCACAGTTCAATCCCCGTGATCGGAAGAGGACTGAAACTACTTGATACCAAAACTCATTCCCGAACCAGATTATACGGTCCAGTTGACCAGATATCGATGATGAAAACAAAAAAAAAAACATTAAATTAAATAACTTTATTTTGTTACCATTTTGCATTTATTGTTTTTTATGAATGTAATATGATGATAAATTACTTTTATTGTGTTTCCTATTTTGCATTACCGTTTACTGTGTTATTAAATTATTTTCATTTTTTGACTCATTTAAAATATTTTCATTGGTGACTATATTTGCTATTTTTAGTATGCATTCAAATTTATGTTGACCTTCTTAATGGTCTCTTAATTATTTTGTGTGACAATTTTAATATTAATATTATTTCCTTCTTTATTTTTTTATCATATGAATTAATATTTGCTTTGAGTAATATTTTTATTTACATAATATAGATTAACGAAATTTTTCACTAATATTAATATTAACAAAAAATAAATAGTAAGGTAGTAAATTGCAATAATTATAATAATAAAACAAATAAACTGAAACATTTATTTAAAATAATTATATTTTTAAAAAAAAATTGGAATTTCTTTCAAACCAATGTTTTTAATATACTTTGGACAAACCAATTTCAGGTGTGTTCTTTAGGATTCCTTGCCTTTAAATTTTATTTTTTCAAATGAGACTGTACTCACTAAAACTATATTAACAGGATAAATAATTACAATAAAAGAGGAGGATAAAACCTAATCCTCTCAAAACGAAGATAACATATAACTTGAAAACCAAACTTGTTCTTAGGAAAACTATTACATGAAAAGAAAAGAACTAAAAAGTCTTATGAGAGCTCGACCGCAAGGTAATTAAAGGTTGTACAAAAATTATTTCCACCAAGAATTAAACTTGACTTCCTCCAAGCGAACCATCCTAACATCTGCAAGCAAAATGAAAATCTAGAAGTATGTGATAGTTGAAGAAACAAAGACACAAATAACAATATTATACTCCAAAAATAAAGGTAAATAAAATAATACTAAACATGAAATTGATATATAAAAAGTTAAAGAATTATATTGAACATATATCAGTCAAATCAATATATACAAAGCTTCTTTAAATGTTGTGTATTTTTTCATATCGTAAACCAAAGCCATCAAAATAGTTTGGAAAACAAAAATATATATTCAAATATGCATGGTGGAAAACAATATTGTGTTGATCAAATGAAAAATGAGAGTCATATATATAGACCAAATTAATCAATATCATTCAATTAGATACTAATTCTTTCCCTTTCTTTCTTATTCTCCAAAGGAATATGCTATATTTTTCCTTTTATGGCGTGCAACTATTTCCTTTGTTATATCATAAGGCATTCATATTGTTAATTTTTTTTTAGTTATTTTAGTTTATTGAATTTAAGATTTCCAAATATTTCCTAAACTATTTATAGAAAAGGTCATTGGTGACTATATTTGCTTCTAGCTAGCTAGCAAAGGTCATTTTGGTGACTATATTTGCTAATTATTTGAATGGATTCAAATTTTCATTGACCTTTCTAATAGTTTCTAAATTATTTCGTGTGACAATATCAATAATATTATTTCATTCTTTTTTTTTTCTTTTATGACTTTAGAATAAAAGTTGACCAATATTAATTGCTATTCAATTTTATTGCATGAAATCTTCTAATATTAATTAAGATTGATTTGCTATTAAGATTGTTATATAGAAATGACCCTAATACTTGACAAAAAAAGAAAAGAAAAGAAATGACCCTAATAGGTTGCCACATAGGCCTCAAGTGAATGATAGAATGCCACCTAATTAAAGGAAGAATGATAGAATGACACATAAGAAAATAATCAAGAGAGAGAAACTTGTAAATATATAAATAATAGATAAGTTGTAACATATCGAGGGTTTGCTAACTAGTATCCCGGAAGCGGTGGGTATTTTTCAAATATTTATTATGCAAATCTAACCCTTCATCAATCATGCGTGTGAACTATGTACCCTAACCATTTTAAAATGTTAATTTAATTAGGTGTCCCAAATTGATGTTGCAATTACATTTCTCTAATTTTTATGTGCGAGAAGTGTTATAATATAAGTTAAGGATAAGACTTCAGGTCTATTCCTACTTTGATATTTAGATGCTCTTAATTTATAAAAAAAAAAAAAGTTATCACTTATAATATTATTGGCAATTTTTTTACAGAGAATCCTTAGGGTCCACTATTCAATTCCCGGTTATGTTCGTGTCTCCAAAGATTGCAGAGACCTTCTATCTCAAATATTTGTGGCCAACCCTGAGAAGGTATAAATAATTTTAAAATCTTGTTCAATGGCTTAATTTTTAGCAGATCAAACACATCATAAAAATATATTTTTGGTTGAATAACAATTTATGAGGTTTTATATTCATTAATTTCTATGTTGTTCATGCAGAGAATCACTATCCCAGAAATTAAAAAGCACCCTTGGTTCCTTAATAAATTGCCAATGGAATTTGTGGAAGAAGGGAAAAATGATGTGAATGGTGTGGTTGATTCATCTCAAAGTATTGAGGAAATACAGTCCATAATTCAAGAGGCACGGAAGCCAGGTGAAGGCCCAAAAATTGATGGACAATTTGTTGGAGGAGGCATGGATTTTGATGAGATGGATGCAGATGATGATTTTGATGATGATATAGAAACAAGTGGAGATTTTGATTTTGTTTGTGATATGCGAGTGATTAAATGAGTGAATGAGTGTTAGATTTTTGTGTTTTGAACAATTGTCTATAAACATTGAAAGGTTCAAGATAAGTTGTTTTTTATGTGCACTTTGATTTTTATTTATTATTTATTAGAATTTGCTTGTCTTAGGGTCCATTTGTTATAAGATTAAAATAAAAATGATTTTGATATAAATGATTTAGTGATTATTTTTTTGAGTAGAAGCTTAGGGCCCGTTTGGTGCACAGGATAAGAGACAGGATAGGATAACTATATCATATCCTGTCTCAATCCAGTGTTTGGTGACACAACAGGATATGATAAGTTAATCCTGGAGCTTATCCTATCCTGTTTCTCTAGTTAAAATCCTTATCCTGAATTTGAGCTGGGTTACCAGCAGGATAGGATAAGAAAAAAAAATCGTTGATTTATTCTATAAAATATATTTTAAAATAAAAAATTGAAAATTAATAAAATAATTTGATAGTAAATTAATAATAAAATAATTAATTTTTAAATATATATGTGATTTTCTCACAAGGGTAATTTTGTAATTTATATCATCTAAAAAATCAAAATTCTCCTAAAATTACAATATTTTAAATTAAAATAATTATTAAAAAATTGCAAAATAAGAATATTAATTTAAATTTAATAACAACTTAAATATAATTCTTTTGCAATGGTAGTTTTATTATTTACATATATCATATATTTATTTAGCTGATTGAGTTATTTATTTGATCATGATTCATATAAAAAACTTAATTTGTTTATTTTCTCATGATTTGTATTTAAAATTTAAAGTTATTTGATTACTTTTTCTTTTTGTACAATTACTTATTTATATTTTTATTTATAAAATTCAAAGTATTACAATATAATTTTTAACAAATAACAATTGTTTTACGAGGGTAATTTTGTCATTTAAATATGTTATGTATCTTATCATATTGGTATGAACAAATATGTATTAAAAATATGATATAATAGTTATCATGTTTGTTATCCTGTGTGCACCAAACACATGATAGGATAACTGAGGATAACTGTTATCCTGCTGATATCATATCCTATCACTATCCTGTTGTATATCCTATCATGTCACTATCTTATCCTGCGCACCAAACGGACCCTTAAAGTTGATATAAAGAAATGTCACTACAAGAAAAATAGACAACGGCGACAGTCAATTTGAGGCACTAGTAAGTGAACTGCCGCCGCTCTTGTCAATACTGACAGTTACTACGACGTTCATTGAACCGCCTTTACTCTCTGTAAATTTCGACGGTTTTGTGTGTATTGCGGCGGCGATTATGAACCGCACCTGTATTCTTATTAGAGGGCGCAATCTTATTTCCAATTTTTTCAATCAAAATAACAAAAGAAATTCACAGCTTTTCATTCCTCGGTTCGAATTTCACCGTTCCAAATCCCTAAATCTGCGATTCTCACTCACAAGCTTCATTCCTTAAATCGCTCGACCTTCAATCCCTAAATCCGCGATTCTCACTCACAAGCTCCAATCCCTAAATCTCTCAAAGCTACGTTCAGATTCATCTCAAGCTTTGTTCAAATTTGTTATTCAATCTCTCAAGCTTCGATGAACCTTCAAGCTTCAGGTTCAACATTCAAGCTTCGCTTAACCTCCATTCTCCATTCAACTTTAGGTTATATAATTTGGGAATTAGGTAATTGAAATTTATTTTTTGGTTTTCACTGATTGTTGGGAAGAATTGTGTTAAGTGAGATTGATAGAAAGATTAGTAAAATTGTGAATTAAGAAAAAATTGATAAGTAACTTTTCTGCTTAGTGTAGAAAGAATTAAGACATAAGTTGCAATCTTTTATGTTTCAAAATTGTGATTATTGGAATAGTGATGCTAGCTTATTTCTTGTGCATCATATCAATTGAGTTGCAAGCTTTTAACAGTGTGTCAAATTTAACTCTTTTGTATTGCTGTTGTAGCAGAAGTAGCTCAATAGTGCGCTATAGCGCCACTATAGCGGATCTGTGGTCTGCTTGATGCTTATAGTGTATATTGTTCTATTCGATTCTGATCTAATTTTAGTGTTGATTATTGTGTGTTTGTACAGGTAATAGTTAATCACGTTCAATATATATGGCATTATAAATTTACTCTTTTAATATATGATTAATTATTGGAGGATGATATGAGATACAAAATTTGATAATCCTGTTTTTGGTTGTTAGAATCTAATAATCCTTAATATAAAAGCACTATATATATCATCATAAAATAAAAAAACTACACAATTTATCAACTTAAGCAGAAAAGTTACAACTCATTACTAAGAAAATAAAGCCCTGCCTTGAATTTCAGTCCATAGTTAGCAGTTTGCATTACTATTGATTTAAAGGCTGATCTAATGGGTTTTTTTTATGGGTTTTCTGATTTAGGATTTTGAGTTTGGTTTTTTATTTCAATGGTATTGAGGAGTGATTTCCAGAAATATTGTCCATAAGAGGTGTAGTAATCGTACAAAGAGAAGGAAGCTTAAGAGCATAGTTAACATTAATCTTAATTCCAATAATAGAATCAAAGTTTCATAGAATATGACAAACAAATAGGGTCTTTGTTTATGTCAAATGATCAGTGCTATTGGTCTTATGTATTTCAGGGACTTAGGTTGTATCGTGATACCAGATTTTTGCTTTATGGGCCACAGGTTGTGGTAAAACACAGATTGCCGAAACTGTTACCAAGCCGTGGTGTCAATCCTGTGAGTTGTGGCATATATATATGGAGCCAAGCCAATTGTCCTGAATGAATCATTGCAATGGAGGTATAATACTTTGTATGTAATTGTATAATCATTCTTGTTGAAACTAATTGTCTTTTTTAACTGTTGTAATAAGACTACACTTGAATCAGTTTTGCTATTTTGTAGGCTTGCAATAGCTATGTTGTAACACATGTTCAATTACATGACACTCTTGGTATGTCTTTTCTTCCTTCACGACCTTGTTTGGCTTAAAATCTTAAGTGCTTACGTATAATATAGTTTATAATTAAAGATAAATAAAGTTAAATTGTGTTCATATATAAGCTATGAAATTCTTTCATAAGCTATGTTGAAGAGTTTATATAAATAAGGAGAAACTACTATATGTGAGTCAACTGCTGTTGCTTATGAGATCTTTGAGAAGGAAAAAAAGGGAATGAATCAGAATAGACAGAAAGAAGAAAAAAAAGACAAAGAGAGCTGGAAATAGTCTTATAAGTTTTTATATAGCCGTTGAGATCGAAAGTGTCACATATGTTGCTTTTTTTTTCAATCAGCGTTTTAGCTTTCAGTAATCTAAATATAGTTTTTTTGGGTACTTCTATCTGCGTTTTTATATTAAAATTTGATATATTTTAATGCATGTTTTTTCTTTCATTCCAAAATTGGGTTTGCAGCCAGGAATTACTGAGGCACTTTTGGTCTTCCTATCTAGTAACAACACAAAGCCTTGTTAATAAGGTGAATATTGAATGTGATTGCAAGAAGATCTTTCAATGCTGATTGCTATGCATGACCTCCTATCTAATACTACACCACCAACATTTCATATCATGTGTCTGATACCAACATTTCATTTGATATATATTTTTTTCTTACTAGCAATATGCCATTGGTGGCCATATGCATCATATTTCCAGTATATATATTGCAGATAGTTTGAAAAAGTTTCATTGAGAAACTTTATGAATTGCATTTTATTCTATCTGAAGCCTTTGTTCACTTGACAATAAAATGCAGGCCAGAAGACTGAAAGATGCCATATCACAAATAGATACCAAACTTGAGGTATGTATTTAGTAGAAGCCTCTACTAGTATTCATCAGTTGAATAAAGTTTGTTTTATTCTGTCATTATATGGACACTATCATTAGTTTTATTGGTAGTAACTACTAAAGTGTTCCTATTTTTATTTGCTTAATCCTAGGAAATAAAGGTATCTGAAATAAAGGTATCTGCACAGTCAGACCTGCGGCACCAGGTTTCCCTTGTTGTCCATCCAAAGCACCAGGTGAGCTCCACATAATTCATTTGACCATGTTTATTGCATCTTATGGAGGATTAAAAGTAAATGACATATTTTGGTGTGCAGGCTTTGGAAGCTGCCTTGGTACATTACGGTGCTGACGATAAGAAAAGAAATGCTAAAAGGGCCAAAGCCAAATGGTTATGTTTAGGAGAATGGTATGTCTATGTGCACTTCCAGCATTATGCCATAACAATTTAGGAATTTATATTCCATAAATTTTGTTGTGACCTCAACAGTATGCCTATTTATCTCTATATTGTGATGAAATGAATTATTATTATTTTTTAAGAAGAAATGAATTATTATTAGAGTTAGTGAGCCATGCATTTACTCAATAGTTAGCTTTGTAGAAATTACTTGTTTACATCCTAAGTCCTAACTGCAAGATATTATAGAATTTATCTAACTTCAATTTTACCATGACTTGATTTTCAAGCTTTAGAACACAATTTCTAAGAGTATTGACTGTTTTTTGTTTGTAAGCGAAGAGAGCATTGACCGTAATTCTTGTTGTTCTTATGTTCCAAAAGGCTATTAATTCTTTGAGGTTGATGCTTATGTATCTTGTAGTAGTTATGCTAGTGTTTCCCAGTAGTGATCTTCAGCAAAAGCACTTGTTGGATGAGTCACAATTTATGTTTAAAAAAAAGGTTTATTGAATTAGTTAGTAATAGGAAAGTAGGAAAGTAAGACTCATTTAGTTAGTGAGATATGATGAGTTGAGATATGAGTAAATACCAAATATATATAAAAAAAAAAAGGAAAAAGAATCGAGTAAATAAATACCCAATTTATTGTTGGGATTTTTTTTTAAAATATTTTTAAATTTTGCGGCGGTTTGCAACCGCCGCTATTATTATTTTTAAAAAATTTCAATAAAACCGCCGCGAAACATACAGAACCGCAGCTAAATAACGTACTGACGGTTATTCCAACGGTTTCTAAAACCGCCGCTGAATGACCTAGCGACGCCGAAAACTGCGACACTTGGAAAACCGTCGCAAACACAGATAGGGGCAGTTTGAAACCGCCGCCGCTTGCCAAAGTTAGCTGCCGCTGCTTTTCCTTTTTCTTGTATGATCATATGTCTTTTTTGCTTTCTTCTGCACATAAAATCTACTCTTGTTTAATATTATTTGGTATAACTAAGTAACGACAAATATGAAATGGGACTATAAATAGGTCATCCATCAATGTCACATAAAAGCACTAAAGAACTAGTATCACTATCTGATGTGAATGAGGGCACTATTCTTCATAACATGAGCAAAGTTTAAATATTTTCCTTCAATTGGATAAAGTTTAAGGTGGCATTTGAAGCTTATATGAAAGTTATTTTTTTGTTCAAGTGGTGAGTGGTTCATCTTAATTTAGCAACAAAAGTTGCTTTGAAGGATGCAAATTTGGAAAGCTTGAAATATTCAACCTATTAGGTCTTTATTCAATGTCTTTCTTTTTTGTATTTGTCTAACATGCACCACTTGATTAAGTGGTGAGTGGTGTATGGTGTACAAGTCTTCGATATGTTTATAACGAATATAAATTTTACTAAATTCATTGTTGGATAGAAAGTTTATATCGTTTAGATCATCCATAAATTTTTTGAAAATCATTTGATATGTTATTGAGACTCATCAAGATTAACGGTATTCAACAAAAATCGATAAACCGTTAATTTTGATGGGTCTCAATAACATATTAAATGATTTTCAATTTTTTTTAAAAAAATTTACGGATGATCTATACGATATAAACTTTCAATTCAACGGTAGATTTTGTAAAATTCGTATTCGTTATAGTGTTTTCGATGACTTGTGCACGGTGCACAGCTTGAGAGATTTGTGTACCATAGACTTTGCCTTCTTTTTCGGCTTAAATTGTGATTTTAGTCATTACCATTATAAGCATCTTCATCATATAAACAAGTCAAGCTTTACACTTACTATTTATTAATTAACTAAATATACAAATTAGTCCTTGAAAGTATCAGCATTAGTAAGGGTTTGAACAAAGGATATATACTATCTTCATTGGCCCCAAAAAAAAACACTCATGGTGGATTAAGCTCAATTGTGATGGCACTCAAAAAGAAATGGTGAATTTTGCTGGTTGTAATTGTTGAGGGACTCAGATGGCAAGTGTCTCGAGGGCTACTCTCAAAATATTGGAGAGTGTGATGCTCTTTTTGCGGAAATGTGGACATGTACTTGAGAATATATTAATTTGGAAGTAGAGAATCACTCATCTCAATGTAAAAAGCGGTTTTAAAGTGTTGATTGATATGATGAGAAAGAGAATTAATCTCAATGGAAGCACTCTCATTTTGATGCGCCACATTAGGCAACTTTTGGCATTGAATTTGCACATCCATTTATCTCATTCTTTACGCGAAAGAAATAGAAGTGCTGATTAGCTGACCAATTTTAGTTACTCCGAAGACTATTCTTTTGATACTAATATATCTTGAAGACTATTCTTATTGAGTTTCATAATTTGCTTTTCGATGACATATATGGGACTTACATGCCTAAAACTATTTGTTGAACATATAATTTTCTTTTCTTTTGGAATCTACGTGAAAGTTCACACAAAATTAAGGTGTCAAGCCTCAAAAAATTGAAGCAACTTTTTTATCAATAAAATATAATTTCATAGATGTACTCAATTCATAAAATTTAAGGATTATTTGACCATGGCTGCATTTTGAAGGATCAATTTGTTGTTTCACTCATAATCTAATTATAAAAAAAAAATTAAAAAAAACTATTAATTTCGTATTCTTCATGATAATAAAATTTATTTGTTATAGCAAAAAATATATAAATTTAAAACCTTTATGGTTCTGGACAAAAAAAAAAGTTGATGGTTTATTGAGAAGAAAAGGCCCAAGTGATATCCAAAGAAAGGCCCAAACAAAGTTATGTTGCCGGCGGTGTTGCAAATGCAAACAGCAGTCTGAAACTGAAATGGGGCGAGGCAGAGGAGGGAAGAGCCGCACACAGAGAAAGCATTTCCAGCAAAACAGAGAGAACGTTTGGAAGCCACCACGTCCAGAATCACTTCCTTCTCCCACAAATCTTTTTGATATTCAAAACGCTGATTTCGATCACTATTACAAGGACCAAAACATCGTGTCACCGGAAGAATGGGATTCATTCATGCAACTTCTAAGAACTCCGTTACCTGCAGCATTTAGAATCAATTCCAGGTTTCTCTCTCTCTCTCTAGAATTTTCTACTTGACTTGGATCTTGTATCAAATAGTTCAATAGTTCAACTGTTTAGTATCTACTAACTAACTTCAATAGAATGAAAATCAGTTAACAAACTGTAACGGAATTTCAAAATTAAAATACATAATAATGATTGTAAGTGAAAAATAATCAATTTCTATGTAATCCTTCCTGATGTAAGAGACTTGAGACTTTATCCTAAATAATATGCACTAGCATAACTGCTCTAACTAACTAACTAACTGATGTAACTATATAGCAGAAACAAGTACAACAGAATGCTCACCAAGTAATTAATGAGCTCCACTAGGACGAATCATTGAGAAAACCCTGAGTTCAATTCGTGGTGGGAACAATTCTTAGTTAGACTTTCCTCACCGATCGGCCAAACCCTGGATTACCAGGCCCTTTCCCGGGGAACCAGAGGGTTCACTAAAAAAATAAAAAATGGTAACAAGTTAACAACCGGGAGAGGTATCATACACCAGCATAATGTTATGATTCAAAATAGCATATAAAGAAATACACTTGCCATAACATAATTGGTTGAGGTAAATGGACATGTGGCTGGTGATCCTTAAATCAAAAAACTTTGGGTTGTGCATAAATAGGAAATGAGGATCAATCGTGGGTATGATGAAAATTGATGAAGTCTCTCCTTTCTCCCTTTGGTACTCTCTTGTAGAGTAATGGTTAAGTCTTAGACTTAATCTTCTTCTATCTTTTCCTTAATGATTCTTTTGTACTAACACCAATTCTAATTGGGTTCTCATCAATTAATTTTACTTTTAATTCAATAATTAATTTGCAATTATCAATCTATCGCATCTTCAATTTTGGGAACCCTTACACATAACAGAAACTGTAACTAAAATCTGTATAATCTATCTTAAAGGGTGTTTGGTTAGGAAGTGATTATTCAACAAGCACTTATTGTATAAGTTGTTTTTACAATCAAAGAGGAAATGAAGGAAATCTCCACATAAACTATCATGGAATGCTTATGAATATAAGTTGAAAACACCTCATGTGTACAACTAAGTTATTTTCATAAGCTCTTTCAAACTGTTTGTCATAAGATAAGCTTAAGTAAGCTCTTCCTAAATACTATTGCCTGAACTTAGTCCATCATAAATATAAATATCAAATTAACGGAATTGATGGCCCCTTGATTTACATCTATAATTTATTGATCTGGGTAATGAGAAGTAAAGTGTCCTTAAGTAAAGTCTTAGATTCAAGTTATGATACTATGTTAGGTTTTTATATTGGGCCTAACTCATCCTTACAAAACCGGCTTGTAAGGTGAGAGGCCGTACCACTCTTTATATACTCATTTCAGGCTCTATCTTTATTCTATGTGGGACTTGGGTTTTTTCCAATAACCCAAAGATCTAATTTGACTTCTAGATACTGAGAGCCTCTTACAAAAATATTATTATTAATTATTATATTTTTCTTCATAGTTTGAAACATCTCATCTCTTTAATTATGTATATTTTTAATTTCGAATGCAGATTAGTTCATCCAAATTGTTTGGTGCACGGCTCACTTTCATTTTTTTTTTTGTTTTGCAATTTCAGTAGCCTTTTTCATGCCGATATTCGATCCCAGCTGGAAAATGACTTTGCACCCGATCTTCAGTCCATGGTAGGTCATAAATATCAATGTTGTATTAATAATCACATTGCATTTTTTTTTGTTTGCTTAAAGTCTCTGCTTGGATCCTGACTTGTTGCATATAGGTTGATGAAGGGGATGAGGAGGATGCTATTAAGCCTTTGCCATGGTATCCGGACAATTTTGCTTGGCATTCTAATTTTTCCCGTATGCAGCTCAGGAAGAATCAAGCACTTAAGAGGTAAATAAGTTATTATTTATGATGATTTTCTGAGTGCATGGTGTGAATTGGATATATATGCAGTCAAGGTGGCAATAGCAGCATAGCAAGTAGCATTATGACCGCTACATCAAAGTTTAGGGAAACAATGCAGAAAAAGTTATACCATACACATAATAGCTAAATATTAGAAGAATACACAAGGGTGCAACATTAAAGCCATATTGATAACTAATAAATAGTCAAACTTCACTGTTACCGATATTCAAGCCTCCAAGCCTTAAAATAACTCACCTAAACATTTGAAATAGATAGAAGTGATTCTTTACTGGAATCACTATATCCAAGGTGGGGATGGCAACCAGAAAGATATCAAAGAACAAATGACAAGACCCGAGGAACCTATTTTGTTGTCATTCAGAATTTTGGGGTGAAATGACCAAAATGTCCAAAAAAAGGAGTGACTATAAGTTGAGGGTGAAAACGGCTAGTTAAGGGTGAAATGACCAATTCAGAATTTTGCAAAAGTTTCACTGTAGTGACTGCTATTTGACCACTATTGGCGGCGCTGCAGCCGCTGTTGACATACAGTAGATGTACTCCCTCCATCCCAAAATATTAAACAAAAGTTGGTCAACAAAAGTAAATGTATTTGGTCCAAATCTTTAACCAAGTACATCAAGTTTCTTTGACTCATTTTTGCTTATATTTTGGGACGGAGGGAGTAGTTCTTAACATTTGATTATTATCCCTGTGAATCTTGCAGGACATGCGGATCACATTTAGTTATTTCTTAAAAAAAATTCAGAATGCATGATTATGTCAGTTGAAATATTTTATACACATAAGTTTGTTCTTCTAACTAATATGCCATTTTTTGCTCCTTATTTTGTTAACATCTCAGGTTTCATGAATTCTTAAAGCTAGAAAATGAAATTGGAAATATTACGAGACAGGAAGCTGTCAGCATGGTGAGCCAGTTTAGCAACTATCGCATGTTGTGACCATATAGAATGACTTTCTTTTCTGTTAACCAGACCATTTGGTACATCTAGTTTAAATTAGGCACTTACCTTTCATGAATTTAATTTGTGCACACAAATGTTTTGTTTGCAATGCAGGTGCCTCCTCTGTTCTTAGATGTACAGTCAAATCATATTGTACTTGATAGTAAGCAACTTATGCTGCACCAATATTTTTGTCATTTTTACCAGCTTTGTTCTATCCGTTTTATTTGTTATGTTAATTTCAGTGTTTCTAACTATTTTTCTTTTATTTTTCTTCTATTCAGTGTGTGCTGCACCAGGTTCAAAAACATTCCAATTGCTTGAGATTTTACACCGATCAACTAAAGCAGGATCCCTCCCCGGTGGAATGGTTTGTGTCTTTACAAGTACATTGTGTTATTCTCTATTACATTTGATTTTCCAGACCAAGTAGTTTTCTGACTATGACCTGTGCTCATCAAGCTTCATTTGCATAATTTATTGATTAGTCATTGTTTAATAATAAGGTTATAGCAAATGATCTAGATGTACAAAGATGTAATCTTCTCATCCACCAAATAAAACGAATGTGCACAGCAAACCTAATTGTCACCAACCATGAAGCTCAGCACTTCCCAACATGTTATTTGAAAACGGATTGTGATATAATGGGTCCAGATCAGCGTACTTCCCAACTGCTATTTGATCGTGTTCTGTGTGACGTGCCATGCAGTGGTGATGGTACCCTCCGCAAGGCACCTGATCTCTGGAGGAGATGGTAGTTTTTTTTTCATTCCAACACCTTATCCTTTTTATTCTCTCCCTTTTCGTGTTTTTTTTTCAGACACGATAGTCCTTTTGTTGCTTCGATTAAGTTTGCTTGTATGCAGGAACACAGGAACGGGAAATGGGCTTCACAACCTACAAATTTCAGTTGCCATGAGAGGTATGTTTCGATTGATGTCAACCTGTTTTTAGGGCATGCTTTTTTAGGCTTTATTTGATTTTGCTTTTAAGACGTAATGGGTGCAAGACAAATTGGGTGCGTCAATCATAATTATGTTTTGGTTTATTGGGTAAGGAAACTGTATATGTTATTAAGATATGCTTATTTTCCATTCGGATCTCTATGGGTAAAATAAAAAAAAAAAACCTATTATTGAATACCAAAAAAAAAATACACCTATTATTGGGAAGGGAAGTCATTTTGAAGCAAAGTATTCCTTACACCAAGTATATTTTTTTGCGAAAACTTACTTCCTCTTGTGGCCTTGGTTCTAAGATTTTCAAAGGTAGTACTGGCCTACTAAGCTAAAAATATGATATTTATCGTCTATATATGTGTATGTATGAACTAAGGTTAGTAAGAGTTGTCTTGTACGATGATTTTGACAAACTCCAATGCTATTTTGATTTTATCAGGCCTATCTATACTTAAAGTTGGTGGGAAAATGGTTTATTCAACCTGCTCGATGAATCCTATTGAAAATGAAGCTGTTGTTGCAGAGGTAATCAGCCATAAATGCTCTGTAATTATTTCTGGTTCCAGCCATGCTAAGTAGTCTGTCAGTTGGGAGCTTTGTAAATGAAGTGTGTTTTTTTCTTCATAAGATCAAGTAGTAAATAACTCATGCTTTATTAGTTGAATCCGTTGCTTCCATTCATGCAGTGCTGTCCCCTCTTCCCCACAAAATTCCATGTTTAGGAATATTAGGGAATAGGAGTATTTGATAGCAATGTGTTGTTTAACTAATGGAAACTAACTGATGGAATAATAGAGTCCTGGAGCTAGCTTGACCAGTTCATCATTCGCTACTTGAAAGTTGCATCTATCTTATCCTGCCTTGTGCCTACAGTGAGGTGCTAAGCTTAATTGATTCCCTCTCACCTTTTTTTCTAATCAATTACAGCTTTTGCGGAGGTGTGAAGGGTCTGTTGAACTTGTTGATGTCAGCAGTGAGCTTCCCCAACTTATTCGTCGGCCAGGTCTTAAAAGATGGAAGGTTTGTGTTTTATGTGACCATTTATTGCATTCAGTTGTAGTGTTTTGAAGGTACTACTTGAAAAACTGAGCATGTGTCAAACTGGAATTCTTTAGAAGTAAAGTTGTGTAATTGAGGCTGTACATGTTTCCTCTGCTTTCCCCCTCTGGATATAATCAACTTTTGAATATTGAAAACCTAGCTGGCTAGCTCAGCCTGACAGTTATCTCTTACAACTCTTGCCACTGCTTAGTTGATAGGTTGTCTAATCAGTGAAAGATGTTATTCATTGCCGATTGTGTGGACTTGGACTGTTACGTTTCTGATTAGCTTATTTTTTAAAATGTGCCATGGTTCATTTTTTTCATTTGTATCATTTGGATGTCCATTCAGTTATTCCTAAGTTCATGTTTATAGGAAAACATTGAGTTTCAAACTTTCTGAATAGAAATTTGTATGTTTTTATTCAACTTGAACTTGCTTTTCCAGCAGCAGATGTTAAATTATGTATGTAAAAAAGCTCATATTCTCCAAATCCATCAGGCTAGAAAGGATTGAATTTAACATACTGCTCTATGCATTTAAACACATTTGAAGGTGTGGCTTTGGTGATGCAGGTGTGTGACAAGGGTGAGTCCTTGGTTTCCTGTAAAGAGGTTCCCAAGGTTCGTAGAAGTGTAGTTCTTCCCAGCATGTTTCCAAATGGTGGAAGCTATCGAGATATTGACTGTAACGGTAATTGTGATGTTAACGGACATTCTGAAGATGGTGTTGAAACAGTGGAGAATCCTGTAATGCATGAGTTTGCTGAGGAAGTTTCTGATTTTCCACTAGAGCGATGCATGCGGTTACTGCCCCATGATCAGAACTCTGGAGCCTTCTTTATAGCTGTATTGCAAAAACAATCTCCCCTGCCAGGTAATTTCTTATACGATTCATGTTGTCTTTCTATCTCTCAAATCCAGATAAAGATAGCCAAAGAATTTGGATGAATATTGAGAATATTCAAGCTGTCACTTGTAACGTTTTGTATATGTTTATTTCCTGTTTTGTAGCAATTGTGGTAAAAACTAGAAAAGAAGTTGATAATCAACATTTAGAATCAGTGAACCGTGGTAATGAGGATGTACAAGCATTGCAGATTAATCCCTCAGAAATTACACACGAAGAAGTTTGTGAACAAGATTCCGAGGATAATAAAAATGAGCCCAACACTGCAGATTCTAAATTGAGTCCTGTTATAGATGAAGAAAGTGATTCCAAGGAAGCCCAGGAACCCCGCAATGTAGATAACATAGCAAATGTCACTCCAAGCAAAAGAAAGCTTCAGATACAAGGCAAATGGAGGGGCGTTGACCCTGTTGTCTTCTTCAAAGATGAAGCAATTATTAAGAGTATAAGGGCATTCTATGGTATTGACGAGCAGTTCCCATTAGATGGTCACCTTGTAACAAGAAACAGTGATACAAGTAATGTAAAAAGACTTTACTACATCTCCAAGTCAGTCAAGAATGTTCTAGAGTTGAACTTCTCAGTTGGGCAGCAACTTAAAATAACATGTGTTGGCTTGAAAATATTTGTAAGTATAACATTTTTTCCGATTATCACTTTCTGCTTTTGTTATCATTATAATTACTCGATGTACATGCAGGCTCCTTAGTTTAAAATTTAAATAAATCCAATGCAATAAAGAATAATTACCTTTAAAGGTAAAGGCAGGAAAAACTTACATAGGGTAAGGATGGTAGGTCTAGCAATCTAATTACAGAAATAATTTGAACTGTCTTTTATTAGCTAAAGTACTATCTATATACACTTTTCAACACTTGGGTATTCAAGAAGTTAGCAGTTAGCACCCATGACTTTATGTAGTCAACTGCTTTGATTTCTGTTTTCCTCTCCTCAATTCGAAACATGTTGAATTGTACTGGATATGATTGTAATCAATACTGTTATGTGTGATTTCATTTTGGCATGATAATTAGCACTGATTATGTATTGCAGTATAATGTATAATGTCTAAATAGTTTGTTTAGACTTTTTTTTATTGGTCGGTCCTTCACTGTCAGTGAGAAATTCTTTCTTTAATATTCTATTATTTCTTGTAAATAACCAAGTGAAATATATTTGCTCTTATCATATAGGAAAGACAAAAGTCGCGTGAAGGTAGATCTGTAGAATGTGCTTTCCGAATCACTTCTGAAGGATTACCCCTTATCCTCCCTCACATCACCAAACAGATCCTAAGCGCATCTCCTATAGATTTCAAGCATCTTCTCCAGTATAAAAATATAAAATTTGCAGATTTTGTCGATGCTAAATTTGGTGAAAAGGCAGCGAACTTAATGCCAGGCTGTTGCGTGGTCGTTCTGGGTGAAGGTATTTACCATCTTGATGCAAAGAGCATATGCCAATCGATTTGACTGTTTACTTGACCACAGTACACTCACTTTTCTACAGGGAACAAAACCGCAGAGGCCTTCCAAGTGAATGAATCATCAATAGCCATTGTATGCTGGAAGGGTGGCGCAAGTTTGACCGTGATGGTTACCTCAATAGAATGCCAAGAACTGCTTGAAAGGCTTTTAATGCGTCCAAACAAGGTAACAGAAAAGGGATCCTCCAAGCAGGAGGAGAAGCCATCTAATAACGCTGAAGATGTAGAACAGGAGTCAAACGGTAACAGCCAAGACGTGGAAGCTGCTTGATGTTAAAAGCCGGAGAAATTTTATTTATCGGGCACAACCAACCAGACATCAAAATTCATTTTGCATTTATATTTTTTATTGGTTGTGCTTAGTAGTCGTAATCATGCAAGACTTCAAGCAAATAGTTAAATCATAAGTAGCCATGGCTCATTCCTACACGAGCATTTTTTTTAAGTAATGGCTCTTAACCTTTCTTTTGTACTCCCTGTTCTTCATAGCAAAGCTAACAAACTGCTTCAATTTTGTATTATTATATGGATAACAATATTGGATGGCTTATGAAAGTTCATCAACATTGAACATGTATCAGTATCAGTGATATAATGGATTGGGCATTACTCATCATCAAGTCTTAGCACACTTTCTGCGAGATAATTAAACTATTTTTTATAAAAAAATAATCACTGAATATATTTAACAATTATTAAATGTTTTTGGTTCCTGTCAAAAAAAAAGTTTTTGGACCAATAAAAATATGTTTTTTTGCTTTTGGTTTCTATTAAATATTTTGTTTTCGATCCTTACAATATATCTCTTTTACTTTTGGTCGATGTTTTATTTTAATCTATGAAAAAATTGTTTATATTGAAATCAATCCCTCTAATATGTAGACGATTTGATAGATTCCGTTTGGATTGAGCGGAGTTGAATAGAGTAGGGTGGAATGAAATGAAGCGGAATGAAATAAATATTTCATTTCACTGTTTGGATATTTTGCAATGGAATGGAACAAATTTCCTATTCCATTGTTTGGATAGTGAATTGAATGGATTGAATAACAAAATTTTAATTTTTTTTTTATCCTTATTTTAAACACACAAATATAGCTTTTTCTAAACTTGTTATCAAATTAATAAATATATTAAAATAATGTGATCTTTTTTGTTTATTTAATATGTTAAATTATGCATATAAAATATGAAAATAAAAATATATGTTCAAACATGACTCTAAGTGAAGGTCCTATGGGGAAAGTTTTTATGGCAGGAATGGGGGAGAAAGTCCCCACCCCAAAGGTGTTTGAGGATGGGGATAGAATCTCAACCTGTTCTATTTGGATTAAGAAGATTTTGTTTATGTATGATGTTTATTGTTATTACAAAGCTCGTCCCGATAATGTATTAGTTTTTTGTTTTTTTTTTTTTTTTTTTTTCTGTTTTGTGATTAAACTTTAATTTATTTGTTTTACAACATTAAAAATAATAGAAATTATATACTTTCTTTAATGATGATGGATTCCCGCCAAAATTGTGGGATCCGCAAGGATAAAGATGGCTAAAAAACTAAAAATACCACCGGAGATAGGAAATGTGGATGGGAATGGTAAACATATTTTATGATGAGAAAGGGAATGAAAAAAATACTCCCCGCTACCGATCCATGGACATCCCTAAACTATTTGGAAAAAAAATAAATATATATATATTCTACTTCATTGTATTTTTATTTATTTATTTATTTTGACAAAGTATTTTTATTTATTTATTAAAACTGTAGAAATCATGCTTTGCCTTGCATTGCGCACTAGGTGGCAAGTTTTCTAGGTAATAATAATATTGACTTGAACCAGGAATTTCAATGAACTGCGTCTACAAGTTCAGCCATGCAACATAGTAAGTATATAGGATAGGGCCACCGCAATAACCAAGCTCTATATATAGATATTTGGCATGACAATATTTTCAATCAAACAGTGTTCAAATTTCGAACCAGATCACCTATGAAATTCGTAGGGACTGTAATAAGCAATTTGTAATCACCTCAATCTGCAGGTTCTAAATCAACTAGTCGAGCAAAATAAATTTTGAATGATGCCAATATACATGGGAAATGTACCAAACCATTAAAAATTGGTGATAGGAACATAGAACCATGAAATCTAGTAAATCATAAACGAACTCAGAATTACTGACAACACATGCTACTCTTAGCAGGGATTTCTTGTGCAGGACCAGGAACAATAATCTTCTTGCCAGATAGAGATGCCGAGTTGCCATTTCCCTGATTCTCATCAGCAGCCAGGTTCTTCTTGTTGACAACGTTAAATATTTCTGTCAAAACAGTCATGAAGGCTGTCTCAACGTTAGTTGATTCCAGTGCGGAGGTCTCTAAGAAAAATAAACCTTCTTTCTCAGCAAATTCTTTAGCATCCTCGGTGGGTACAGCACGCTGGTCCTCAAGATCACTTTTGTTTCCTATAAGAATGATGACTATATTTTTATCAGCATGGTTACGCAATTCTTCTAACCATCTAGGTATGTGATCAAAGCTCGGACGTTTGGTAATGTCATAAACCAACATTGCCCCAACAGCACCCCTGTAGTATGCACTTGTAACAGCCCTATATCTGCAGGTTAAACCATTTATATATATATCAGGGAAAACTGCAACCAATATTTGATATGCTTGTAATTTAACTATTGATGCTATGATGAAATTATCAGAAATAATCTTACCAAAAATGATAAAGTTATAAGCAAATCCAAGAAAAAATATTACAAAACTCAGCAGATGAAAAGAACGAGTTTAAAACTAAACCAGCATTCCCGAGACAAAGATAGTCTCAGCTGTAATAGCTGGGTTTTGGAAATATTTATCATATGAACAGTATCCAAAGGAATGAACTCCAATTATTACTCCTACAGTTAATAGCAAAGGAATGAACTCTAAATAGAACTCCTACTAGTTAACAGCAGACCAGATAGAAATCCTACAGAATTGGCAGAGGAAGGTTAAAAGACGTGGGAGAGAATAATAGGGGATTCAATTTCTGTGGTAGTTGGGTTTTAGAGAGAAAGGAAGGTAACTCTTATTTATTCATGGGATTTGAAAGAGACACTCATTCTACACTGTTTTCTTCTTCTTTCATGAGCCTACAATCTCACTAGCTCCGAGTTTCTGGGAGGAGTTATACTAAAACATGCTGCTTTCTATTCCTATTCTTCTTACTTTCTGTTTAAGCAAACATACCATTTTGATTCCTTCTCTTTGTCGCTAAAGAAAACTTCCCATTTTTCTTTCTATTTGCCCCAACTTCCAAAGCTAGTTCCTATGAATGTCTTCCTAGGCCTATCAACTATCATTTCATTAATTCTTGTAGAGTATGAAATCATATTACACTACTAAGCAAATAAAAATAAGCAATTAAGCACCATAACCATTAATAGCAGATATGGGTTTTAACAGAGAACATATGCTGGATTTACATTCACAGACCTAATTTCTGACAGTTTACAACACAAATTTAAATGATAAAGAGAATAGGCTTGTCTGTATCCAAAAAAAAAAAGAGAGAGAATAGGCTTGTCGAAGCATCTTCGCCACGCGGGTATGGGCATATCATAACCTAATTGGATAAACTTTCATGTGTGAAATAGAATTGAAGTTATACAGAACTTAAGAAGTAGTAAAAAGCGCTCAACCAAGAGATGATGACGCTGATTTGAGATATGTGGTAGATAGGGAATTTGGTTTGGATAACCAAGATTCATTATATACAATGAATGAAATTCCAATGAGAGTCGAGAGCCAACAGCTACAAGTTACGTGTACTTCTAACATATATAACAGTGACATTTAATATGAAACTTTTAAGAATTAATAATAGATAGATTCTCAAAGGAGGAAAGCAACAAATATCCAACCACACCGGAGTCCATCAAATAAATACAGAAGGTAAAATTGAAGTAACGCAAATATTGCAAGAGGAATACTAGCAACACAACTGACACACTTTTCGACACCTTATTTTATGGCCTATCTAATTTTTTAAAATTCACCACATTAAAAATAGAAAAACCTAATCAATTTTTACGATACAAGTGTGTTGACTATTTCAAATCCGGCCAATGATATATAGTAGAGTGTGTTGCTAGCATTTCTCACATGACAATTACATCACATTTGGAATTGGAATGTGGCACACTCCTTGTTATTTCAGTTCACTAATTTGGAGATTTGAAATCAGTCAAAATAGGTCATCTATGTTATTGTTAAGTCAGGCAGTATGCATTCAACATGGAACCGGTACTGTTAGTGATGGAGGACAGCGAGTAAGTCATGTTATCATTACTAAGGGTTCTATTACTAGTTCCAAATGATTTAAGGTAACTAACATGTTATCAAAACTCTATTAGAATACTATATCTACTATGAAATTTCAAAAAGACTATTTACTTACGAGGGAAGTTCTAATATGCCAATAAAAAGGCATGCAGCTATAATATGGCACAACATATATTTCTACTTGAAACACCAAGATAAACCCTAAACCCAGATAAACCCTAGGCAAAAACAAGAAACACCAACATTATTAACCATAACGATACTTAGGTTTTAGGTTTGACCTTGAGTTGACATCAGTCAAACTGATTCAAGGATGCGTCAAATGCAGTCGCACTGAAGTATGAAAAAAGATTAATTACATGGAAAAATTAAACTATAAAGTCTATGTTTGGTATCATAGTGGTATGTCACAATCACGGCAACTCAGCGTGATTTTTCAAAAGCTAAACTCGCAAAATCACGGCGATTCAAAACAATAAAGTTGAACTTGATTTGACCATTTAAAACTGATAAATAAAATTCACACCAAACATTAAACTCGATCTAAAAAATGACAAAAAAATCCTTGTCCATTATCAAAACGTATACAAAAGCAAATTCAATTCAAATACACAAAAACCTAACAGAAAAACATGCACATATAACAAACAGTGAAAATCAATCTCACGTAGCAAAACTAAATAGCGTATAGAAAAAAATGAGTATAGTTTTGAAGAGAACCGTTCTTGGCCAGCAGTATCCCAGATCTGAGCTTTAACACTCTTATGTTGAATAACCAAAGTGCGAGTTTGAAACTCAACACCGATGGTGGCTTTAGAGTCCAAACTGAAGTCGTTTCTAGCAAAACGAGCTAGAATCTGAGATTTACCGACGGCGGAATCACCGATTAGAACTACTTTGAAGACATAGTCTATCTTCTGGTTTGCATCACCGTAACCTGAACTCGCCATTGAAAACACTGCTTTGGTTGCTTCTTTCTCTTTTTCTTGCTTTTTGATTGATTTATTTATATTTTTACGATGGATGGTTGATTGATTAATTAGCGGGTTTTGATTTTATTTTTATTTTTGAAAGCTGAGCTTGCGGTGTTAATGTCAAAAAGATTTCTGACATGTTGCGGGGAATTATTGGTCGTGGGGGTCCCTAGAAGGTTGAAAATGGAAGAAATTTTTTTAAAAAATTAAGGCTTAATTAGTCTTTTGGTCCTTAAAGATATTTTAGGTTTAATAATGGTCTCTAAAAAAAATGTCTATATTGTTCCCTTAAAGACACATTCGTTTTTCAATTGCTCCTTTCCGTCAAATTTTTACAAAAAATGTTAGTTTTAGTTGACTGAATTGTTGATGTCATTAAGTGTAAGTGGTCCACCAAAAACTTATTAATTTTTAAAATTTTAACCATTGGAATTTTTTGTTATATTTGAAGTTAAAATTTAACGGAAATGACCAATGTGACAAACATATGTGTCTTTAAGGGACCTATCCGGGTCTTTTTTTTCTTTAAGGGATCAATCTGGATCTTTTTTCTTTTAAGGGATCATTGTGAAACCTAAAATGTCTTTAAGGGACCAATAGACTAATTAAGCCAAAAATTAATTACTCCCTCTTTTTTTTCTTTCTTTCAATAGCTAGAAAATACTCCCTCCGTCACAAAAATAGTGACCCGGATATGATATGCGACTCCCTCAAAATACTATGATTTTTCTACCAACTGAAACTCACGGGAATAATTAATTTCTCCCTCTATTTCATAAAAATCATTTTTTTTATTTCAAAATATTATACGTAGATAAACTATGTCTTCTTTTCCTTTGGTCGTTTTTATAAGTAACACTCTCTTAACACACTCAAATTATAGTTGTGCAAGTCGTCTCATTTATTTTATTCCTTACCGGTTAAGAGGTAGTATAGCTTTATGAAAAACAATTTATTTTTTTCAAAAAAATAAATATAAATAAAATGTAAATTGTCGGTTCATTTCCTTCTCATCTATTTCTTCTCACCATCATGGCTTATTCTTCTTCTTCCGATCTATTCATGGCTCTTTTGAATTTTCATTGTATTTCTCGCAAGGTTCAATTTGAATTGACCCACCCCGTCCTTGTTAGCCGCATTGTATCGTCTTTGTTGCAAGCTTATGTGTCTGTCGATGTCTAGGTCGAGAGCTTTCGCAGTCTTCGATGAGTTGGGTTACGTTTTTGGCTTTGTAGTTGGGCTCCATTTTTGTTGGAGGATTTTCTGAAAATTTCTCATCTCACCTACCCACTTTCTCACCACACCCTTGAAAATTCCATTTTTGCCCTTGGTCAACAAATTTGGAACGCGTTTTCCGAATTTTTTTTGCCTTAAAAAACAACTTCGGAATGTGTTTTCCGAATTTTTTCCAAATTTGAACTAAAAAAATTCGGAAAACGCGTTCCGAATTTTTTGACCAAGGACAAAAATGAAATTTCCAGGGGTGTGGTGAGAAAGTGGGTAGTGGGATGAGAAATTTTCGGATTTTCTACCGCAACAAAAATGGCATAGACATAGGGGCTCAAGAAATAACAACTACTAACAAGAGATAGACATCACTCATAAAAATCAAAACGAGCACCCAAATCACATCCCAAAATTGTTGATACATTTGCACACTTGTTAGCTTCATGATTAAAGTGTTTAATTCTAACTTCTCAATCTGTTTGAAGAAGTCGACAAATTCGTTGAACTTATGGTCATCTCAAAATGGGTCAAAAATTATCATGAGGACCACAAAACGCAAATGAAGGTAAACCTCAGGGGCTAAATCCGAGCATGTAAAAGTAGGGAGGCCAAAATCAGGGATATCATTAACTAACAATGTTCGATTCAAGGACTTAAAAATAATTTTTGATAATTTAAAAATTATTATGACAGCAAATGACATTTGCAGAAACCAAAATAATTGTTTACTCATAACTCCAAGAAATAGAATTCATCAAATAATTTTATAATTACAAATAAAAAATAATATTTCATAATCAATATTTTGTTGTATAGCCTAGTCGCTAGATTTCATAATCAACTTTCTTTTACTAAAGAAAGTAAACATTTTTTACAAAAAGTACTTGCTTTTTTTATGGTAAGGTGCCTTTTCATAAATTGAACGTATGCGCTCATCAACGAATAAGAACAAGCCGCATGAGTGAATTTATATGTGGTACTCGTAAGAAACTTATAACAACCTTTTGAATTTGAACGTGTGAACTTGCATATAGGGATGGCAAAAAAACCCAAACCCGAGAGACCCACCCGAACCCAAACCCAAGTCAACGGGCGAAACCCGATTTGACTGGGTTTGGGTTCGGGTGACACCCGATAATATGGGTGTGGGTTTGGTATCAGTCAAACCCACACCCGAAACCCATACACCCACCCGAAATATTTTATAATTACCTAATTACCCCCATAGTCTCCCTCAATTTCCTTGGAAGACCTTAAATTTTAGTTGTAATTTAATTTCTTGAAATTATATGTTGTAATTTCTTGAAAGTTTATGTTTGAATTTCTTTGGAAGAACTTAATTTTAGTTGTAATTTAATTCAAAGTTTATGTTGGAATTTAATTTCTTAAATTTGCAAATTATTTTTAAATATGTTGTGGGTTTGGGTTTGGGTGGAAAAAACCCGAACCCAATGGGTGTGGGCGTGAGTGTTGTTTTGCCACCCGAACAGTCTTTGGGTTTGGATTTGGGTTTGGGTGATGATTTCGGGTGTGGGTTTGGTAAGTGTCAAACCCGCACCCATGAGCGCCCGTTGCCATCCCTACTTGCATATAGCTGTTTTCAGAAGGAAAAAAAAAAAACTTTTTTCATTTATTTTTTTTAGAAAAAAAACCGAACCAGTAGTACATTTTTTGCATACGGGCCAAGAAAAATCAGCTTAATTGACAAACGTGGTGGCGGAGGCGGTAGTGGAAGTGTAAACAAAACAAGAATGGAAGAGCTACGGAAACTGGAGAAAGTACAGAGGATGGTACAATTCATGGATTCACGAGGAGTTTCAGTTTCAAACTCCGATCACAACTGTAACCGTTTCCTCGCTAATTTCATGTTCTTTCTGTTAGAACCGTGCGGAGAACTCGCCATCGACGACAAATGCTGCTTGATTTCTGAGCTCATACCTAGGGTTCGTAATTTCTCCACTCCCTCAATGTATTTTCTTACTGTTTTGATTATAGCTTTTGAAAATTGATTCGAGTTTTTTTTTTTCTTTCAGCTTTCTTCTCCGTTTGTTGAGGATGCGCATCAACACATTGTTACAGAACAAGAGAATAGTGGTAATTTCATTTGTGATATAGTAGCCGCTTGTTAATTTAGGTTTGTTTATTGTTTTTGCATGAATTCAATATTCTGTTGCTGCTCATTTCAAGGATTTTGTTATTTTGCTTGTGCTCAAAAGATGAGATCGAAAAACAATATTCAAGTAGGATTAATAGTTAAGCACTTAAGTGAACATTTAGAATCGTTTTAATGTATGCTTTGATGTTGAAATGAATTGGTGTGGAGAAGTGGTTGGTTGAGCTTGGACACGTGAGGGAGTTTGAGAACGAGGACCAAAGTTCAAACTCTGATTATTAACGTGGCATACTAACCACTAACATTTGCCTATATAAAAAGCTTACATTAGAAGGAGGAACTTTGGCATTGATGTAACTTGGCCTGGTCTGGTCGACCCAATCATGATATTTCGACACATTGGGGCTACCATGTAAAATTAATCATTTGAAAATAAATACAAATAAAAGGGTATTTGTTCGAATGTATAGGATCTTATTCTTGGGAACATCTTCTCAAGAATGATGTTTGCAAGTGTATTTGCAATCTCAACAGATTTCACAACTGTATTTGGTAACTACTTTTTTTTTTTTTAAAAAAAAAGGGCGAAGTTAGTAATTAGTTGTTATATTAGTATTTACTCCTTCAGCCGGTTTTGAATGCTAGACCTCCAACTCTTTTAACCCTTAGCTCAAACCAATTGAGCTACCCAACCCCCCATATTTGGTATTTACTTAATGTTCTTAGAAACGTGTTTAGAATTTATTTGGTTATAAAATAGAGAACATGTAGTTATAAATGGTTGAGTTTCAAAATAACCTTTTTTTTTTTGTTTTGGAATAAGTTTCAAAATAACTTTGAATACTATGAGAATGTAAGATTTCCACCCCTTAGCATAAGGATAAAATCCATTCCTGAAGATCAATAATACCTTGGAATTTTTTTAGAACTTGTATCAAACATGAAAATTATACATTCTCAAACTCACTTTTCTGATAATATTTTCACATATTTTGAAAGTAATACACTCTGAGTCTTGTTTTTCCCTTTTTCCGTCATTCCAACATATCCTTAGGTCAAATAGATGTAACTATTGGTGGCTTTATCCTGCTCTATTTTGCTAACATATAGTAGTACTTTTCTTTTTTATCTCTCCTAACTTCCTTGAACTGGAAGGATGGTGCAACAATTTTTTAACTATATGTGGCGGGGGATCAGTTTTCGGTGCTACTGTAGCATACTAGCATGTATATTTTCCAATCAACTTCCAACACCTAGCATGCATATGTACTAGGTAGCTATTCCTGATTTTAAAAGTATTTTTTTAGGGCACAAAAGGAAAAAAAAAATTGTCCCAAGGTGTATTGAAAATATGTTCATGGTGGGCAGCTGGAATCAAATGCCGCCTACTGCTGTCTTTACCATTGAACATATCAACATTTATAAATTATATAATACTATTCATTGTTTTCATTCTTATGTTTTGTTGCTTGTTTTTAATATGATGAATTTTCGGAACTTTCTTGAATTTTCACTTTCCTTAGGTTTTGAACAAAATCTTGTTGGAAATGCATTGCGTAGTTGCAGTCAGATGAAAGAAAATAATATGTTGCAAAGTTATAATGAAAACATAGCGATGATTGGGCTGGATTCCATGCAAAAGGCAAATTCTACCCTTGAGGATTTTGTAAGTATATATTCCAAGAGTAATTTCTATGATATGATCATGGATTCATGGTATGCTGCTGCTAAAATGCTCATCACTCAGCGATTAATTTGGAAAATGTGCTAGTAGTTGCATATTGTTGCTGTGAGTCTGTAACAGCCTAACTATGGTTGGTCAAAGTGGACGTGGGCTGTGTCCCCAAACAAATTTTACTTGCAAATGTAGAGGTTAGAATCCCACAGTTGTCTCTCTGTAGGAGGGGGATTTACTTGACCACCTTCAATCCAATAGTTACTATGTCTATTGCCACTATGATGATGGGGATACTTAGTCACTAATTAAAGAAAGCAATTTAGAAATCATGGAACCCATAAAGAAACTTGATGGGTATGCAAAGAATACATGGTCTACAGCCTTATTTATCATATTGATTAATAGATAAATAAAGTGCCATTTGCTTGCTTCTTTCTACAGAAAACTTACAACAAGAGTAGTTTGGTAGAAGGCTTGATACAATTTAACAAATGTGCCTAGCTATGCAAACTTGCTTCATGATTCCAATATTGATGTGAACCTTTTTTCAGTGCAGATCATATTTTATGTTTCATGGATTGGATGTAAGCAAGCCGCAGTCGATCTTCAAAGTCTTACCTATACTTTCATTCACAGAGAGCTATATTTATCAGGTACAGAATAGACTTGAGTCATTCAGGTTGTTGACCCTTTTATTTATTCAAGGGGCAATTATTTATTTTTTTGTTCAAAAGTATTGGGTTCCTAAAATTGGTTCTACTGTATTTGTCTCTAGAAGGCAAAAATAGATACAGTACTTGATAGTTATGACAGATTTTATAAAAGGAAACTTGGGCAGAAGGATACAGCTAATCATACCATTATAGGAATGTTTCCTTATTCGGCGAGGGAAGAGAAAATAGATCTGTATCTGATTGATTAAATAGAAGAATGTTCCCTGCCATTGTTTTTTTATGGATTGATTTTAGTAGTCACTCTACTTGGGAGATTCTAGGTGTCTCGAATTACCTAGCTTATCTTTATATTTTCTGCATTTTTATCATTCAATCTTATAGTGTACTTCAGCCGTAGAATCACTTGATTCTATTGGATTATCAATATAACAACAATTGTTTTTCTGCTCTATATTTGTCCTAATGTTTAATCGAGATCGTGTCCTATCAATTGGTATCAGAGCCTCGGTTACAATCCAAAATCCAATCATCGAATAGAGAAACGTGTTGATGCGTTAGAACAGAGGATGAGCAAGGCTGAAGTTGCAGTTGAGCAGCTTCGTCAGATGGTGTTAGAACAACAATCACGACCACCAGTCACGGTGGAGCAGATTCGCGAGCTCATTCGAGAGGAACGGGATCGCCGTAACCGTCGGCGGCGGCGACCACGGGGAAGAGTGCAATACTATCACGAAGAGGAGGAATGGAGCGATAATAATTCGTGGTCGTGGGACTCACCTCAACCACCGCAAATTGATGGTGGTAACGATAGATTCTACGACGTCAAGGAAGAAACTCACCTCAACAAATCTGAGTATCAGCCTGAAATAGCAGTGAAGGCATCTGAAACTGCAGTGAAGGTAATGGCAGAGCACATGAGAGTGTGTCACAGAGAATCACACGAGTGTGACCGATAAAACGCCGGGTTCACTTGCCAAGGTATTTCCCAAGCCAAAATCACTTGATCCACCTTCACCAGAATCAAACCCTTCAGAATTGTGGGATTCCGATCGACCTACAACAACACTAGTACGACGAGTCCCGCCACCCAAACCTCCGGTGGGCGATTTGCTTGCGATGGCCGGAAAATTCCAAATCATTCAAGCGTCGGTAGCGCACACACAACTACTAAAGCCAGAATCATCGGATTCCAACCAATCTGTGATGATTCTTCCACGGCGAGTTCCGCTACCTAAACCGCCAGATCCGGAAAATTATGGTGATGGGAAAGGGTTGTTTTCCAAGCTACCACCACAGTCGGAGTCACTGGCCACCGATTCAAGGGCTGGATTAGAACCACTGAAGCAGGCCCAGGATAAGGTTAATTTGTTGATTAACCCAAGTTCTCAAAAAATACAAGTCACACACAGGCTGCTCTTATTAACTAGTGGGTTTGCACAACAAGGGGTATGTGGGAAAGTCTTTGAGAACGAAGAGAAAAGGTTGTGTGCATGTATGACTTGGTGTTTGACATTTTTGACTCATCTTTTGTCATCAAATGGTGATTTTTCGGTGTTGCAAGGTGGGGGAAAATTACATGGGAATTCTTACTATGCTGAGAGAATGTGTGAATACACGGTGATGCTCACTATCCATTTTGATGATAATCTATTTATAATTCTTGTTTTGAATGGAAGGTATATGAAAGAAGAACCAGTATCAGTACCCTTATCATTTCATACAATGAATTGTCATATGGAGAATATAGAAAGTGATTTTCTTGTGTTGCTGGACAAGCTTATAGCTTATGTCTTTGTCTTGCTACTGGGTATTATAGGAGTCACAACATTTGATCCATTGGATGCTTCAAGGGAGGTTTTAATTTTCCCAGCTGACCCTATGATTGATCATGTCCGAGCTACAGTGGATTTGAAAGAGAGGAACTACAGGTTGTCACTTAGAGGCAGTGCGAGTGAAGTTGTGCTGCAGATTCGGTTGCTTGAAGCTGACTCAACAAGTTCTCAACAGTGGGACCCTGGGGACCAGGTGTGGTTTTCAATTTCAACTACTATTTTACAAGGTGAATACTTGTGGAATACTGCTATAATGCTTAGGCGTTTCTTAAGCTTCAGGCGGTTGCGGTGGACAGGTGCGTTGTTCTTTGATGTCTGTATTGGTGCGACAACTATTGTTCATTTGAAAATATTCATGTTTAGTCTCTCTTATGAACTGCAATTTGTTCAATCAAAGACTAAATTAGCAACCAGGGAGTCAAAAATGATTAGTGATGCCATTGAGTCAACAAGGAGAGATATTGTTGATTGTTCCCTTCAATGTTGCGATGGGAAGGAACCAATTTTTGGAAGTGAGCATAGAATAGATCAGTGGCCTTCTTGCATTGCATATGTACTTGTTCATTGTTATATTTCAAGGATCTCAAAGCATGAAAACTATAAGTTCTCAAAGATAATTGGAGTGTTAGGGGACATGTTGATCACTACCTTTGAATTCCAAGAATGGGTCAACTTTTGCAATCAGAGTTCTCTCCAGAAATTTATGAAAATATCCAGTTCAATATTGAAATCTTCAATGAACAATGCCCAAGTCATGGCTTTAAAGGAGGTACCAAGGTCACTAGCTTCAATCATAACTTGGAAGGATAAGTTTGTGCTCAAATTCCTTGACTTTTTGCTAGCTGTTCAGGCCATGTTCGTGAAATCCACTACAAGTGACAAATTTATGGCGACATTCTTAATGTTTACCTGGAATCTCGGTGCTTGTTATTTAGAAAGGTTGTGTCATTTAGCCAATGAAAAAATGGTGGAACTAAATTCATCAGTGAGGATAATACCATGGGACCCAGGGAAATCTATGCTTTTATGGCTAAAGTTGTTTGTGAATGTTATTGGAAAAATTCTCTTTCAATATATGCTTTGCTTAATTAGGCATATAGCAGATTCTCAGTCACTGCCGGAAGGTTTGCCAGAAATTTGGTGACTAGATAAGGAGCTTGAGGAGGCCTTGGACATTAGAAAGAATGAACAAATGAAGGTTGAGGTTTTGGTAAAAGGGAGGAGACTACATACCTTTCAGAATTCATGGGAGCATGTAATTGAAGTGCACAAAGAGTTCTCAGGATTCCTCCTTGAGGACAAGGAGAATTTTGAAGGGGGAGGTATTGATAGTTATGACAGATTTTATAAAAGGAAACTTGGGCAGAAGGATACAGCTAATCATACCATTATAGGAATGTTTCCTTATTCGGCGAGGGAAGAGAAAATAGATCTGTATCTGATTGATTAAATAGAAGAATGTTCCCTGCTATTGTTTTTTTATGGATTGATTTTAGTAGTCACTCTACTTGGGAGATTCTAGGTGTCTCGAATTACCTAGCTTATCTTTATATTTTCTGCATTTTTATCATTCAATCTTATAGTGTACTTCAGCCGTAGAATCACTTGATTCTATTGGATTATCAATATAACAACAATTGTTTTTCTGCTCTATATTTGTCCTAATGTTTAATCGAGATCGTGTCCTATCAGTACTTCAAGCTAGATAGAAGGAAAGTTATGAGACTAATTGATCTTTGTAAAAAGACACTTAATATGACATCACTTATAAGGACTAACATCATTTTAGCAATGAGATGATGAATATGCAGTGGTAATATGTTGTTAGTAGTCAAGATATATCTTTTGAATGGAAAAGTAATAATGACAATGGGTATAGGCTTAGATGACTATTTGTTTCTTAAGCTTAGCCTGTATAAGGACCAATATTCCTGCCAAAGTAACTCCAATTGTCATCTCTGAACAGTGTTTTCTGGCGATTGATGTTTGCCCTAGGTGCTGGAAGCACTGACCCCTCTTTAGTTACAAATTATTTGTGCAAAAATACTAATCTTAGAAAAGTCTAAGACGCCTCACATTTTTCAGTGAAAGCACCGAAACTTCTTAGTCATCACTACCATTCACAGCCTTACAAATCACAATCACTGTCTTTCCACCAAGACACTCACATTTCTATGCACTTGCTTCAATGTTTCAGAGTGTGATTACTTGACCTTGCAGTTTGTCGAAGTGAGATTCTTTACTCAATGATTCATGTTGGTGATAGAAGATGGTGCAGTGGGTTGTTTTTCCGCTTAGAAGCATATCTTTTAAGAAAAAAATTGTTCATAATTTTAGTGTTACTATTCTAGAATTCAATACATATATTTTATCAGTAGGTATGAAATATGCAAATTGCTGACAATAGTTGTTACGACGCAGCTGGATAAAATGAATGAGAATTTACTGCAAACACCAAAAAGGAAAGATGAGGTGATTGATTGCATTTACCGTGGCAATTCAAATCTTAATTTTTGAAATAATAAATTTTAACTTATATAATTTTAATTTTTATGTAGAAAGCAACTCAAGATTTGGTTTCTTGCTTCTCGACTGACCCATTTGGACCACTTGTGACTATTTTCGAACAAAGGGGTCTTTTGACAGAAAGGTACTATTCTGAATTCATTACCACACTTTTCTTGGGAGTAAGTCAGGTTGAGCTTAATTTGGTTCTTTTTGCCTATTGTGCTAAGGATAACAGAAGAACTTAGACATGGGGAAGAGTACTGGGCTCTTGAAAGAAAGCTCTGTCATGCACTGATAAATGAAGATGAGGTATACATAATTCATGTACCGTTTTCATTCTCTTCGAAGAATGTATGTATAGAGTGGAATCCTTCTCAAAGTTCCCTGTTTAATATCTACAAACTAATTTGCTACTCAGATTCTTATTGATGATGTGATGAAGGCTATTCATTTAAAGTCTTTTGATTACCGAGTGCTGAATCTTCTTCTCTATCAACTGCAAGGGGCAAAGGTACAATGAATAATTTGCAAAACAAATACTGGAAACATAAATTTCTGCATAAAGTGACATAAAAATTATTAGCTAAATAATGCCATTAGGATAATTCTGTTCTTCTAAATCTGTTTTGAAGGCTGATGAGTTGCATATGGAGTTTCTTTCAATTTCAGAGTTCTTAGTGGAAGTTTCTGATGATCTGTAAGTAGTATTTGTTTCAGTTGCTGCTTAATACCATGATATCTCATACATGAATTCATACTTGGGTAGAATTTTTAAGTTGTTTCTAATGGTACCTTTTTTTAATAATATTTCAAAGCTTAGGTGTTGGTAAATTCATCAGAAATTATTTATTAAACAACTTTTCTGTTTCTTTTTTAATTCAATGAATACATATAGAAGTAAATAAATGGTTGCGCTATATTTGCCAAAAGAAGAAACAAATGGTTGCATTATAACAATTACTGATGTTTTTCGTTCTTTTATCTTGTAAGGTATCCTTTCTACTCTTGGAGTAATAAAGACGTTTACCAAAGTGACAATAATAAATATATAAAATTAATTTGTATTACAAAGATAATTCCAACATCCGATACAAGAAAGATTATAGTGGAGTGATAAGGTAGCTTGGTGGTTTGGAGGTGAAACATGGAGGTTGGAGTGATATGAAGGTCATGGGTTCGACTCCTCCACTAACAAAATAACAACTAACATTTCTCATTTAAAAAAAATTAAAAATACAAGAAAGTTTATTGGAATCACACTTTTTTATATACAGTTGTTGGACATCATTTCTTTGTCTGGTAACTTTTGAAAGTTGCTTCCCATACACTTCAATTAAAACAAAACTTGTCCTCAATTCAATTAAAATAAAACTCGTCCTTAATTTTGTTGTTGCTTCTTTTCTGTTCACGTTTCATTTCTGTATCTAAACAAACATATATAGATTTCAGTCTTTTGTACCAAAAAAAAAAGATTTCAGTCTTACTGTAGCATATTTCAGTTTTTGTAATTTTATACAATATAATTGTTTGGTTGTGATAATTTTGCAGGTATGACTACGAGGTGAGTACAATAGTCCAAATTTTGTAACCACCAGCTGTCAAAATGTTGTCTGAATCTTAATTTGACTAAAAGCCGTCATGCAGGATGATGTTTTAGAAAATAATTTCAACGTTTTGCGCATGTTTATCAGAATATATGGAGCTTCAACTGCCCCTGCTATGTTGGTATGTTAAACTGGTTACAAGTGGTGTATCTAATATACATGTGTGCTGCTTGCTTATAGAATATATCATGCTCTCTTGAAATCTGTTAGCTGGTATTTCTGGTGACGATTTCAAATGTATCAATTGAACCATGCTAATTTTTATTAGTGGGAAGATCAATATCTATCTTTTATTAAAATCAGAAGTGAAAGTGATAGCAATACACTATTAAGGGCTCTCTTTTCAAATCACTCTTACTATATTAGGTGATTTTCCATGCTAGCCTCCCACTATTGAATGGGCCAAATGATTTAGTGAGACCAGTGTGCAAGAACACATCTCATAAAATCATATCTACTTTTATTTATTCATCTATAGTCGAATTGTTATAGACGCCAACATTTTTCAGCTTTCATCTATTCTTATTGGATTGTTGAACTAAAAGCCCAAATAAAAACAATATTTTACTTCTTTGTATTACACATAACATGACCCACCCATCATATAGATATTGAAAAGTGCGATAACAATATTCTTGTTAGAGAGGTCTTTGGCATTTCTCACCTATCCTGAGAAAGAAGGAAAATTTTATAGTCTAATGTTTGCTAACGTTTTGCACAATAGGAAAATATTGCTTATTTTCCTATATGGATCACTTTGTTTATTCCTCTATTAGAATTGGTCAAAATATAGTAACTATATAATACTCCCTCCGGTCCTATTTATAAGGAACACTTAGGGCAAAAAATTTGGTCATTTTTATAAGAAACTTTGACCAATTTTCAAATGTTTTAAATGTTCAATTTCACTTATGCCCTTATTTATTATGAGAGAGAATTTAAAAATAAGTAAATTAGTTGAATAAAGAGTAATTAAATAAGGGTATATATGGAATAAATTTAATTTTATAAGAGTATTAAATGAAAATAATTATGTTAAATGGGATTCCTTGGTCTATGTGATTTTTTCAAATTGTTCCTTATAAAAAGGACCGGAGGGAGTATATGTTAATGTGGTATCTTTGTGATAGATATTATTATGTCAACTTTTCAATTCCAGGCAAAGTGCATTACGGAGGCTGAAAGTAAGTACAAAAGTTTACTGGAACTACTTGATCCAAAGCTGTCTGTGAGCTACCAGAAGAGATGCGCCGAAGCCACTGAAGAAGGTAGTTTGCTAGAGCTAGTTAAAGCATTGCAGTAGTATAATTAGAACCTAAATTGTTCACAAACCGAATTTTGCAGGTGGAAAGGCATCGGAGCACCCTCTTGGTACGTGGTGTATTCCTTCCGTGATTCAAGATGAGGAATTGTATAGATCAAGCTTGAAATCAGATACTTCCTAAATATAAACTTATCTGTGTCAGAGGTAATTGTACCAATTATAGTGTTTTCATTTCAAGTGTCTTGGTCATGTTGATCACAGAATGCTAGAATTGAATTCGGAAGAAAAATATCAAATGGTACTTTTTCATTGTGAAATAGCCTATGAAAAAGTTTTCGATCCAATTATGATCGGTCAAGGCATTCATGACAATTTTCACAATAGTTTTTATACCGTAATTGGAATATTTATTTTTTTCTACTAGCATCAAACAGTTTTTTAATTTTATATAAACTTTAATTCAAGGTAGATTGCATAGACTAGGAATAGGAATGCACATGAATATGATGAATTTTCTGTAGACTTGGATTTTTGGTTCACAATCTTTTAAGATCATAAATCTGAGAGTCATGATGGCGTTTACTTCAACTCCATTGGAATTTTTTATGACGTAGCTGCAGTAATACTCGATAACAATAAAATGAAACTCGATAGATAAGAAGCTTATCGAATTTCAAATAGTTGGTGTGGCCAAGGGAGTGTTTAATGTGTCCCTACGTTATGTGCTGATGTCCCTGCATGAAATACAAGGGGGGTCTTGCTGATTGGATGAGAATGCTCATCTAAGTCTTCAATGGAAGTGTTTTGCAAATACACTCCTATGACTAAGTCAGCAATGTATTCTAACAAGAGAATGTTAGCAAAATAATAGTAATGTTGAGTGAAAGTGAGATGTCAAACATAAGGGTCATGTCTCCTATTTACAGAGGTTTGTGATCCCATATTCCCATGTGTGTTGGTGGTTGCTTATTGGGCAAGCATTAAATTGTGACTTTACACTCTGTTTTTCAACCGTACGGTGAGGTAGTAAAATTCAGCATATAACGGGTTTGGTCAGCTATCTACAACTACATCTACAAGTTTGTTAGATCATCTCTAATAATAATTTTTTTAAGGAATTCATTTTTAGGTTTCATACACTATTATTAAAATGTACAAAAAAACACACTATTATTAAGTAGCTACCAAACATCATATTACATGCACATTTTGCTCCAATAGTAAAAAATTATGCAACTTTTAAGCGATTCATTACTATGATTTGGGATGTTGGGAAGTTTCTCTTTTTTTTTTCTTTTTTTTTTTTTTTTTTTTTTTTATGTTTTGGTTGGTCTGGTTAATGAAAGAAAACAAATGGTTTATTTTATTGCTACCATACCATAGCTTAATTAAAGTCTCAACTAAACTCTATGAAACTCACATTGTCATTTGACGTTCCTCCAATGAAAAATAAAAATAAAAAATAAGATATGACTCCATCTTATGAAACCTATGATGCTCCAATTGAAGTGCCATTACACATCAACATTTTTTACACCATGTTCATCCCTTATTATGCAACAAAGTAAGAAAAAAAAGTTCATGGCTAAAAATTGAAGTAAAACTCTGATCGTGATATTATTGATAATTCAATTTATTTTGTTTTGGTAGAAATATTCATTTTGCTTTTATGATCAACAATGAATTAGGAATTGCATGTGATGCTGTAAGTGACCCCCATAGTACTTTCATTTTTGGGGTAGAAAGGACGTGCATGATTGTCCTTGTCTTAGGCTCAAAATTCTAATGGTAAATAATTGAATTTCCTATTGTAAAATAATTACAAAAAATTCCATGAAAGAAAGAAATATCCATACTCCTAATTTACTTTTGTTTTGATAAAGATTGGCACTGTTCTGGTGACTACAATAACCGAGAAGAAAGACACTATACATACAATATGGCATAAAAATGGATATATAATACAATTTTGGCAGATATATCTTTTTCTCCTCTTGTGAAAAATGGTCCGTACAACTCTGGTCATTGAGTGTCACAATCCCTCTGATTAGCTTCTCAGTGCTATGTCAACAATGCAATGGCAGCTTTGGCTATAGTTGAAAGCTGTGGTGGAATCACACCATGTAATCCCAAAATTAACCTTCAAAAGGAAACTGAGAAACTAAAGTAGTTCCACATGCCTTCAAGCATTTTTTGTGTAAATGCCAAACTCTTCTAATAAATATAAATATATATTCCTCATTGTGAAGAAATCATTTTTTCAATATCGAGAAAAGAAAATATATATGTTGTGTTTAAATATGTTTATAAAAGAAAAGAACATGTTTATAGTGAGACAATGTTGTGGTTAGTACAATTTTTTTAAAAAATGTGTGCCTCAAAATTCAACTTATATTTCCTCTTGTTTTTATAGAATCGACTTCAATAATTCACCGTCTTTTTAGTGAGAGTAAGAATGATCGTAATCTTTTACTTCAAAGGTTGATATCGGTTTTGTTTGATATTTTGATTAATTTTCGCGTTGATACACTGTTTTTTTAAGCAAATGTTGATAATTTAGAGTTTAGAACTATGGTATCCACCTTAAAATTATGTGTGTTCCAACATGATGGTGAGGTGGGGAAACGAAAATTTCATGAGGTTTGCTTGGATACACGTTTCCCTTGCATGGCACACATCCCAAAGTTGTGGTACTAGTATGTCATCCACTGGGGGGAAAATGTTAACTAATGCCCCGGGAGGACGGTAGTTAAGAAAACTCAATATAGTAAAATATAAAAAATGGAGCATTCTTTTTGACCAATACCAAAAAATCTCACATTGTTTATAATTTGGGTTAAAAGCATTTTATAAAGGACAAAACTTACCTACAATTCCTTACCTCCTGTTTTTACTGTTCCCTAATCATAACACGACACCTGCTTTTTTCTTTATTTTAATAATAAATAAATTACACCACCGTTTAAATGCGTTAGTTTTTCTGTTATGTTTCACACCGCCTTTGCAAATTAACACGACACACCATAAGAAGACAATTGCTATGGCATGGAGGACAACCTCCTGAGGCATAACAGACTCGCTGATTGAAGAAAATATGAAACTATCCATAGCGAAAAATCCAAACTTGTTTTGGAATGTTATTATAGAAATATAGAATATAGAATGAAACAAAATTGTTATGCTTGATCAACCTCTGTTTCTTATCCTCCCTTATTTTATATAAGGTTTGTTCTTGTTGAGTTTACACACCCTCACAACACATGCTTTCCTTTCTTCCTGCGTGATACAGCCTGCACAATAGTTTTGTGAAATCCAATGCAAGGTGAGTACCGACATGACCATTGGAAAGATGAAGTAAGCATTGACCAGAGAAGGGGATTTGGAAAGGTAATTTTGTAACACTTTTGATGGATTGGAAACGATAAAAAAACGTGGGTGACGGCTGCGATGTGGTGCTGGTTGGAAAACGGATTGTGCGTGATAACAGGGGAAACGTCAAAAAATTTACGTCGTTAAGTTTATTAAGATGATGTGGATGAAGTAGTACATGTGTCATGTTTTGATTAGAAAACAGTAAAAACAGGAGGTAAGAAACTTTATATAAGTTTTCTCCTTTTATAAATAACATTACATTTTTTAACACAACAAATTTTACAAAGGACAAAACCGTGAAGATAACATAATATTCAAAATGAAAAATACCTAAAAAATACAGTATTATAAACTTGAAATTGGAATATTGACACTCGAAGTAGGAGTTGAACCTATGTCACGCTCAAGGACAAACATACCCTTAATCTCTATTAGACTATACTGTTTTATAACATACTCCCTCCAGACACATTTATAAGCAAATTTAATGGTGAGCATAAGTATCACTGCGGATAGTATTAGTACCTAAAAATTGCAATATAGTATTGTGTACTTTGTTCCAACACTTTTCTATGTCGAAACAAACATTATATTAATCAATCTTATAAAAATGCATTGATATGAAATAATTTATATGCTCATTTGCATAAAAGTAATTTAAATAATGAATTTATGAGAAAATTGTTTGGAGAGAAAAACTTCAAATTTCAACTTGTGAGAATCTACTTTAAAACAAACCAAGTCATTGAACTCAAGTGGTTAATGAGCTTCACCAAAAAGGACGGATTTCGGAAAAACCCAAGTTCGATTCATGGGTGGAACAATTTATTGGTCATGCTTTACTTACCTTGCGGCCGTACTGTGGACTACTTGGGTCCCTTTTCCCTAAGAACAAGAGGGTTATAAAAAAAAAAAAAAAAACTACTTTAAAACACAAAAACATCCTAAAATTTAGTTCTTTAACGTTATGGATAAAAAAGGCAACAATAATTATGACAAGTATAAACAACATCACATGATATTAAATAATAACTCACATGAAACTATTTGATGATCTGTATAAGTTCCATTTATGAGGGTAAAGTAATAAATAAATGTCGGCATGTATCATTCTGTTCATAAAGTCAGTGTTAACCTTTTCTATAATTATAGGCTTTATTTGGATGAATCATGTTTTTGGGCTAAAAACCAAAGGAGATAATTCATAATTCATTTTGTACACCAGTTTAGGACTACCCTTTGCCTCAGCAGCCATAATTAGAGATGCAAAACTCAAATGTAAAATGTACTATTGTATACTATCTATTCTTAAACATAGAATATTTTTTGAGTCCTTTCTGTCTCTTTTATTTATAAACTTCCATTCGAATCTGTAACTGTAATTAATTTTCTTACTGATATATGTTATTTTTATTTAATATATAGTATGATGGAAAGATAAGAAACAATACACAGTTAATGTATTAACATATAATCATTTTTGACTATCCGATTAGAAACGAATAGTTGAGATTGAAACTCTATAAAATTGTATTGAATGAATCATAACGGTTTAATCACTTTTCAATGGTCGAAATTTGCTACTTTGTGAAACTATGTGCCGCTTTAAAGTAGCTAATCCTAATTCGATTGAGTATATGAATTCTCTCACTTTTATATTGTCAACATTCAATTTTTCATCCGATGTGAGATTTTCAACTCATTATATTTAACACACTTACATTAATCAAATCTTCAGATATTTGATCTATAACTCTTCTTTATGAAAAAAAAGTCAACTAAAAAGAGAAAAGTCACATGTATCAAACATATTTTTCCGACAAAATTAGTCGTAGTTAAACGAAAATAAGCTATACACGTGTATAACATAACATAATTGTTTTATATATATATATAAATCGATATTCGGTCCAAAGACACTAATTCAAATGAACCAATCTTACAGTTCGTACACAGAGGTGTCATGCAACCTTCATGTATCGTGTTAGGACTGTGGCCAAGAAAACCAAGAAAGTTCCATGTCTAGGTCAAGTTGTCCCAAGACCCCGTCTCTTGACGCGTTAAGCCCGTGACACGATACGCAGTAGACGAAAAAAATCAAAGTGTTCCGAAATAGACATAGATGTATCACGTTGCCAAGAAAGACCAAGAATATTCCATATATGCACTTGTGAGATTCGTTTAAAATAAGATTTTTTTTTTTTATTCTGTATGAACTAACCACCAATATCACTAAGCCAAACATAACATAATTATAAGAATATAATGTACTACTCTGTCCCAAAATATAAGGGAAAATTGGTCAAAGAAAGTTGATGTATTTGGTTAAAAATTTGGACTAGATACATCAACTTTGGTTGACTAATTTTTCCTTATATTTTGGGACGGAGGGAGTATATAGTGAAGTCAAAGTATAGAAGGGTAATTGAAAAGAGAGTAGCTGGTGTCTCTAAAACATTAGATAGACCACATTAAATGCTAGTTTTAACTACTAGTACCTTGTTGTGTGTTTTTTTACCCCCCACTCACTCCACTCATAGATACAATAATCCTATATATCACTTTCAAACCAGCATAGCTACTTATAAGAATCAGTCTCAAACTACTAATACAACCAAACAGTCCTTCACACTGCTTTGGATTCTCCCAATTTGTTTACCTTTATTGAATCGTTCCTTTCACTTTTCTGCCAACACTCTGCACCCCCTCTCTCTCTCACCCTCCACCACTATCACTCTCTTTCTCTACACAAATTTTCATTCTTGGTCTACATTTGACAACAAAAATTATTATTAATTCATTCAATTTGACTTATTTTCTGTCACATTACAACTGGCATTAGGAATATATCTCAGTTAAGTCACATTTAATTTTTCTACTTAGATGGTTTGAATGACTTCAACAAATGACATGATATGCTTCCATGGCTCCACTTAATTCATATCACCATATCTTGTTAATTTTTATCATGTTCATACTTCACCTTCTGCTGTCTCCAGTTTCTTGCTTCAATCAAGCACAAGCTGCAATTCCTCCAAGGGTAAGCTTTTATTAAAGTACATAATATAGCCAAGATTTTTCTCCCTCATTCACTCTTTTCTTTGCTTTTATGTGTATGTTTTTATGTATATATTTGGATTGACAGTGAATTTGACAGAATTACAGTCAAAATCACGATAGCACTGTGATTTTGTTAAAGTTTCAAACGTAGTTTTTTGCTATGAAAAGTATACCATGCATATTTCAACTGACGGTGAATTTGTCAGAATTACGATAGCACTACGATTTGATTTGAAATTCTAAAGTATTAGTTTTTTGTCAATTTCGACGTGAATACAAACATGCAAAATTTTTCAACAAAATTAAGATTTCATTGTGATTTCGTCAAACTCACCAGATACACGGTTGGTTAATTGGGTTTGTTAATTATGTGTGCAGGATTTATTATTTGAGGAGAAAAACAGGTTAGGTTCAGCTCCACCAACATGTCACAACAAATGTAACCAATGTCATCCATGCATGGCAGTGCAAGTTCCAAACCATGAACATGTTCAACCTGGTCATACTGTCTCAACTTCTGACATGAAAGGTGGTTTCTTTCTTCAAGATAGTAATAACAGGTACTCAAATTATAAGCCATTGAGTTGGAAATGCCATTGTGGTGGCCACTTCTTCAACCCTTAGAAATTCCATTGTAGTAGTAGTAGTAGTATCTTATCTTTGATGAATGAAGATGAAAATTATTGTAAAATTGAAAATGGCCATTTTTTTTTGTTTTTAATTATTTATTGGACTAAATTATTGCATCAGCATTGATTTGTATACATTGGAGTTTGATACACTTGTACAAAGTTTGTTACGGACCTGAAATTTTACTTTATGGTAGAGTCTAAATTTTGTACTACTTAAAAACTTTCATTGAACTATTTTACTTTTTTCATGTAATTTTGTTTAATTTTCTTTCATCATGTGTTATTCAATAACTACACTTGTTACTTGTTAAAGTTGTGTCGTGCTTATAAAATAAACACGCTGTTAATATACTCCTTCCGGTTTTAAATATATGTAAAAAAAATCATTTTTTAGTGAATGAATTTGACCTATAATATAGACCAAATTCATTCATTATTCAATGAATCTGAAAAGTGACATTTTGTTTTTGTTAAAAAAAAGTAACATTTTGCTTATATTTAGAATCGGAGAGAGTACTCTTTTAGGTTCTACAAAATTAGGGTGATTCTCGCGCATTCAGGGATCTTGAAGTTTTACATGTTGTAACAGTTAGGTTAGTTTTTTAGGTAATAAATAGTACTTTAAGTTTCTAATTTGTTATACTGTTACCTTCTAGTTATTCAACGTTTACAAAAATCGCTGACGTAATCGTTAATTATGAAGTTAAACATGATAAATTTGAGGCTTAATCTGATGTAAACCATGAGTCCCATGGGTACTAAACAATACAACAACATCAAATTATAATCTTAAGCTCGTAATCTTCATGGATGTTTTCTTGGTCCGTATGTCGAAATTTTGAAGGACCACCACTACAAAATACATATAGTTGTGAAAAAAGCTTTTGCAGATCAATAATTATTGTTTGTTTGTTTCTGTCTGAAAATTGGACCGGGTCATTAAATACATTGACATATTCAATAGTTTATCAATACAACATTTTTAAAAGATTTCCAACATAAAAATGTACACAATGCATATCATATTTTTTTCACATTTGAAAATATTTTAGTTTACAATCTGGAAAAACTACACCCACTTACTTAATCTCTGTAATTTTCACAATATTTAATTGTAAAAACAAGATCAGTTTAATGTTCCAAGCTCTATCCATCAAAATCATATAATAAGAATATACTTGCAAATATTAAGATGTGATAAATATAAAGAAAAATATGACTAGTATATAACCATTAATCCTTTATGTTTTAATGTTTTTGTGGCTTAAAAAACTGATCGATACAATTTCAAGAAAATATAACTAATGAACATTAAATAATTGATAACATAACTCCAACTCCAACTCATGATCCCTCTACAATCTCCACACAAACTAATGTAATCATCCAATAATAATCATCTACCTTTCTTCACTCTCTATCCCATGCATGTTTTCTTAGATTTGCACAGAGGAATTTGATTGCCATCAACATTTTTCCACAATTTTTTTTTTTTTTTTTTGCATATTGTACCTTCTTTCTTAAACTCATAATACATTTAGACATCCTCAAATAATGCATATGTTCAATTCCTTATTTTCCCGACTCGTGATTTTCAGAAGACAACATGAGCATATCATACGCATATTTTGTTGCTTTGTGACTGCCTAGCAGCAATCTTTAATCTCTCAAGACCATTAATATTTTCATTTGGATAATTAAAGTATTCATGTAACCCTTCACTAAACAAGATTTCAACATTTACAATTTCCTTACAACGTTTCAAAAATGACAATGCTTTCTCATTAGAATATCATTTGATTCAACATTGGATCAAATGATATCCTAATGAGAAAGAATTGTAATTTTTGAAACGTTGCGAGAAAAGTGGAAATACTAAAATTTTGTTTAGTAAAGGGTTACGTGAATACTTTAATTATCCAAATAAAAATATTGGTGGTCTATCAACCAAAAAAAAAATATTGGTGGTCTTGACTCTTGAGAGATTCAAGATTGCTACTCAAAGCGGTCACAAAGCAGCAAAGCATACATATGATATGCTCAGTGGCGGCGCCAGACAATTTTTTTGGGGAGGGCCGTAAATTTTTTATTTTATTTATATTATATCGTTTGTAATAAAAATATATGTGTTTTGAATAAAAAATATCATTTATTCGTTTGTAATAAAAAAAGTGTTACATTCTTATTCCGCACACAAAGGAAAACAAAGATAAGATACAAGTAGAACAATTATCTATCGTCAAAAAAAAAAAAAGTAGAACAATTATCTCACACCACCACACCCTTATTCTACATTCTTATTCTTATAAATGCAATGAATAACGTCAAAGTAATCTCAACGTTGCAAAACCATAATTATCAACGGAAAAAAAAAAAAGAAAAAAAAACGTTGCAAAACCATAAGGTTTGTTAATTAAGACTTAATTAGCATGCATCAATGGAATGGACAAAAGGTAACGTGTACATTTACTAAGTAAAACACGTTTAACAAATCATTAAGGCTCTGTTTGGATTGATGTAATATAATATAATGGTAAGGTGTATTTTACTAAGTAAAACACGTTTAACAAATCACTAAGTAAAACACGTTCAAAACCAAGATCATGTTGATACAATGTTAGTTATAAAGAAACAATTGAATGAAGATGATAGCCAGGCAAGTCCATATTATTTTCCTTGAAAATGGACATCTTAATTGTTTATTTTTAATATGCATCTCAGTCATGTGGCATCTTAAAACAATCTTGAGCAATGCTATATCTCCCGAAAGAGAGCATCATGAAGTCCTCGCGAATAAGAACCAGCCAATCACAATGTGCTACTTGACAGAATACATGGATGTGTGGCGTAAACTAGAGAAGTTAATGAATAATCATGCAATAAGAAATTGCCAATTGTGTCCGGAAGTATTCACAAGGTTGTAATTTGTTGAAAACCTTTTTGGAAAACCAATTAGGTCGCCAACCACTGTGGTTCCCATCAATTGCCATTTGCTTCTGCACCATTGTCAATTGTTTGCTTTTGCACCATGGCCAATTGCGTCGCTGTGTCACTACCAGTAGTTTCTCTATGCATACCGAAACCATTTGCTCAAGTGAGCATTTGTTGGCTCCAAGACAATGTTCAATCATGTTGTTATGAAAAGTAAAATTTCATAAGATCTCTTATCCACTTGCTGTGTACTTTCTGTATTTGCCACCACTTTGTGCTAAATAGTATTTTGATGAATTGTGTACATCAACACCGTTAGTGCCATAACATAACCCATAATATAGCAAAAATTAACATCTGTGTGCAATAAGTTTTTCTTATTTTTTCTCCTTTATGAATAACATATTGACTAGGTGCATATAATTCAATGCAATCAAAAAGCAACATCCAAGAATATAATTAAAATGTAAAATCCAAGAAAATAAGCAATAGATGATACAGAAAGCATGTAATAACCTATTTCCTCCCTTCATATCAGCCTATGTCTATAAGGAGTGATAACTTATATATACCAAGTTCAAGAATGAAGAATCCATAAAAGGAAAAGAAAATTTATGGCACATACAAGTTCCAACTTCCAACAAAATATCATCTCCTACTGGCAGCAGTCTTGCCGCCTTTGCTCAACTCCGAGAGTTCCTCGATAAGTTTTCTCTCATCGCTGCTCAGTTTTTTAGGAATCTCAACTTGCACCCGAACCATTTGATCACCCCTCATATTCTTTTTATTCAGCAATGGAACACCTTTCTTAGCCATAACAAGTGTTGATCCTGGTTGTGTCCCAGTTGGGATTTTTAAATCCACCATTCCATCTACAGTTGGAACCTTAATTGTAGTCCCCAAGATTGCATCAATATAGGAAATTTTACAAGAGTATAAAATGTTTGTGTCTTCACGTTTAAGCACGGGATCTGGGATAACTTCAAGAATAACAAAGAGGTCACCAGGAGAACCACCACGCCTTCCGGTGTTACCTTCATTTCGGACCCTTAAACGACTACCAGAATCCACACCGGCTGGAACCTTGAGACTTATCCGCTTTGATTTCCTCACCCGACCATCCCCTGAACATGTACTGCAAGGTGTTCGAGTTTCTCCAGTCCCATTGCAAGACGAGCAAGTCATAGACTGCTGAAAGATACCTAACGGAGTCCTTGTTTGTGTGACAACCCGACCCTGACCACCGCAAGTGTTACATCTGGATGATTTAGTCCCTGGTTTAGCCCCTGAACCATCGCAGGTTCCACAATTCTCTAGTCGCTTAATCTCTATCTCCTTTTCCACTCCGAAAACGGCTTCTTTAAAGTTCAAAATGAGACTGTAATACTCATCTTCGCCATCAACTGCTCCATTCCAAGAGCCTCTGCTGCCCATTCCACCGCCCATGCCCTCAAATAGTGTCTCAAACAGATCAAAAGGATTGCTGAAATCCTATAATCACAAAGATCATCCATTTATCAGAAACAATATGTTATGACAAATTAAAATTCTCCATAATCTTCAGCGGTAACTTACCCCCATGCCCATTCCTTGACCTTTTAGCCCTGCCTCCCCATATTTGTCATATATGGATCGTTTCTCATCATCTGATAATACCTGCAAAAGAATTATAATTACATAAGATCAATCATGACGGACCATGCATTAGGGTCAGCTGTATTTAATTAATAACCTCTAGTTACCTCATATGCATTACTAATTTCTTTAAATTTCTCTTCTGCACCAGGTTCCCTGCAGCATAAAGTGAATGTACATAATAAGTCAATGATAAGCAACATTAATCAAATGATTATGACCACGAGAATATCATGGAACTAGAAATTATGGCATGACGTGTGAAAAGGCGCTTGACAAAAGATGTAAATGTAACAAGTTTAGGAATGTACAAAAAAAGTAGTTTTAAAAATAACATGCTACAAGCATTGATTGTAATCTAAGACACCCAAACCACTTTTTGTTTTGAAAACTTGGTATCCGGCCTTAGGACCGACTAATCCAAGGGGACCAATCCCACCGCCCACTTGCGGGGGCCCCATTTAAAGCCAGAGTTTTTTTTGCTTTGTATGGACTTAGCCCACCGAAATTATAGTGAAATCAGAGTTAAAAATTAGAAAAGGTGTCGGAACGGGGAAAATAAAGGATATATTAGGAAGCAGAGAACTTTAATGTGAAAGAGAGAAAAAAACTCACTTGTTCACATCTGGATGATAATTCCGGGCTAGCTTCCGATAAGCTGAAATATTCACAGTAGAATGATTTTATAATGCAATGATACAATGGGAAAAAAATGCATAACCAAGTAAAAGCAAATCGCACATAGCATCTGGCCATAATAATAACTTCTTAATCACAAACAACCACTCATTAACCCTAACCATTGATGTTTCTAATACTAATTTTAAACTTCTTTTGCAAACCTTTCCTACATTAATTACCAATAAATGTGAAGTGAAACGAATCTTCAGTTTCAACTTCTGCAGTCTTGGGCAAAAATTCCCAGAGTAGCATGTGCTGGGAGTCTGACTTTGATTTGTTATGTTAGTCTATACAGAAGCCTCACAACACCATATAATACCTAAGAGCAGTCAATGTCGAGATTTGCCTTGGAAAATTGATGTTTGATGGACCTGTAGCAGTGCACCACGCCGGGGGCGTGATATGCTTCACGCGGCGCGCAATTGATGGAGGAAATTGGGGTTGGTTGGCTGCTTGTCACGCGGGGCGTGGCACTGTTCACGCTGGGGGCGTGGCACTGTTCATGCTGCTATATAATTGCAGATCTGTTTTTTGCAGCAGTGTGAAGAGGGAGGAAAAATGTGATTTCTAGGGTTTTGCTTCCAACATGAAAGCTAGAGTGTTGAGGGTTTCTCTTGGGTAATCTATAGGGTTGGGGAAGTGATTGTAACACCTTAGAAACACTTATTGATTGAATCTCTTGGTCACAGGAAGAGATTCGGGAAAATGGTAGATTTAGGAAAACTCTAAATCTTGCAACTCTTTTGTATGGAATCTCATTGTAATCAAGTTATTGGTTGATAGTGGATCGGAGAGTCTCTCCCCCCCCCCCCCCAGAGTAGGTTAGTTTTAACCGGACTGGGTAAACAATTTCTTCGTGTTCTTTATCGCTTTCGGTAGTTTTAGCTTGTTTGTTTAAATTGCTCATCCATGTTTGATTTGGTTGCTTCAATCCATTTGTCCTACACACTATAGATAGTTGGTTCTACTATTGGTTATTGGTGTGGTTTTCGGCTAGAATTCACAACAGTCAAAGACAATTAATTTTGAAATTTTGAAATAACAGTATTTAGTTTGGAAGGTTAGCTCCACATGTGCTTTAATTGTTAGCTTGCATTCTTCAGATATTTTATCTGAAACTTTTTCAGTATTAATATTCCAATTAGTCAAGGTTAAAGAAGCGGCAAGAGTTATTTAAAGGAGATAACCACTCGGAATCGGTTCCCCTAATATTAGAAATCCCTGTATATCCTACATTTTGGCAAAAGTTTAGGGTACTTGTGTCTTTACAACATTCAACAAAGGCACATACAAACACCAGTTTCTGTCTTGGCAAATTTTTACCAATATGTAGGAAAATTTAGGAAACTCAAATGGAGAAATTATGCTCCTCAATCCTCATCATTTGTAGTTAACAGACTGAGGCTAGTAGGGTCATTGATTTCTGTTAATACGGGAAACGCTGCTTTGCTAACAAATGGTCATGTGTGAATTCAAAACTAATGAGTAAACAAAAACAATGAATTTGATATTGATATCATTACTCATGTTCCCATTCTATGTTTATTATCGGTACTTATCCTGCATCCTTCACAGACATTTTATCTGAACCTTTTTGAGTGTTTAGTATTTCAATTAAATGATGTTAAGAAAATTGTTCGTCGTTAACAGACTGCAGCTATTGGGGTAATTGATTTTTTAAAATAAGAGATCACTGCCTTGATAAACAATTGTCATTCATGAGTTCAACAGCTAATGAGAAAATAAAAACAATGAACTTGAATGCATCAACTAATGATGATGGAGGAAAAATCATATTAGTCAGAGAAGGAACTGCAGAAAAATACCAGTCTTAATTTCAGCTTTAGTAGAATTTTTTGACACTCCGAGGACAGTGTAGAAATCCTGCACGTGCATACATATTAGATATTCAGTCAATATATTGGATGTTCACAATGAACCCTTGTAAGCAAAACCAGAAACGACATCATTGTTGCATAGAAAACATGTAATAAAAACTTACTGTGCCAGCTCTAACTATAAACCTTGATCCCTTTCGACGATGCAAAGTTTGATATGAACCTGTGTTAAAACGCAAGGAATCCCGAGCAAAAAAGGTTGAACTTGGGGAAGCCATAAAGTTTACCCTGCTTGTAACACTGGAAGGAGAATTATTGGATTAAATTACACTCTCTAACACAATGAATTATGTTGAAAAACTGTGTCTAATTGAGGTCAAAGTTGTAAAACTAACTTCAAATATATCATATAATAAACTGTGTATAGTGTTTAATGCAATGATTTCAAAATGAGGAACCCGCCAATTTAATCATAAGGCCACAAAATAATGTTTTATGTCATAAATCAAAACAAAAACATAGCAAAGGTATAGCAAAAAAAAGAGCACAAATTTGTGAGAAAGTAATTGTGTGAAGTCGTTGTGTGAGCAAGCAATTGATCGAGTGACTTAGGAAGGCCCCTGTTTTAGAAGAATGATAATGGAGGTATGGAATATTTGTGATAAAAAAGCAATAGAAACTGTTTGATTCTTCAAATTCATGGATGAGAATTGGGGACAAAAAAGCAAGATAAAAACACAAATTGTTGAATTGTGCAATTCATATTTTTGATAAAAACAACATGATGATTTTGATTCATCACATGATATGAATCATTCACTTGCTATTTGAAGGCCCTCAAGAATTGATTGAGAAAAAGAAAGACGATTATCTAATTGAATAATCTTACATTGAATAATCATGTCCAGGATGGGAAGGCGAGTAAGAGACACAGGTGCACGAAATGGAGTTTAGAAGAGTTGATTTTGTTTGGATAATGAAGTATAATCACGTTTGTAGGGTATATGTGAATAATTATTCAAGTCTCAAGCCAAGAATCAAGTTTAAACCAAGACATTGGGCTCAAACGGTTAATAAGCTCCAACAAAAAACGGATACGGATAGTTCAGGAGAACAATTCTTGGTCAGACTTTACTTACTTCATGACTGAACTCCATAATACTAGAGTCCCCTTCCCCTAGAAACCGGAGGATTAAACACCAACAAGAAAAAGCTAAAAAGTTTCCCTTTTCTCAACATAAATTTTACTTCCTACAAAATTGATTTTTTTTTTTTTCAATTGCAAAAAGATGTTGAAAGTAATTCAAACGACTCCCTGTTTTTCCCAATTCCAGTTAGAAGTTTAGGGTTTTCACCAAACCGGCAATAAGCTATTCCTAACGGAGACAATTAGAGTAACAAAATAACATTTTTATACTCAGTTTTCCGACTATATTACAATATACAATAACAACATTTAGAATTGAATACAGGCAGACTCACTTATCGCGTGACGATGCGAATTTGGCTATGGAGCTGGATCTGGCAATAATCTGAGGACGAATTCCCCATTGAGTAGCTGATGTATTACCAAAAGGTGCAACAGCCATTTATAATAAATTCTCAAAGAGACAATAAATATGAAATTCCACTGGCTGCAAAAATATTAAGAAAAAAAAAACAATAAGATAAGGCAGTTTCAGAACAGAAGCTAAAAGTTAATGAATTACTTACAAGAACGAGGAAATTGAAATTGGTAAATTGAGTAATGAATTAAGATAAGAACCCTTGTTATTATAGATAAGAAACAGAAACGACAATAATTGAATATATTGTATAATGAAGAAATGAATAAAAACTTATATGTTGTGTTGTGTTGTGTTGTGTGGAATAATAATAATTGTAAGAAATGATGTTTGTAGTTGAATATGAATTTGAAGAGAAAGAGAAAGCGAAACCTGTAAAGTGGTATTTAGAGATTTGGTTGAAACCTTGTAGGCGCTGCCTTCTGGTGTGTGAGAGAAGTTGAAATGAGAGGATGAGGAAGTGAAGCTGTTATAGCTTTCTCTCTCTCTCTCTCTCTCTCTAGAGAGTTGCTTTGTGGGTTTACAGGGAGAGATGAAGTGAATGAAAGGGAACTTGGTGGTGGAGTTTTCTTTCACCTTTTATTTAGTTAGTTTAGTTTAGTTTATGTATAGATGTAGATACACCAACGTTGCCTTGTCGTACTTTCTAGAACCCTAATAATGCCCAATCGTCTCTCATTTCCAATGTTAATTTACACCATCATTTTCATTTTCATTTTCATTTTCATTTGTGGATTTTTTTATACTACCTTCAAATTTATTGTAAAAATATCCTCTAAATTTAACTTAGGATAGGATGTCTTTTCGTAACACAAATAACCTAGTTTATAGTTTATTATAGTTTATTATGGTACTGTAGTTTATAAGCTTGTTTCATAAAACTGTAGATGTGTGGTACCAAGTTCTTTTTACTAGTTTATAACTTTTTTTTCGTATATTATTTCAAGTAGCGTTTGAGCTTATAGTTTTTTACCTTTTATTTCAATTTTAACCTTATTATTTTAATTTTTTTATTAAAAAATTTACTCACTCATATAAAATAATCATGTACTTTTATGTCATTTTATGATTACAAAAACTAATTTTATCAAACACTTTAATTTCATTCTACTAGCTTTTCAAGAATTAGTATACCTCAAGAATCAAACTCAACTCAGATTCTCCTAAATGTTAAGAGGAACTTATTATCCATTCGAAGTCACGTTTGAGTTAAGGTAGATTTATTATCCTTTCGAAGTCACATCTGACATAAGAGTTAGATATTAAATCGGTGTTCACTTATTAAAAATTTCTAACTTTTATTTTAGTTTGATTTGATAGAAGATGTCCAAATTTTTTACCAATAAAATTAAGTGGTTCTAAAAGATATTTAATTTGATCATAAGAAAACTATTTTAAAAAAAGTTAAATTTTGAAAATGTTACAAAAAAAAAAAAATAGAAGTAGTAATCACGATGTTGATGATGTATATATATAGAAGATTGTGGAAATGATAGCATCAACCGACCTTAGCTCAGTTGGTAGAGCGGAGGACTGTAGTTGGAATGCTGTTATCCTTAGGTCGCTGGTTCGAATCCGGCAGGTCGGATTTTTTTTGATATAGTTTTAATTAATTTTTTATACCATTCAACAACGGTATATAAATATGAAAACTTAAATATTATTCATTGAGTTTCAGATGCATATAAAATACTAGTAATTTATTTATGAGTATGAGCCTACTCATTCATCATCTTGCAATCAACCATATAAAAATATGAAAACCTATTATTTGTCAATAATACAGTGATATATACACGCTTTATATGTTCCAAATTCCTTCCAATATACTAGGAGATAAACCGAACTAGCCTATGATACAACAAAAATCCTGTACTAGATAATCCATAATGAAGATAACTTATTCTAATTCTTAGGCTTCAACTTTCTACTCCCCCTTATTATGATCATTGTTGTGGTTTTCTTGTTTATAAGTTGTGAAGGGATCAATGAGGAAGGATTTCAAATTCTTGTACAATTCCTGCATTCTCAATTGCCACTAAGTTCTGCTTCGGCTTTCTAAATTGGATTTAAAATTGTAATTCATACATATTACTTCAACCCCCACAACTAGACCAAATTTAGAGGCTTAAATTTTAGGATTTTTAACCTCTCTAAATCGGGTTCATGAGTTACAACTAGACAAAGTGGATTTTTAACTAGCTAGATTCCAAACGCGTGGTAATAGCAATTGGTTAGACGTCCTACTATTCGGTGATATTATCTCATATTGTAGGCATATTTTGTCACAAGAGGGGAGGTAGAGAATTTTAATTAAATATGTGTTTGGTTCACAAGAGGAGATGAGGGATTTTATAACTAATTTACATTTTTATCCTTATAATCTTAAAACAATATCATAATAATAAATCATACCACAAATTTGGTAAAAAATAAAATAAAAAATATACCACACATGAATTGAGTTATATCTCTTCGACACAAGTTAAACTATTTATTGATAATAATTTTTCAACCCTGATAAGATAATCAATGTAATCCAATGAGACATTTATAAAATTAAATTCTACAAAAATATATAAAATAATTTATTAAGACAAATATATATCATACAATGTAATACACTAAAACAATAAATTATAATATATAGAATGTGAACTACAAGAACGGGAAAAAAAAATTAAGTGATGAAATCAATAAACTAGCAAAGAAAAATAATGTGAGCATGTTAACAATAATAATTGAACAAGTGAACTACAGGAACGAAAAAAAAATAAAAAAAATTGTAGGTATAATCGATTAAGTAGGAGAATGAGCAAAACAAAAAAGAAATTACCTAATAAAATCTTAAAAAATACAATAACGGTAATTTTGGAATTTTAAAATTGTATTGAGGATAAATTTTTTTTTTGAACCATGTATTGAGGATAACTTGGTGAATGTAATAAATATTAAAAGAGCTCACTTCCCCTCCCCTCCAAATCCCCCCAACTTGGGGGGAAACAAAAAGTGGGTTTAGGAGGGATTTTGCTCACCTCCTTTCACCTCCCCTCCTAAAAATTGAACCAAACACATTTCATTAAAATTTTCCCCTCACCTCCCCTCCCCTCCATTTACCTCGAACCAAACACACCCTTAGCCTTTCAGGATTAGGTTTCACATGTGTCCAAGGTCTAATGGAATAAGTTTAAATAAACTGCTGAAGATCTCTCATGGGCTTAACTGAATGGTCCAACCCATTACGGTCCATTTAAAAACAAAACCCAATTATATAATTTATCAATATTAAGTGCTTAATAACAATAAGACCATAATTAAAGAAGAAGAAAAAACAATTTTTGTGAGGTATTTGACATGGCACCACGTTAGCAGATATCATGCATGCAGTTAACTGCCATGTCATCAAATTAGACGGAGTAAACATAGGGGTATTTGACATTTCACTCTATATATACTTTCGAGGAAAATAAATCACCCACCGACCTTAGCTCAGTTGGTAGAGCGGAGGACTGTAGTTGGAATGCTGAAATCCTTAGGTCGCTGGTTCGAATCCGGCAGGTCGGATTTTTTTTTATAGTTATTTTGTATCATTAACAGCAACCATTATGTTTTTTTCCAATGAGTATGAATGGAATATTTATGAGTATGAGGCTACACATTCAGCATTTTTTTTATTTTGGTTACATTCAGCATTCTGCACATGCATTTTGCAATACATTAACAACAAGAGTATATGAATATCTATATTGACCAAAAAAAGTAAAATGAAAACCCATATTTTTTTTCCATTGAGTATTTGAGTTGCACATGCAAATAAAATACTACTAGTAGATATAGCAGTAGTTGTTGATCATTGCTAATCTTATACTACATAATCAATAATGCAGAGAACTTGTTCTAATTCTCAGGCTTAAACTTTCTACTCCACCTTAGGACCATTGCTGTGGTTTTCTTGTTTAGAAGTTGTGAAGGGATCAATGAGGAAGGATTTCAAATTCTTGTACAATTCTTTCGGCTTCTCTGCGTTTATTGCATGTCCTGCGTTCTCAATTACCACTAGTTCTGCTTCTGCCTTCTCTCCCACATGTCTACAGATAATGAAATTCAATACAATTAAGGTAAAATTCATAACATAATCGAAATAATAATAAATCTGAATATCGAACTTAAAATTACCGTTTTAATCGGTGTGCTAATTCCAATGGGAATACACGGTCATGTTCTCCCCAGATAATTAACATAGGCTGCACCATTTGAAAGGTTAATGCAATAATGCAGATGTTACCAAGTTAACTCAAAATAGAAATTCAGGTATACTAAAAAAATAAAAACAAACTTGGGTTATCTTGGGAAGATTAGACAAATTTCTGTCCTTATGCAGTGCTTGGATTAGTTCTTTCTTCTCCTGGCGGTGTTCTATACACATCACCTACGAGGATAGACTAAAAATTACGACAATGTATAAAATGTAACAGATGAGATCAAATGATGTAACACAGATTATGCAGCACAAACACTTGATACGACACTGACACATCGACATCGGCAATAACTTGAGAAAACTAATTATTTGAGTATAATTACATATGTCAATGTCAGACACTAACATGTATTAGACATCATACACACCTTCAATGAAGACAGAGAATACAACTAATCATCTACAACACATAACATTGCTCAAGAAACTAGTTGCAAATTATAGATTCAATGCCTCTAAGCTACTGGGGTGAAGCCTTCAAATCAGCAGTCTACATGATTAACATGTTATCTACTCCTCTTTTAAACAATTCATCTCGTTTGAAAATTTTATGCAATCAAATGCCTGACTATAATATTTTCAAAATCTTTGGTTGTGCTTGCTATCCCTATCTTAGACCATACAATAAACATAAATTTTAATTTAAATCTGAACAATGTGTCTTCTTAGGCTACAGTCCTAATCATAAAGTATATATTTGTTTGTCTCCTTCTGGCAAAATATACATTTCTAGGCATGTTAAATTTGATGAAACTCTCTTTCCATTTCAAGTCAATTCTAATCTACATAATCATGATTCTGACTCATATGTACCTATGTCTTCTGATCCTGGCCATGTGCCTTATCTAAACATGTATAAGATAAACCTATCTAAGGGATTTGAAATAGTCCAAGTTAGTTATAAATCAGTTAGGCAATTTCCAATTTCTATGCTAGTGACTGTTATGTCAGTTATGTTAGTTAGTGACAGTCACAACCCTTATCTTATGTATATATAGATCAACATATATCACTTTGTAATTCAATATACCATACAATCAAACATGAAATATTATTAAGTTCATAGCAGTTTTCCTAATAACATGCCCAATATATGTGTTCATACAACTATCTATAATGTCAACCAGGCATCTTCAGATATTTAAAAAAAAAGTTCAATATTTGTCAGAGTAGTCTATGAAACACCGACACATACCTCAGACACGACACTAAGACACTTGCCAAATACCAAACACAACTTCAATGGTTTTAAATTGCGGTCCGCATCCGCAATTGCAGCTGCAGTAGCTTCCGCATCGCACTGCAATTGCGGTGTGATTTTCCTTCACATGTATGACTGCATCATAACCGCATCAGGAGCCACGATTTCGGCTATGTTCATTCAAATTTTGTCACCAAAAAATAAAACTTATAAACCTCAAATTCTAATTTACATCAAATATAATGAAAAATCTTAGTTTTAACAATTTCTCAACCGTATATTTCAAGCACTTTTGAATAAGTACTTATGGAATAAATCGAGACTCTGCCATGGTTGTTAAATAGTATAGTGGTGTCATTTTATATAGTCTTTGAAAATTTAAAACGATTTCACGCAACAGCTGCATTGCACGTCACAGCAACCGCAATGACCGCATCCGCGACCGCAATTGCAATTTAAAACTATCCAAAATGTTTATGCAAATTATGCTACATAGAGAGAAACCACTTACTTCAATGAAATCATTAAGAAACCAATTAGGCAAGGTTCTAATAGGCTTAAAAAAAGTAAGGTTAACCAACTCCTTAATCATTTCTGGTGTCTGAGGCAACAAAACACTAACAGCTTCATCAACACTTTTCACCTGAAACAACCCATCATCCATATCCTTATCTTCCATACAAACTCCAGCACAACAAACCACCAATTTCACCACCTTCTCCGGAAACATCGCCGCCATACTATACGCCACAAATCCACCATAACTCAACCCAATCACACTCATTCTAGTCACACCATGACCCTCCAACAAACCCATAACACACTTAGCTTGAAACTGTTCAGATCTTTCGGGTCGGGCCGTGGTTGAATCCCCGAAGAAAACCAAGTCGGGTACGTAGACATTGAAGTGGCGCGTGAATTGTGAAATGAAACGGTTCCATTGCCACATTGCGTTGGCACCGATTCCGTGAATGAGAATAAGAGAAGGTTTGTGTTTTTTCAGTGTTTTTGGAACCCAACAATGCATGACGGTTCCGTCGCCGAGATCGGTGGTGGTTGATTTTAAGCCGGATTTGGAGAATGAGTGACGGAACCATCTGTCACTCCATGTAGTGAAGCTGAAACATCTGCTACTAATACCCATTTTTGTTTCTTCTAATCTTGTTTTTTGTGTGGAATTTAATTTATATAGAGTTACTAATTAGTGTGTTGTTGAAGTTTGATTTAGAAAGTGATTGCGTAATTAAGGAAGAGAGTAACGGAATGATGGGTCTCTAATAATAGAGTGGTTGAAGCTTGAAGGAGTGGAAGATTGAGTTGGCAAAGACAAGACAAAAGAGGAAAAATATGATATTAAAAAGGTGGGAACACTCCAAATAAACACCATACGTCACGTAATTAAGGAGTGTAATTTTTTATTTATAAGAATTATCCATTTCACCTTAAAAAAATAAAAATTATCCACTCCAAATTGGACAATCCATTTTAAATAAGATGTGTATCGTGTTTTTTAGTAGTCTAGTGATTAAAAATTAAATTTTTTAAAAAGTTAATAATTAGAGTATTTGAAGTTCGACCGACTCCTATAAATATAACACACAATGTTTGTTTTTACCAATTGAGTCAAACTTTACTCCTTTTGATGGATGAAAAAAAAAACACTAATATAATACTCCCTCCGGTCCTTATTATAAGAAACACTTTGACAAAATCACACAGACTAAGGAAGGTAAATTTTCTCATTAATGATTCTAACATTTTATGTTATATTCCAAAACTAACATTTGACTAGCATGGGAAATAGACTTCTCTAATTAATGCACTAGCATTATAATGAATTATTTGATTGTATTTAATAAGGGTACAAATGGAATTGTGTCAAAGTGTTTCTTATAAAAATGACCAAATAAAAATTCCAAAGTGTTTCTTATAAAAAGGACCGGAGGGAGTATCAAACTATCATAGTTGATGGTCGAACTCACTTATATGTTTAGACGTGAGTTTTGAGTCTTATCAAGATTAACTGTTTAATGATTCAATTACAAATAAAAAAACATAAAAAAAAACGTAATTAACTACTTAATAAACACATTTATTCAACCGTAAAAAAAAAAATACATCTTATTCAATTATTATTTCGTACCTATTTTTTTTTAAAAAAATTTCTTACCTATTATTTTCAATTTTTTAGTAACTCTAAATTTTATCCGTATTTATGGTGGTAAAAACAAAAAAATAAAAATAAATTTTGTACATATTCAAGATCTGATAACCACATACGAGTCCCTCGTTCATGTGCATACTTTACTTTTCTTTGTGCTATTAGAATTTTACTTTTGACTTTTAAGAGGGACAAAATCTTGATTACTAGTTATAAAGTTTTTTCAAGAAGGACTTAAAAGTTAAAACCATGTGGGGGAATACCTAATCCAAAGAGAATCTCTCTTCTCTTTTATACTTCTTTTTTTCCTTTCAAGAATTCTTTTAGGAGGTTTAATTAGTCTATTGGTCCCTTAAAAATATTTTAGGTTTTACAATGATCCCTTAAAAAAAAATCCGGATTGGTCCCTTAAAGAAAAAAAGCTCGGATTGGTCCCTTAAAGACATATATTTTTGCCATATTGGACATTTTTGTTAAATTTTAACTCCAAATATAACAAAAAATTTCAATGGTTAAAATTTTAAAAATTAATAAGGTTTTTGGTGGACCACTTACATTAATGACATCCACAATTCAGTCTACTAAAACTAACGTTTTTTTTGTAAAAAATTGACGTAAATGACCAATTGAGAAATAAATGTGTCTTTAAGGGACCAATCATGATCTTTTTTTCTTTAAGGGACCATTGTGAAACCTAAAATATCTTTAAGGGACAAAAAAACTAATTAAGTCATTCTTTTATATGTTGTTCAAATAAATTAAACTAATAACCTTCTTAAAAAAATCCAAAGCAAGTGGACATCTCAGAGATATGATGTAAAACATGGATACTTCTTTTCCTTTTTTTTTTCAAACAAAAAACATGATACTTCTTTCCTTATATGAATGTGAATAATCCTTTTTTGACAATGGTTCCGAGCTAGAAAATTCCGATACTCTAAAATTGCTTAACTATCGTGTTAAATAAATATATGACTCTGATATGCGTCTGTTTCGGATTAAGGGTGTGTTTAGTAGGAGAAAAAAAAAGAAAAGAGAAATAAAAATACGGAAAACGATACATGTACTTGGGCTTCTTAGGTGTCGAGTAATCCAAAAAATCAACTTACCAATGAAAGCGAGGTTTCAATTTCTTTTAAATAAATTATAATTATCCTATAAACTTTCAATTAAACCATAAATTTTGTAAAATTTATATTTATTATAATGTTATTTATGATTTAGGTATCATAAAAGATTTAGTGAAGTCTTTCCTATTTGGTAAATAAAATATATTACAACACATTTATGAATTTAACGGTGAGATTTATTAATTAATTAATGATTAAAACAAATTGCATCAAGAAAAAAAATCAAAAGAAATTTGTCTTATTTGTTCATACAAATTGACCAAAATAAATAGTGTGTTGAAACAAAGAAACAGTATTTTGACCTTGAAAAGAAGAGTCATAACATAACACAAGTACTACTACTACCATGAAAGAAGAAGCGAAGGGACAAAAGCTTCTTTTTCAGATTTGCTGTACTGTACGTAAGTTTCAGTCATGTTTTCTCTTCTATTCTATGACCTGTTTCTTTGTTATCCTATTTATTATGTCCTCTTCACTTCCACCGAATCCACTCATTTATTTATTTATTTATTTTTACCAACAAAAACTAACTTTAACTGTTCACTTCAAAATCTAAATGTTTCAATTATTATGGGTTTTGTTTGTTCTTTTCTTAGTTACTGTTTAACCCTGTTTGTTAGTGCTTGACCAATAGATAGCGTTGTTTTTGTTTTGACAAATTAATTCATATATTGTACTTTAATATTGAAGAATATAGTTTTTATTTAATTAATAATAACAATAATAATTGTTATTGCAGCTAGCTTAAAGGGTTGATCCATTGTTCTATGCTGCTGTGATGAAGATTTTTGATATGCTAATTGATTATTACTATTATGAGCATTTTGGAAGTGGTTGATGTTTGTGGAAATGAACTTGGTGTTTCTTCTATTGTTATTGTTGGCTAGTGTTTGTTCTTTTGCTCTTCCTCAGCTTGATTTACAAGGTAGTAAAATCTTTTGTTAACTTCAATTTTTGTTTCATTCAATTTCATTATCTCTGAATGGTTTTAGATTTCAACTTAGTAAATCGTGACTTCTTTTGCAATTCGATTCAATGATTTTGTTTTGTTCTGATTTCAACTTAGTAAATCGTGTTGTTGTTTAGTAAATCGTGACTTTTTTTTGTGTATTAACCCTCTGGTTCCTGGGGAAGGGGGTCCCGGTAATCCGGAGTTCGGCCGCGAGGTAACTAAAGTCTGACCAGGAATTGTTCCCACCAGGAATCGAACTCGGGTTCTCCCGAACAATTCGTCCTAGGGGGAGCTCATTAACCATTTGAGTCCAATGTCTTGGTTATAGACTTTGTTATTTTGCTCCTGAGCTTGTTGATTGTGTTGCACATCTTTATTAAATGATTATTTCTAGGTTTTCATTTATACATATGCTTCTCAGAAGTTTAATTTTGTATTTAATTTCAGGAGAATACATTATTAAGTGTGTTTTCTAACAGAATCCAACGATTTATTTTCATATTTTTACTAGATTGCCGTAGAAAATGCTGTGATTTTAAACATATCTAAGACTTTTTGATAAATTAGGAGCATCTAGATATCGAGAGGTAGGGACAGACACCCCAGCTATGCTGGCGCCACCATCCTTCCCCGTCCTCTATCTATATCTCATATTAAAAAGAAAAATAAATAACAAACTATATACAAGGGGGGGACTAGGCCTTTACCCCAAAGAGACAAGAAGAAAAAAGAAAATCAAGTAGTACAAGTTCAATCAACGGCTCCGCGAGCAATACATCAGCAGGCTTGTGAAAAGAAAAATTCTTCAAAGTTATATACTAATTTTCGGGTTTCCAAATCCACGAAGATTCCAGAAAAGAATCTTCATAAAGACATGTGAGAGGGAGGACCCTTCGAGCGGGCGTTGTAGGTCTGGCTTGCGCTTCTCACATTCTGTTTATTTCTTTTTTTTCTGACTCTTCGAAACAAACGGAGTTTCTCACTCTCTGTCATTTCTGCCCAGAGTTGTTTTACCACTTTCAGCTCATTTTGAACCGCCACATCAAACTCCTCCTCGTCATTGACCACTCTCGTTATTTGCATTTCAACAACAATCCCCTCACCGTCATCACTACAATCATCATCAATGATTCCAATTTGTGGCGCCTCCGGAACCTCAATCTTTTGAATAACCGGCTCATGTGAATGCAGCTCGCCATTTCCAATGTCATCCGAAACGTTATGCAGCGGCATACTAAAAGAAGTTGTTGGAAGACCAGTGCCCGTGGACATTTTACTATATTCTGCGCATCAGAATTGCGGGGCATTTTACTAGCTAACTGTTGATTTGCAGCATGCAGAGGCAATGTCGTTGTCTCCTCATCTTGTGCGTGTGACACCTCTGACATAACCTTTTGTGCACTATTATTATTATCAGTAGAAGTTGCAGGATTTTGACATGTTTCTAACTGCTTTTGTGTAGGCAGATCCCCTGGTGTTATTAACTGGTTTTGTGCAGGCAGGACTTTTACATGTGCGTTGTTATTATTATCACTAGAAATTGCAGGATTTTTACCTGTTGCTAATTGTTTTTGTGCAGGCAGATCTGTTGTGGCCTCATCTTGTGTGTGTGACCCCTCTGGCTGACCCCATTGCAGAATTTTTACTTGTTGCTAACTGTTGTTATGCAGTGGCCTTCGCGACATATTCCTTCTTGACAATTCTGTTGATCACCTCCGGCTTTGCCGTCTTGACATTCACTTCCTTTTGTTGGGAGTGAATCCATTTACACGCCGATATATCATGTCCAATAACATTACAATGATAGCAAAACGCCGATAAGTGCTCATAAACAATACCAAGGTTAAACGCAAAGCCTTCACGCTCAACCAATATCGCGTCAAACACTTGTTGTGATAGGTCCATGTCTATCAACACATGCGCGTAATGACCGAAAGTTCAATTCAATGTGGCATCATCTAATGCGAGCGGGGTGCCAATTGCACTCGCAAATTTCAAACAGTGTGCGCTGCCTCCAGTACTCTTGTGGCAGCCCCATGAGGCGAATCCAAATTTGAGTATGTGTCTGCCTCTGATTTTGAGAGCTAAAGTCATTAGTCCGTTTTGATACCCGTCGACCATGCCATTCGCATATCCTCATACGAAGTGAACTGAAATTCATAATAGCCCCTTCCCAACGATACCATCCGCCAAGGATTACTAGTTTTCCACAACCCGGACAATCTGATTTTCAAGTCTCAACCAGTTAACGGCTTATCACCCTTGTTTAGCATCAGTCTTCCATGTAAATTCTTCTTGCAATCGGCAAGCCCTAACTCGTATTCTTGTTGCGTGATTTTTATGCTCAAAGATTCGCCTTTAACTCACTTGTATCTCACAGGAATCATGTAACACTTCTGCAAGCGAATGTGCCGGAACGTTTTTCACCGTGTTACCCGACGTGGGACTAGCCATACACGGTCACGCGGCCATGCTTCAATATCCTAGGCGCCGCCAAACATATCTAAGACTTGGATTTATTAAATGTGCATAAATCTAACTTCAGTTATTGCTATCTATATAATATATATGTCTCTATAGAATTTATTGAAAATTTCCTATAATATAGGTACTATATACGAACAAGATCTGTCTATCTAATTCCGTCAATGTTGCGAGTGACTTTTGAATCTCAGACTAATGTTTATGAACTTTGTGTTCATTACAGAAGATGCACTATATGCATTGAAGTCATCTCTGAATGCTTCACCTAACCAGCTTACTAACTGGAACAAAAATCAAGTAAACCCTTGTACTTGGTCCAATGTTTACTGCGACCAAAATAGCAATGTTGTTCAAGTGTAAGGTTTATTTTGTTCTTTTTAGATATTTAATCTAGAGAAAATGTTAACAATCTTAACCATATTGATGGCAGAATATTTTATGCCTGCTACTGTATAATTATATAAATTACTTCATTGTAGTTCACTAGCATTTATGGGATTCTCCGGAACCTTGACACCAAGAATAGGAGCTCTCAAAAGTCTTACAACTCTGTAAGTATATATCAAGTATCCACAATGTAGTTCCTAGTCTCATCATTCTTGGTGTTTTGGATTATATATAGTGTTGCTAACTTGTTATGATGTGAATTGGTGAAATCATATGGATACTTTTTTTTTTGGCGTTAACCCCCTGGTTCCCAGAGAAAAGGGCCCTTGGTAATCCAGAGTTCGGCCGCGAGGTAAGTAAAGCCTAGCCAAGAATTGTTCCCACCAGGAATTGAACTCGGGTTCTCTCGAACGATTCGTCCTAGGGGTTATCATATGGATACTTTTCAGTGTTATTTTTATGCATCCACTGAATAGTTGACTATAGTATCTTCTGTGTTTGTCATACATTCATTAAGCAAGACTCATGAGTATAATCATCGATTAATGTTTGTCATATATTCATCACACAGTTCTTTACAAGGGAATAACATCAGTGGCGACATACCAAAAGAATTTGGAAATCTTACAAGCTTAGTGAGATTGGATCTGGATCACAACATATTAACCGGTGAAATACCATCTTCTCTTGGTAATCTTAAAAAGCTTCAATTCTTGTAAGTATGATAGTCTGTTTCTAGGTTTTACAGATATATGATAATTCCTAGCATTTATCATCCTTGTATAATGTTTAAAAGCGGCTAATTTTGGTCCTGCAACTAGGACATTAAGTCAAAACAATCTCAATGGGACTATTCCAGAATCACTTGGCAGTCTCCCAAACTTGAGCAATATGTATGCAAACTACTCCTCGATGCTTTTTATTTTTCTACTTAGTACATTTCATTATCATTTAGCGTCTAATGAATTGTTCTTACTTCTCTTTTGTAGTCTGCTAGACTCAAATGATTTCAGCGGACATATTCCAGAACAGTTATTCAATGTTCCTAAGTACAAGTATGTATGGTAAATTAGTACGTTGTTGAATATTTAAAGCTCCATTTAATGACTTTCCTATTCCCTAATCTGCAAACACAAATTCATAATCATATACAACAATTACTGTCACCAACATAATCAAATAGTAGTCTATGATTCTAATGGTGGAAGATTAGAAAAGCGGTAGTTTTTCTCACTTTCTTGAAATATGATCTTTTATTTTGTTAAGATTTGTAATCATCACATATTATGTTTAGACAACATAATCTCTCGTGGTTCCCATATACTCATTACTTAATATTTGACGATAAAATACTAGAACAGTGGAAGCTTCCTTCACTTCCCTAACTTCCAGTATATAGGATTTACCAGACGTGTGCTCATTTGTTTAAATAGTTCATATTCCCGCTATTATGTAAGCACATGAAGAAATGGGAAGTATTAACGAAAACAAACTGATCACCATAAAAAGCTTATGTCTATCTAATGTTGCATAGAATGCTGAATTTTCAAATAACAACTTCCCATTTCTTAATCAATGCCTTAAGAACACTCATTATCAGGGTCCAACCCCCTTCTTTTTATTTTTAATATTACAACTTCTTTTTTGTTTTCGGAGTCCTTGAATAGAGATTAATGTTATTTTTTCAAGTTAGTATGTTCCAATTTTGTATTTTGATTTTTTCTGAGAGTTTTCAACTTCGTTTCACTGTGCTTCTTATCGCAGTTTCACTGGAAATAAGTTGGATTGTGGTGTAATTTATCAGCATCTTTGCACATCTGATAATGGAAATCAAGGTTACGTTTCTTTCCCTTATCCCTCCTCTCCTCTCAAGCAACAGGCGAAAAACTAATTTTCCTTCATTTGGCAGGATCATCACACAAATCGAAAGTAGGTCTCATAGTTGGAACAGTTATAGGTTTAATTGTTATTCTTTTTCTTGGTGGCCTTCTGTTTTTCTGGTGCAAACGGTACAAGCGTGAAGTTTTTGTAGATGTTCCAGGTTTGTCTTCCATTTTTGGTCTGTGCAATGTTTTGTTGATTGTTAGTTGTGAACTATCTATTTTTTTTTTCTCTTGTATTTCTTGTCTCTTTAGGTGATGTTGATCGGCGAATTACATTGGGTCAAATAAAAAGTTTTTCCTGGAGAGAACTACAGATAGCTACAGACAACTTCAGTGAGAGAAATGTTTTAGGACAGGGAGGATTCGGAAAGGTTTATAAAGGTGTTCTAGCTGATGGGACAAAAATTGCTGTCAAAAGGCTAACTGATTATGAAAGTCCCGGTGGTGATCAAGCTTTCCAGCGTGAAGTTGAGATGATAAGTGTTGCTGTCCATAGGAACCTTTTACGGCTCATTGGGTTTTGTACTACTCCAACTGAACGTCTCTTAGTTTATCCTTTCATGCAGAACTTAAGTGTTGCCTCTCGACTACGAGGTATTATTTTTACTTTAAAATTTGGCATATTTTTCTGTGTTTGACCATGTTGAATACTGATGCAGAACTCAAACCTGGGGAATCTGTTTTGGATTGGGCTACAAGAAAACGAGTGGCTCTTGGAACAGCTCGTGGCCTTGAATATCTTCACGAGCAATGTGATCCCAAAATTATTCATAGAGATGTAAAGGCAGCTAATATATTACTAGATGGAGATTTTGAAGCAGTCGTCGGTGACTTTGGTTTGGCAAAATTGGTCGATGTTCGAAGGACTAATGTAACCACTCAAATTCGTGGGACAATGGGCCATATAGCTCCAGAATACTTGTCTACCGGAAAATCTTCAGAAAAGACAGATGTTTTTAGTTATGGGATTATGCTTTTGGAGCTTGTTACAGGTCAACGTGCAATTGACTTTTCACGTTTGGAAGATCAAGATGATGTGTTACTGCTTGACCATGTAATACAATCTCATTTTTGTCTCGTGACCTTGTTTATTCCTCTGCGTGTCTTTGTGGCTTTGTATTATTCAGTTAGTACTTATTCAGTTTCTAAAGAGATGTGATCTCGGTTACTGTTTTTATCTAAATAATCTGTCTCTTATGTAGGCAAAGAAGCTGCAACGGGAGAAAAGACTGGATGTTATTGTCGACCGCAATCTTGATAAAAATTACAACATAGAAGAAGTTGAAGTGATAGTACAAGTTGCATTACTGTGCACGCAAGCAACGCCAGAAGATCGTCCGGCAATGTCAGAGGTTGTAAGAATGCTGGAAGGAGAGGGGCTAGCTGAAAGGTGGGAAGAATGGAGTCATCTGGAGGTTACTCGGACGCAAGACTCTGAGAGACTGCAAAGAAGATTTGCGTGGGGAGATGATTCAATTCATAACCAAGATGCAATCGAGTTGTCGGGTGGAAGATGAGAGGGGCATACATTTATACCATCATTTTTTTTTATGTTGTCACAAATATACCCTTTCTATTGATTGATTTGATCTAGAAATATGTAGGATAGTAATCTTCATTTTTTTGGCGCCTTAGACAAACTAAATGAATAATGTCTTTTTGGTTGAACTTCAAAATTAGCCAGTGATTCGTCTAGTAGTTGATGATTCGCCTAATAGTTGTCAACAATGATCAATGTCAAATTAGAAAACAAACCGTCTCCTGTACTGGATAACATCCGGTGCAATATCTACCTTTGATATTTTTTTTAATAATTGAAATTTATGCGCTAAAGGAAAATGAGTGGATAAGATAGCACATGACATGAAATGTCATTGGAGAGTATCTCCACCCGTCAAATTATGACATATCTACAATTGACCATTGTGACAATTTTTGAAACCAATGTTTTGGTTCATAAAACTCTAATCCTAATACTGGTTCAAGTCCAATATATCATTTTAAACCCTAAAAACCTCACACTCACAACGCTTATTGACTTAATTGTCAGAGTGTTTGCAAGTACACTCCTCACTTTTGGAACATAAGACATGTTGAAGATGTGAATCCAACTAAACATCACCGTTCAAATGTCCAAAGAGTCTCTTCTACCGGTCTGTCATCGCCATTGTTGTGAACATGAGTTTCAAATTGGAATGCATTGTATTCTTGAAGTGGGATTGTTGGTTGGTTCAATAGTTGTCAAAATTCTTTTAGCTCGAGGCATGCAAGAAACATGTTCAAAATATCTGTGATCAATTAACTATCAAACTTTGTGTTTGAACATTGAATTCTAATTTTATTTAAATGTGATCAATTTGGAAATAGCTATAGATGTCATCATATATCATATAGTAAAAACAAACGTGAGACAACATCATTCAAAACAAAAAACAGGTTGTAATCAAATAAAATTGTACATTAACAAAAAGCAAATTGTATTAACGAGTTTGAGTCAATAATATCATTTGCTAATCAATTACATTTGTTGGGTAAGAATTAGTCACAAAATAAAAATGTTTGTGACAATGATAACATGTGCAGAAAGAACAAATTAAATTACAAAAAAATATAGACCAAAAAATAAATTACAAAAAATAAATAAATAAAGAACACATTAATTCCTAGCTTGTTTATATAATATGATTATGATTTATGATTATCCATGATAAGAAGAATCTCAGAAACTCTAAGATTAACTTGAGTTTGATTGTTTGATGCAACAGCTTTAACCCATTCCCTCATCTTCAATTTCACCCACTCATCATCAGTCTCAGACTTAGCCTTTGGTGGCTTTATCTTCTCCTTGTAATCCACACCAATTGCCATTGCAAATGCTGAAACTTGATATTAACTTCTATCTATACCCTCACAAAACAAAATTAATTTAATTTATAATATTTAACAGCTTAGAGAAATAAATATAAACAAATGAAAAAATAATTTTGGTACAAAACATGAAGGTGTACATACGTGCATTATATATATATATAGGGAAATGTTATAACATATGGTTCTTTTTTGGCTGCTAAAAGGTTAATTAAATAGTTCACGGGATTTTCATGTAAGTGAAAAAGAAAAGCATATATTATTCTTCATTTTGCTTTTTGATTCAACTTCAAATTTCTGACTCTCATCGCACGAGTGTTAATTTCTAGAGATGGGCTATATATTCTCTGACCGCATGAACGGTATAGTTGGCTAATCACATTACCCACGCAAAGGGGCAATATTAGATGGGTTTTTTTTCCTTCTAAATTCATTTTAATTTGGGATATTTATCCAACAACCAATAAAAGCAAGATATATACATGTGAAAATAAAAATCAATTATAAGTTAATTATGCGTACCACATGCAAATTTAGGTATGTGGCTTGTTTTCATTGGTTGTTAGATAAATATATTTAAATTATCAAAGGGCAGAGCAAGTTTCACCTATTAATTATGTGACATGTACCAATATCATTTCACATACGAGATGTGTTATATTATATGAACATCAAATCTTAGGACAACAATTTGACATATTCTCTCTCTTCACTCACATCATGAAACTCGAGACATGCAAAAAATATTTTAAAAAGCAACAAATATAAAATTATTGTATATTTGTTAGATAATAGTGTATGAATAACATTTTTGTTCAAGTAATTTTTGCTGTGAATTTTGAATCTCTTGTTTAATTTAATAATAAGTAATAAAAATTCTAACAACCTTACCAACCAGGCAAATAACAAGAAATGGTAAAAAGGAACAAAACACATGAATTTTTTTTTACTCAATTCGGTCCAACAATACTTACTTTTGGGAGGAAGAGTAACTCTCTGATTCACTAATTCATCAATGTTTACAAGAGATAAAATGAATTATAAGAAATTAGCTACACAAGTTACCAAGAACAAACCTAATAAGAGCAATTGTGTTAATTTTTGGCGATGGACTAATCTCTACCCATTTCTCAATTTCTTCCCTTTGATAAGAGATTAAACAAAAGATATCAAGAAAATGCTCACAATTGCTCTCCAAGAGCAATACCCATTTTCTCTATTTTTTCCTCTTCACTCAAGAACAAAGATGAACAATAAATCACACTCTCAATGTATTTTCCAACCTTAGATCTACCACAAAGAGCATTTAATTATTGAATCTTGATCACTCAATGATTTCGTACGAAATTCCTCATTTTTTTTCTTCAGCATTCTATGCGCCCCACATGTAGTGTCATGCCTCTCGCGTGTTGTTTAGTCATGAGGGAAGCCCGAGGGATCATTTACATGTAGTGTCATGCCTCTCGCGTGTGACACGATACCAATACGGTGATACGATAAATTTTTTAAAATTCCCGATACGATACAGCCGGGATACGTTATTTAAAAATTAAATTTAAAATTAAATATACAAATGCACAATATATAAACATAACTAAAATCGAAAATGATAATAAATTAACATTCAAACTACTCAAACTGAGCAAACAAGTGACAATTACATATCTTGAGTTAAGTAAGTACTACCCAAAAAGAACATAACTAGTATTATTCCAAAGAAGACATAGTTGGCAATCCATAAAGAACATCACACTCTAACATTCATTATTATTTTAGAAGAAACACATATATTGATACTCGTCTGATATGTCCTGATATGCGCATCGGTAATTTTTTTAAAAAAATAATATTAATTACTCGATACTTCTCCGATACGAGTATCGGAACGTATCAGACGAGTATCGATATCGGACATTTATAGGACACGATACTTCGCGATTTTTGAAGTATCGGGTCTTCATAGCCTCTCATGCTCCAAAATTCCAAGTTCTTGCAAGACAAATTTGGACAGGATATACGTACGTTTGCATTTACATCACTGCCTCAATCATCAACCGTACGTCATTTAATTTGTCACATGATTCATATTAATTAGCATAATTGAGAAGAGAATTTAAGAATAAGAGTGACTTGACTAGGAGGAATATTCGTGTGTGTCATCACGAGTAGTTGAACGCCTCTGTTTTGAACAATCCCATATATAGTATAATTCCTTGTTATCATGTTTGATTTTTACAAAACCAAGTCAAATGTTAGTATAATTCCTCTGTTTACACGGTTTCTCCTTTCTATATATATCTTTGATCTTTGAAGAATACCGTACAACAAAAAGCAATCAAAAGTACACATCTTTGATTTAAAGATGGTTTCTTTAGAAGCATTAGCAATGGCAGACGCAAATGGTGTCGAATGTAGCATGGACATTGAAGAATGGGAACGTAAAGATTTGGAGCAATACCCACCACCCCATTTACTAGCCCAAGAAGAAGATTATTATGATGATAAAAGTAGCATCAATGGAGCCAAAAAGTACACTGATCAGGACAACAATTTAAATTATGGTCTTCCTAGTACTAATAACAACATAAAGGAACATGGAAAAGAAGAATATGGTGTCATTGTCACCAATCATGAAACAAAATGGAATAAAACTGTGGAAATTAGAAGGCCAGAAAAATGCTCCAGATTAATGACAAGAGCAATTGTAATTTTAATATCATTATCTTGTGTTATAAACACAAGAGATTAATTAGTGTTCTAATTTAGTAGATTTTTGTAAATCTGAAATAAGGATTACTAGGGGTTATCTATAGTTATTTATATATATCATATATGGTCATGAAACTAGGATACTTTGGTTGTAAATTTTGTTTACAAAGTTGTTCAGTTAAAGATAATCTTTTTAGAATTGAGAGTTTGACTTAAGTCAATCCTACAAAATTAGCTTATAAGATGAAGATTGTCTCTTACTTATAAACTCAATAAAAACATACTCTTATCGCATTCCTTAACTCTTTCACACCATAAACCATTTTACTTTCTTCTGCAGTGTTGAGACTCCAGAAACATCAGCATCAAAATTACATTTAATCAATCCAGGACAAACATCATAAATGACTAAGTGCTTGTTTGGATACACGTTCTAAAGCTCAATACGTGCATTTGCTACGGTGAAACGTGAAATTAACATGTTTGGTTTCAATTGTGTTGAATTGATTTAAGCCTCAAACTCACGTTTAACTGAAGCTAGTATTTCAAGCTTCTACATCAACCCAAACGCAATTCTCATAATTTTCTTTTGCAAGGGTTTCTCGGTTGATGCGTACCTATTTTTTATTGATGTGCCTGCTATTGTGTACTATCTACTATAGGTTAAATATAGGTAAAATTACACTACAGGTCCTTTATCTTATTTTTTTGTAATATTTTGGTCCTTTATCTTTTTTTGTAATATTTTGGTCTTTATCTTTTATTTGTAACACTTTAGTCCTTTATTTTTTTTTTATTTGTAACACTTTAGTTCTTTTTTTGTAACAGTTTGGTCCTTTATTTTTTATAAATAAATAAGATAAGGACCAAAGTGTTACAAAAAAAAAAGATAAAGGACCAAATTGTTACAAAAAAAAAGATAAAGGACCAAAATGTTACAAAAAAATAAGATAAAGGACCTGTAGTGTAATTTTGCCTTAAATATATTTCTATCCTATAGTTTCCTATAATTTCGTTTTTAATCACTGAAGATTTTTTTTTCACTTTTTAGTCCCTGAAGTTTTTTCCATCAATGTTTTTAGTCCATACTTTTAATTAAAATTTTGTATACTTCCACATTTTTTAATGGTTTTTGGTATTTATTTTTATAATTTTATAAGAACATCTCCGATAAAAATTTAGAATTTTTTAACATAAAATATTTATGAATTTTTATGTGCCAAAAATTAAAAATTCATTATGAACTAAACATGTTTCTGTTCGTATATATTTTTTAAAAAAACATTATTATTTACTACTTTTTTTTAGTTGCCTAGTGACTAGAAATTCCATAGTATGTACTTCTACTAGCTACTTTCTTTCTGAATTTCTAAAAATAAATTACAAATACTTTTCTTTTGCCATGATCCAGGTACGGAAGAATTTTTTTATTATTGTTGACATACATAATTTTTATTTTTTTTTATATATAAGAAGATAAGAAATAGAAATGAATTAACTTTGAATATACATATTGAAACCCATTTTGTAATTGTACATCCAAAATCAATTTTGGTGCAAATTATCCAAACAACATAATTTGATAAGAATCACTTTTGCATTGACACATCCAAACATAAACAATTTACTTAAACTCACTTTTAACCAAAATTAATTCTGTCAAACTCAATTATTCCAAACTCAACAAGAGCATCCACACATATTTGTTTGTTTTTCAGAAATTGTGACTTATGTTGATCTCCCAACTGAGCTTCGTCAGTTATCTAATGTGTTACACAAACCTTAGACCCGTTGCATGAACACATTCACCTCTCTGACAACCGATAACTGCCTTAGAATCAATGCAAATTTCTAATTTGTGAAAAACCATTTCACTTTAAACTCAATCTTAACTAAGAATAACTTTACATCGTTTTAACAATTGAGTGTTATAAGGATGACTTGATACCTAAAGTGTATAAACTAAGAAGTAAAGTGATAAAAGATGAGTAGTGTTATATGAACACAAAAAAGACCGGACAAAAATATGACACAACTTTTCTCTACTCACAGCACAATTATCGAAATGTGCAAAAAATATTAAAAAAAGAATAAAGTGAAACTTTGTTGTATTTTTATTAGAATATTGTATTGAAATAACAATTTTCATAAAAGATTAGTGATTCGATTTCCACACACGCCAAAATCTAACATTACTAACTCTAACATTGATTTAAATTAAAGTAAAAATATGCATCAACAAACTTTTTCATGCTTCCCAACTCCTATTTCTGTATGATAATGTGCAAGCTATGAATTGGCAAAGTGATAAAACTGGAGATGGTACAACCAAAATCACACTACAATAGACTACATCATATGATACAAATCTACTAATGGAATAATAGAACAAATATCCATATTGTGCAATATCTGAATCTGATGTGAAAATAATTGCTTACAAAAACCCACAAGAAATCATTATATGTTGTGAAACTAACTAACTAACTGGTTGGTTCAGTGGTGATTGACGCCTACGATTTGATCCTCCGCAACTATAATCGGAGGCAACTGGAACGACTTGGGCTTGATGCTAGAAGTGACTCCCGAACCAGATTAAACTAGTGATGAAATACAAAACTAACTAACTAGCTACCATGAAATCCCAAAACTTCCTCCAAACAATAGTTATCAATACACCCAAAATCATCAAAAAATTCTTCATCCATACCCAAATCACTTTTCTCTTTCTCCACAATAGAATCTTCAATCTCTTCCACTACCATAACTTGTTTCCCTTTCTCCTCACATTCTTCCAAAACAACAGCAGGCATATGACCCTCAAACAAAGCAACATGTCCAAACAACTTATCCTTCCTAGAAAACGTTGTCCCACAACAACATTTCCACTTACACTCATCACCACACTGTTTCATATGACTCTTCAAATCCGAAACCACTGAATATTTCTTCTTATTACAACGGTTACACGAATACATTTTCGGACAATGACTTCTCTTGAAATGATTCTTAACACAAATAACCGATTTTAAAGCCTTGAATTTCTTATGCTTCTTGTTTCTGTTACATCCTTCAAACGGACAAGAGAATAGCGTCGAACGACGACGACCCTGTGTTCCGTCGTTTAAAGGCTTCGCTAATGCTTCCGGCGTCTTGAATTTGTTCCCGTGTGCTCTCATATGCATCCGGAGATTCGCATCGCGTTTGAATCCTTTCCCGCAAATCTCGCAGAAATGGAGATGTTCAGCTAGTAATTCGACAGCGTCGAGTTCCACGATTTCGCAATCGTCGTCGATGAGGTAGTCGTCGCAGTCGTCAACTTCATCTTTAGCTGGTTCGATCTTTGAATCGAGCTTGGAGGAGGGCGGTGGGAAGATTGAGGATCCGGGAACGGTGAGATTTTGAGAGTAAGAAACGAGGGCGGCGGCGTTGACTATGGTGTGGTGGATGGCGGAGACGATCTGGTTGGAGACGACGGTTATTTGATCGTTGGTGATAGGAGTGTTTGTGTTGATGGATTGAGATAGGAAGGTTCGTAGAGAATCGATTCTGGTTCGAACCAAGGATAGGTTCCGAAGCGGAACTTGAGGGTCGGCGGTGTTGCTATTTGGATCTTGATGCGGGTGAAGTATCTGGGTCGGGTTATGGGAATTTGGGTTTGGATTAGACATTTTTATTGTTAGAGTAAGGAAGGATATTCAACGGAAGTCGCCAGGGAAAAATTTAGAGAGATGATAGTGGCAAGCTGCCAAGCACTCATTTCATAGGATTTGTTTCCTCTCCGACTTAAAAATGGAAGTGGATATCACGCGGTAATTGTTTCCTCCTCTCAAATTTATATTAATTGATTAATTTTTAATCCTAAAATAATAGTTATATATTGTTAATGTTCATAAATATCATATGAGTATCAATATATTAGTTATTTATAGGGGCGTCTTTGAGTTTTAGGAGACCCTGTGCAAAATATAAAAGTGACCCCTTAATATAATTTTTTTTTTTTTAAAAAAAAAAAACACTTTCGATTTAAATTGCGTATAATATAAAAAAATTATTTTTATTCTTGTAAACATATAGATTATCAATATTAAACCAATTGCATCAAATCAAATGGGATAAGAAATACAAAATAATTATCTTTGTTTAAATTTTATGAAAAGATTAAAATGGACTAAAACTATATTTACGAGTATAGATAATTAATATATTGATACTCATATGATATTATATGAACATTAACAATATATAACTATTAGTTTAAGGCCTAAAAATTAATCTATTAATAAATATCTGATATTTTATAGGTATAAATAATATATAAGTAATATTATAGGACCTCAAAATTTTGAGCTGAGGCCCTGAAAATTTTGAGGCCCGATGTCGTAGCACACCTTGCACATGTGTGCAAGCCGCCCCTGGTTATCTATACTCGTAAATATAGTTCTAGTCTATTTTAATCTTTGCATAAAATTTAATCTTAGATTATGATGTTCCTTTTTGACGTTATATACAAAAATAATTATTTTGTATTTCTTGTTCCATTTAATTTAATGCAAGATTTAATATTGATAATTTATATGTTTACAGGAATGTTTTTTTATATTATATGTAATTTAAATCGATAATTTTTTTAATTTTTTATTTATTTATTAAGGGGCCACTTTTATATTTTGCACAGAGCCTCTTAAAACTCGGAGACGCCCCGGCTCATTGTTATCATTCTCGTCATATTGTTTTTTCTAAAGCTACGTCTCTTTGTTTGAAGTGTCGGCTTTATATTCGTATATCACATAAAAGACTTTTGACATTATACCTTTCAGTTTTTTCATTGTAACTCCAATGTACGTTATTTAGATTGTAACTTCTTATATATATATTATTGTAAATATAAACCTAAAATATATTTAAATTTAAAATCTTTAAAAGATATCTAGGTATATTATTTTCTAACACCTAAGAATTTTGATATTTTTAGGGACCCCTAAAAGCAATTATTTTGGGCCCCTAATTTTTAAGGACCTAGAGCAGTCACCCTCTAGGCCCTTCCTCGGATACGACTCTTGTGGTGGATGTATAAATTGATTGGAAAAATTGTCAAACAAAACCTCACTCTAGCTAAAAAGAATCTTACTACTCATCGGGGACGGACACATTAAGGGGCTGTGTGTGGCTAAAGCCACACCAGATTTTTCATTTTTTTTTTATAAAAATATATGTAGTGAAAGAGAAAAATTGTGTGAGTAGTTATCGTGTGGCATTGGTTAGCCCAACAACCATTTTGCATGATTATTTTCATTCTTTATATAATATTAGTCGGTATAAGTTGGATACAGTCTTTTTCATTATTATTATTATTATTATTATTATTATTATTATTATTATTATTATTATTATTATTATTCATCAAATACATCATTTAGTTTTTTAGGACATATCGTTTGGTAGAGTTCGAGTTCGATTTTTAGTGGGAACAATTTTTAGCCAGATTTTTCTAACCTCGCGGCCGGACTCTGTATTATCGGACTCCCTTCGCTCGGAAATCAGAGGACTAATGCCAAAAAATATATATCATTTATTCAATTAGTTTAAAAAGTGAATATTTGATTATAATTAAAGTAGGAGAAAGTAGTTTCTTAAAAAAATATACAATTTTTAGTCATAACAAAAATAATTGTATCACTTTAGTTTTTATGTTCGAGAGGACACAAATTTTGCAAATTTAAAAGGACTTTTAGATGTTTGTGCAAAACTTGTGGAAACAAATAAGTGCAACACATATGATTTGGTTTATAAGCTTTTGAAGTTGGCTTTAGTCTTGCCGGTAACAACTGTAAGAGTGGAACGCATTTTTTCAGCTATGAATTAATTTAGTAAAGAGTCTGCTATGTAACAAAATGAGTGATCAATGGTTAAATGACCGTCTTGTAACTCTTATAGAAAGATATGTTCTTGCAACAATTGACAATGATGTCATTTTAGCTCATTTACAACAAATGGATGGTAGACGATTTTCGTTGTAAATGTATTGTACTTAACAATATTATATCTTATTTTCAGTATAATTTAGTTCATTGTTTCTTCATTTTTATTTTTTTTTTGTCACATTTTCTTTAAGATTTTAGCCACACCAGATTTTCATGTCTATATTCGTCCCTGCTACCCATATGTAAGACTCTGATTTTTAGAGCGTTGAAGATGGAATCCAACCTCTAAAATATGGGATAATTTTGAAAGTAAATATCATTTTCTCTTAAATAAGTTGGTCTCACACCTGACAGAATAACTAATTGTCACGATATAACGAGTTATTGGTTAAGCCACTAAGATTGGTCTAATGGAGAGGAGTTTGAGTAGTATGTTGTAGGTGATGGTTAAGCCACTAAAAAAAGTTATATTGGTTATTATGCATGCAAGTAAGGAACTGAATCAAAACTTTTTCAAAAATAAAAGGTAGGGTTCAAATCTAACAACTGCGATATGATAGATCCATAGTTTTTATGGTAAAGAAAGTTTGCTAACTGCATGCAAGAACTCCATTTGCATGTGAAACTAAGATCCTTAAGATTATCTTTATTTATTTGTAACACGAGCATTAAAACATATAAATCAATTTTTTATACAAGATCATTTATAAGTCTCATGAACAAATATAACGATTTGCCCTCTTTGTTCTTCCAACTCTCGTAGAAATGAAATTTCTCCATAATTAACCATAAACAATATTTTCAATTTAGTACAAATGTCAAAACCCAACTTTCTAGCTCATAATCAAAACAAGTTGGTAAAAAGTGAAAACTTTATGATCTACCATTTAAAAACTATATGCATGATTCAGAGATTAAACATATTACCGTTTATCTAAGGAGTTTAAATTTCTTAACATTTACATCAATTTATTGTTAGTATATAAAATATTTTACTCGCAGGGACGGATGCATTAAGGGGTATGGTATGGCTAAAGCCACACCAGATTTTTTGATATTTTTTTTACACACATGTATATAAATATATATTGTGTTAAATATTATCTTTCGTTACTAGTTAAATATATTAATAAGGAAATTTTATGTTGTATTTTGTGTGTTTAATACTTTAAAAATATACTACTAAAAAATTATCTTTTTAATATTAATTTTATCTTTGATTTTCCCTTTTAGTATGCTTAACAAGTGTCTCGGAGCACTGTTTAACATGACTCATAAAAAAAGTTAAATTGGACAATTGGTCCCTTAACTTATTTATGGGTTTCGTATTGGTCTCTTAACTAATTAACGTTACAAATTGGTCTCTTAACTAATTAAAGTTACAAATTGAACCAATCGTTAGTTGGTTCAGTGGTGAATGGCGTTGAACTTGGTAGGAGGACCGCGGTTCGATTCCCGCAACTGCGATCGGGAGGGGACTGGAACCACTTGATGCCAGAACTGACCTCCGAACCAGATTCAACTGGTGGTGAAAAACCAAAAAAAATAAATTAAAGTTACAAATTGATCTCTTAACATTAATTATGTTTGACATATTTGTCATTTCCTTTAATTTTACACAAAAAAACGTTAACTTTATCTTCGGTCTAAGAAAGATGTCTGAACTCGTAATTATATTTCTTAGCATGCCTACCAATATTACTCATAAATAAATTATTTATGAGTACATATAACGAATAACATAAAACAATGTTAACTTTTTTGAGAAAAACTAACGAAAATGACCAATATGACAAACAAAATTAAAGTTAATAGGTCAATTTGTAACGTTAATTAATTAAGGGACCAATATGAAACCAATAAATAAGTTAAAAGATCCCAATTATCCAATTTGGCCAAAAAAAAAACACATTGTCTTCAATTGAAGTAGTGAACACAAAACACGTATGTTTCTCTCCCTCTTCATCAATCAACTTCATCGCTCACCCTCCCAATAGCCACCACCCACCAAATTTGAGTCCCTCATTGTCATTTGGAGCTTTAAATGTGAAAAAATTATTGAGAATGGTTGAGCTTTATCCAAGTGATTTTGTAAATGAGCGGTGGTGCGACATCAACTTCAAAATTATATTAGAGATGTTTAATTTTTAGCCACACCAGTATTTTATGTCTGGATCCGTCCCTGATTACTCGTGATGAGAAATCAATATGCAGATATGAAAACAAATAATTTGTCATTTCATACATATTAAATTCTAATGCATCTTTAAGGTGACAAAATGATCCTTTTATTAAATTTAAATTAATAATAATATTTTATAATTTTAACTTTTAAAAATTAATATTCATATTTGTATAATTTTAATTAGTATTATTTAAAAATATTAAAATTTCAATAAATTAGTCATTATTTTTATCACAAAATTAGCATTTTTTATTTATGTCAATATTTTATTAAATTTCAATGTATTATATTTTACATTTGATAAATCAATAATAATTTTCAGGCGATGTCTACTATGCAAAAGTCACTTATGTCTTGCACCGTGCAAGAGTAGATTTGTCCGTTGGATCAAAAAGGACTACATGACCTTAACATGTATTGTTTGTAGGGTCGATGTACTTTTTTACAAAAGAATAAGTTAAATAATTAATTTTTTCTTCTCTCTCCTCTTTCACTCTTGACAAGTCTCACATCTCTTTTTCATCACAAACTCTTACTTTTATGATTCATCAAAACATGAACATCACTTTAAATAAAAGAACTGCAAAAACATTTTTTTTCACAAGCAAACAAGTTAATAAAAGTTTTCAAATTGGAAATACATCACTCAGATTATGACCAACATTTACTATGGAACCACACCCGCAAAAATAGAAAAAAATCTTGATAGATCAAAAAGACTTTCACCGAAATCAAATAGTAAGTCTTAAATTAAGTATAATTAGTTTTGTTGATTTAAAAATTGAAAAATGCCAAGCACTATCTCCATACCTAGAGGGATTAATTAATAGTTGTGAAAAGGAAGCTCAAAAGAATTTTTTTACTGTTTTTTCAATTTTGGCCGGCTTGAATTTGTATTGTTAAATACTGGATTCAGGGAAAGAGTTTTTGAAAGGAATGTTGTCTCCATGACTTTTCTTTCTTTCTCATCCCTTTGTTGTCTGCTTTCTTTAAGCTAAAAATTAAACACCCATAAGAAAGTGAAGGGAGGGTTATTAACACTATTTATTCCTTTGATTTCCCTGTAATTGAAAAAAGTGTTAATAGAAATCTCCTTTAATCTTCATTTTTAGCTGGTGGTTGGTTGATGGTGTCGATTTGGGTTGTGGAGAGATGACCGAGTTGAAAGAATCATAGCTCTACAGTGTTTTCTTGGAAGTTGAGAGTGAGTTGAAAGAAATCCAATACAATTGACATAATCCAATATCTTGTGTCACTCTAATATCTAATGGCTGAAAAATGTTGTGTACAATGAAAGACTTAAGTGACTTGTGTAGGTTAGACAAAGCCTAATGTCTTATCATGTTGGTTTCTAACATAACTCATATCGAGGGTAAATGTTTAATTACAAAGACAATATATGACATGTTTTAGTACTAACTTTGTCTCCGGTGTGGTTGGTTGGTGTGATGTATCTCAACTAGCATGATGAGTTCTACTTGTGGTGTTGTATTTATCTATTAATAACTTATTTTATTGGGTCATGTTAACTAGTGCTCCCGGAGCACTAGTTAAGGAACTATAAAGGGAAAGAAAAGATAAAAATTGCATTGAAAAAACAAAAATTTAAACTTTTAAGATGTTGACTTCACAAGTTTCAAGATAATAATACTATCTTTAGTTATCTTAACCAGTGCCCCGGGGACACCGGTTAGCATTTTCTTATTTTATTTTATATTGTTTTCTCACACCATTGAGATACTGATTCTGAGTCCGAATGTACTCCATTTATGTCATTGTCTATTTACTGAGTTTTCTCCACCAATAAAAGAGACATTGCAATTAAGAATTAGATTACAAACCTCATAATCAATCTCTCCATCATTCCTAACCTATGTTGCCATCATTCCTAACCTATGTTGCCCAGGTACGGGTACGGGTACGGTACCGGTATCCGGTACCGATGTTGGTACGTGGTACGATATTTTTAGAAAATTTAAGGTACGGGTACGTTAGTATAAAATATTAGAAAAATTATTTTTAAGTGAATTATTATCATCATGCTTTGAAGATTTAATTTTTTTTGTCTATCGTCTCAACTATTTTCATAAAAAATGAGAGATAATTGAAATATAATAAAAAATTATAATATTTTAAGAGAATTTTCAACAGTCAATATGTTTTTTCCGTATTCATCATCATAAATCAACCAAATAAAAATGGGTGGAATCGGTGCGTACCATACGAGTACCATGGAGTATCCGGTACTAATACGTACCCGGTACGGGTACTTCACCGTTTTAGGAGTACCCATGCTACATAGTTCCTAACATTCCTAAGTGGTGAAAAAAAAATAAAAGATTGAAATTTCACTAAAAAAAATCATTTACAAGGAGAGAATCTCTTTCCCATTATCTATGTAATACGGATACGATATGATACAAATACGTGAAATTTTTGAAATTCACAACATGATATGAGAAAAATACGTCGTTTATGAAATTTTAATCATAAATTAAAGTTATATACATGTAAAATACATGAAAGAAATATATATATCAATTATTTTTCATTCACATTATGAGCAAATAATCATATCCGATCGATGTGCAACGGAATATATTAGACGAATTATTTTAAATAATGAGCAATTTTAGCGTATGAGCAGATAGAGCTCCAATATGTCACCTCAATAACAAATAATTCAAACAATTTATTCTGCACCTCTAAAAAAAACAGTAAATTGGATAAAATATCATCATAACTATTTCATTGCAAAAGAAAATAAATTATTGTACATATTTTCTCATAATGTTGGGCATGTATTCTTTTCTTTGTCTGAAATATGAAACATGCATCTATCAATACACATGCATATTTTTCCACCCCAACATGAGTTTAAATGTACTTATTTTTAAACTGCCTATGACTAATTAAAAATTTGGTACATCTTGAAAAAAACCAACGAGCATTTCATAGTCATATGACACAATGTCAATGTCTGGAATCTCGTCTGAAATAACAAAATCAGCAATGCTCTCGGTCTTGGTCCGACGCTTTTTCACAATCTTTTGTGGATATAATAAGGTTGATAGAACTCGCACCAGATTTGGTTTGTTGTCTTCGACGACCTGTTTCTTTGCTTCATGTTGAGTTTTTCTTGAACTCATTATTGCCTATATATTACTCCCTTATTAGTTTATAATTGATATGTATGATGAATATAATGTGCAAATAGAAGTAGCTATATATACATGAAGAAAAGAAATATATAGAAAATACATAAAATGTTAAAATAATAAATGAGATTCAAATAAGATAAGATCACAGTCTGTCATATTTAATTTTTTTAAAAATAAATAATATTTTCAGCATCTTAATAAGATTAAAAAAAAGAAAAATTGTTGCCAAAGAAAAAAGGAAAAAAGAAAAGAAAAAGAAACCTCCTTGCCTTAATTATTCGATAACTTCCTTTTAGATTTTATGTCCTAAAAGAGATCCAGTAAAAAAAGAAATAATCTAAAAGAGATCCATTATAAAAATTTCAACAAGTTTTGATTCTCAAATATTTTCTATCGTGATTTTTGGTCTATACTTTTCAATCAACTCGTGTATAATATTCAAAATTTTATTTTATTTTTTTGCATTCATGTTTAGCACATTATAAAAATATGTCTTGCGAAAGTTTAAATTTTATTAACAATGGATAAATTAAATATGAATTTTTTTAGTTTTTTGAGCTTAAAAATTCATAAATAATTCATCTTATGTTAAAAAATTCTAAATTTTTGTGGGAGAGGTTCTTATAATCTTGAATATCAGAGCCTGGTGAATTGAGATGTAATTCTCATTCTATTGATCAATAAAAACTCAATATATTACATGGAGAGTTGCTACTAATTTATATACAAATCAATAAACCTTTAAAGTATTGTAACATATGTAAACTAATAAATAGGAAAAGACTAACAGACTTCCAAACTATAAATGAGATGAAATAGCATCCTTATCATGTAATATCCCCCCACAAGCTGGACTATGTATGTCACAAAGGCCAAGCTTGGAAATTAATGACCCAAAAGAGGGCGCCAACAACGGTTTGGTCAGCACATCAGCAAGTTGAGAAGACGAAGGAATAGGAAGGAGATGAATGAGTCCACTCTGGATTTTCTCGCGGATCACATGACAATCCATTTCGATGTGCTTAGTTCTCTCATGGAAAGCGGGGTTGTGAGCAAGTTAAATAGCAGATTTGTTGTCGTAGTAAACGGACGCAGGTTGTGGAAAATTAACACATAGGTCACGAAACAAATATTGTAGCCACTGCAATTCACAAGAGAGACTAGCAAGAGCGCGATATTCGGCTTCAGAACTTGATCGAGAAACCGTAGATTGTTTCTTTGATTTCCAAGAGATGAGAGAAGAACCGATAAATACACAATAACCAGAAACAGAACGACGGGTAGTAGGGCAAGATGCCCAATCCGAGTTAGCAAACCCCGATAGCTTCAAAGGAGAATTAGCAGAGAAGAAAAGTCCCTTTGTTGGGCAACTCTTTAGATACTTCAATACACAAGTAGCAGCCTGAAATGAATGTTTTGGGGACGAGAAACAAACTGACTAAGTTGTTGGACAGCAAAGGCAATATCTGGGCGAGTTGTAGTGAGATACAAAAGGCGTCCAATCAAACGTCTAAAAGCAGATTCATCATGATATAGAGGAGAATCTGCATCATGTAGTTTCAAGGAAGAATCATAGGGAGTAGAACAAGGCTTCACAGCAAGATATCCGCTGTCAGAGAGTAAATCCAAAGTATACTTGCGCTGATTGAGCAAGATACCACTTGGAGATCGAGCTATCTCAAGACCAAGAAAGAAACGAAGTTTTCCAAGATCTTTAATATAGAACTGGTGATCCAAGAAAGTTTTGACATGCTGAATTTGAGCAAGATCATCACCCGCGAGAACAATATCATCTACATAAACTGGAAGAGCCGTTATTTTGGTTCCAGAAGTCTTTGTAAATAAAGAATAGTCAGCAGAGGAATGTTGGTAACCAATGGGAACAAGAGCTGTTGAAAGTTTGGCATACCACTGACGGCATGCTTGCTTAAGGCCATATAGAGATTTGTAAAGCTTACATACTTTGGTTACCCCTGGAGAAGAGTTGGGAACCACGAGGCCAGGAGGGAGTTTCATGTATACCTCTTCATGAAGATCTCCGTGAAGAAAGACATTATTGACATCATGTTGTTCAAGAAACCAACCTTTGATAGCAGCCAAGCTGAGAAGAGTTCTAATAGTGGTCAATTTTGCCACAGGAGAGAAAGTGTCAAAATAGTCTACACCTTCCATTTGAGTGTAACCCTTGGCGACAAGGCGAGCATTATAATGCTCAATGGATACATCAGCATGAAATTTTACCTTATAGACCCACTTGCACCCAATTGAGATTTTGCCAAGTGGAAGGTCCACAATTGACCAAGTATTAGTGGTAGCAAGAGCTGTTAATTCGGATTTCATAGCTTCTATCCAATATTCAAATTTACAAGCTTGGGCATATGTTTGAGGCTCAACGGTGGAAGAGATAGTAAAACAATAATTATTGTAAGGGATAGCACATTTATCCTAAGATAAAAAAGAAGAAATGGGATAATTGAGATGTAATTCTCATTCTATTGATCAATAAAAACTCAATATATTACATGGAGAGTTGCTACTAATTTATATGAGTCAGGATCTGTTGACACCAACTAGTTTGACACCAAATGTTACACCTCTCAATAACGTTTTAACCGATATAAATTTTATAAAATCCACCGTTGGATTGAAAGTTTACATCATATAGATCATTTGTGTAAAATTTCAGACAAATCCAAAATCATTCGATATGCTATTGAGACACATAAAGATTAACGGCATTTAAAAAAAATACAAAAACCGTTAATTTTGATGTATCTCAATAACATATCAAATGATTTTGGATTTATTTGAAATTTTACACAAATGATCTATATGATGTAAACTTTCAATCCAACGGTGGATTTTATAAAATTTATATCGGTTAAAACGTTATTGAGAGGTGTAACATTTGGTGTCAAACTAGTTGGTGTCAACGGATCCTGACTCAATTTATATACAAATCAATAAACTTTAAAGTACTGTAACATATGTAAACTAATAAATAGGAAAAGACTAACAGACTTCCAAACTATAAATGAGATGAAATAGTATCCTTATCATGTAATATATAATATTATAAATATGAATACAAAAAATCATTCAAAAATGTGAAAGTATAAAAACGTTGATATAAAAGTAAGGACAAAAAGTTGTGATAGAAAATATTTAAGGGGCCAAAATTTGCTATTTTTTTTTTTTTGAACAAGAATTTGCTAAAAAAAATTATATGGACTAAAAACAAAATTTGAGATATTTATAAGGACTCAAAACTTATTTAACCCAAAAATCTTTCCGAGTTATGTTCCCTAGACTATGTTTGGATTGATGAAATGAGATGAAATGTAAAGTGATGAAATAGAAGAATGTTTCATTGTTTGGATTTTAAAAATAATAATGGAATGAAATGGAATATGATAGAATGAATTTCATCTCATACCACCACTTATCTTCAATATTATGTTCATCTCCTTTTTAAAATATCTAAATAATATGGAATGGAAGATTTATGTCATTCCGCTCAATTTCATTTCACTTCACTTTATACTGCTCCGCTCAATTCTATTATATTTCATCAATCCAAATAGTCTTACCCTAACAAATTCTCCTTGTTGATTCTTTCAAATGTATGTATGATCGAATTAAACTACTTTACAACTAGAGCTGTCAAAGGGGCCGGCCCGGCCTGGAGGGGTCCGGTCAAATAAAGGGGCCGGCCCGTTAACTTCATGGCCCGGTCCGCTTAGTCCGGCCCTATAAGCAAAAGCCTACATGGCTCGATGGGCCGACCCGTACTATTTTTCATATTATTTTTTTAAAAAAAAACATATTCTACTAAATTTATGTTATATTTCTCAACTAAATCTTCAAGAAGGTAATTCGTATCCCTATATTTTCTCACATAATCTCCCAAACAACAATATCTTCCTCTTTATCCTCATCAAACAAACAAACAAATATCTAACAAATAATCTCATTCTAATCCAATAAGTTTTTTGTCATATTATTATTATTACTACCCAAAAAAAATTCCAAGTATTATATCTTTCATTCATCCATTGTAATTTAAGTAAAAAAAACAAAAATATAGAAAGAATATAAAATAAATACAATAAAAAGATGATAGGCTTAAAATAACCATATTCCAAATTTTATATCATTCGTTGTAATTGCACAAAAAAAAATTAAAAAAATATAAAAAAATGATATGCTTGAAAATAGGAATAAAACAGATTATAGATAGGAACAAAACACAAATAATAACAATAAAACAACAAAAATAATAAAAAAAATTATATATGAATTTATGCATAAAAATATGACCAAAATATAACAATAAAAAAATTATAAAAAAATTTTAAATAATTTTTTTAATTCTTTAAGGTGTCGGCCCAAAGGCCTGTGGGTCGGCCATGACGACCCATGAAAAAGCCTGACCCGATAAGGTCCGGTCCGATAAGCCCCGACCTCCTTTTTATGAAACCCGACTGGTGTAAAATGATATTTACAACAATCATCTTCCGTTCATTGTATAATGAAAAAAAGAAGAAATATCAATTATAGTGCGGTGCATGGTTAGCTATTGTAATAGCAATATATAGATTTTTTTTTTTTTGGTTACAATATATAGATCTATTTTATTTTACAAAAGATTATGAAGCATTTATTAACCATTGATCAAATGATTCCTAGAACAACACTTGAGTCCGGATCTACTCATTTATGTCATTGTCTATTAACCATACTTGGCAAGGACATCGTACTAGTTATAATTAATTAATTAAATACGCCATTGTCTAAGACTAGATATATGTAGTACGAGTGCGATGTGATGATACAAATATGTGGAATTTTTTAAATTCAGATTATGATATGACTTGTATAAAAAAAAATATATATGATATGACTAAAATACATTACAAAATTTTAATAATAAGTTAAATTTATATGCATGTAAAAATACATGATAGAAATATACATCCATTATTTTTCCTTAACACATATGAGCAAATAATGAGCAGATAGAGCTCCAATATGGCACCTCAAGATTAACATTTTTTTTTTGGGGGAAGGAAATCTCAAGATTAATAAAATATGTGTCACAATACTAGTTATATAACTAATAATTAGTTAAACAAATAATTCAAACAATTTATTCTGCACCTCTAAAGAAAACAGTAAATTGTACATATTTTCTCATAATGTTGGGCATATATTATTTTCTTTGTCTGAAACATGCATCAATACACATTCATACATGAGTTTAAATGAACTTATTTTTAAACTGCCTATGACTAATTAAAAGTTTGGTACAAATAGAAAAAATCCAACCAACAATTCATACTCATATGACTCAATGTATGGAATCTCATCTGAAATAACAAAATCAGCAATGCATTTCGAAGATAGATTAATGGTCTTGGTTCTACGCTTTTTCACTATCTTTTGTGGGTATAAGGTTGACAGAACTCGCACCAGATCTGGTTTGTTGTCTTCGACACGCTGCTTCTTTGGCCTGTGTTGAGTTTTTCTTGAACTCATTATTACCTGTGTATTATTCCTTTATTAGTTTATGATTGATATGTATGATGAATTTAGTTATCAAATATGAATATGCAATAATAAGTAGTTATATATACATGAAGAAATCGAATGTATATGAATATAAAATGTTAAAATAACAAATGAGATTTAAAATAAGATAAGATCACAGTCTGTCATATTTAAAACTTTTAAAATAAATAACATTTTCAGCATTTTAATAAGATTAAAAAAAGAAATTGTTACCCAAAAAAAGGAAAAAAGAAAAGAAAAGAAAAAAAACCTACTTGCCTTCATTATTCGATAACTTCCTTTTAGATTTTATGTCCTAAAAGAGATCCAATAAAAAAATAAATAAAAACAGTGAGGTTTCTCTTTCAAATTTTTATAGTAATAAATTTAAATTTTAAATAAATTTTTCCTGCTGGATACCAATACCCAACCAATTTTTAGAAAATCTAGAACTTTACCATCTAAATTCAATAATTAGTAATTGCATGGTAGTATATTTTAATAATTTTTCTTATATCTTAAAAATATTTAAAATTTCTAAATATTTTGAAATAGTTATTTGTTTATTTTAATATTATTACTCCCTCCATGCCAAAATATAAGAAAAAATGAGAACAAAAGTTAATATATATGGCTAAATTTTACACCAAATACATCAACTTTTACTTATATTTTTGGGTGGATTAAGTAAAAAACTACTTTCAAATCTAATAAATAACTTTATCATTTTATCTATCAACTAGAAATATGCAAACTCGTTCATATTTGACTTGTTGGGATTGATATAAAGATTACACGAGATTTTATTTAAAATTTTAAATTAAGATTAGATCAAACTTTTGATTTGATTGAAATTATATTAAATTCAATTATTTAATTGGGTAAAGGAAAATAAAATTGTAAATAACTTTTTTAAGACGGACTCTTTCGTGCATTCAAATTTGAAAATGTATTGGTACATCTATGACGTGACGCTCATCCACCCTCACATCTCTACTAATAATATGGTGAACCTTGCTGACATGATCACCACTCCTACACCAACATTTTGTCCCTTCATCTCGAGATTTTTCTCGTGACAAACTAATGAACTCCTCTACAAAGGTCATTTTCGGCCACCACGACACTAGATCATTAAGATGGATACAATGTTGGCGCAGCTGAAGCTTAATCACAAAATCACTTAGGCCTGCACAGGCTGGCTTGGGCTGGCAAGAACACACGCGCGCGCTGCACAGTCTCTAGACCTTGCCTATGAGCACGATATGCAGGATCTACTGTTCTTGCAGCAACAATGGTGTTTGAATGAAAATAATGAAAAACATTGAATGATTGAAAGGATTGAAGAAGAAGATGATGATTAGGGAAAAGAGAGATCAATTTTATTCATCCACATAAGGGGAAAAGAGTTGATTACACACACTAATTGAGCCAAACACTTATATACTAGATCACCACATTAATTGGTGATTCTCTTAGGCCCTAACAAACTAACCAACTCTAACAACCTATGACAAACAAACTCTAACTGACTCTAGTTAGTTATTCTAACAAATTCACTAACTAACTTGCCACATAAGCAATTAGTTACACTTTCTCTTAATTGCTTGCACACCAAGCAATCTCATCACAATATGAATTAACCACTAGAATCAACTTAGATTCAACACTCCCCCTTAATTCATGTTGTCCACTGTCTCAATTCACATTTCACTTCTCAATTTTTCAAACACTTGTACTGTCACAGCCTTGGTTAACAAGTCTGCAACTTGCTCTTCACTTCTGCAATGCATTAGAGCCAAGTTACCATTGCTTACCTGCTCTCTTAAGTAATGGAACCTCAGCTCTATATGCTTGCTTCTTCCATGAGCAATAGGGTTCTTTGCAAGATTGAGAGCAGACACATTATCAATCTTCAAAGTAACTGTCTCACACCTGTCTTGACTGATCTCTTCAATTAGGTTTTTCAACCAAATGGCTTGACAGGTGCTGAGTGATGCTGCTATATACTCTGCCTCACAGGAGGATAGGGCCACTACAGGTTCCTTCTTTGAACACCATGATATTGGTGATCCACCATAGAAAAACATATAACCAGCAGTTGATTTTCTATCTTCATGATCACCACACCAATTTGAATCTGTGTAGCCAACTAGCTTGCATTTTTTGTCTCTGTCACTTGCAGGGAACATAATACCATAGTTTATGGTCCCTTTCACATATCTAAGTATTCTTTTCACTGCTATCAAGTGTGAACCTTTAGGCCTTTCCATGAACCTGCTAGCAATCCCTACACTGTAAGCCAAGTCAGGCCTTGTATTGCACAAATACCTCAGAAAACCAATCAGCTTTCTATAGAATGTAGGATCTACATCCTCTTCTTCTGCACATTTTGTTAACTGTGACCTTGGCTCAGCAGGTGACAATGCAACATTGCATTTGTCCATCTCAAACTTCTTCAAAATCTCTGATGCATATCTAGTCTGATGCATTAAGATTCCTTGCTCATTCCTCAGAAACTCAATGCCTAGAAAATATGTCATGAGGCCTAAATCTGTCATTTCAAACACTTCTTTCAAGTCACCCTTGAACTCACTAATATAAGATTCATTGCTTCCTGTGATAAGCAAATCATCTACATATAGACAGATTATAATAACTCCCTTTGCAGCATCTTTCTTGACATACACTCCATGTTCTGTGACACATTTCTTAAACCCTATTTCATTTAAGAACTTGTCAATCCTTTTGTTCCAGGCTCTTGGAGCTTGTTTCAGTCCAAAGAGTGCTTTCTTAAGCTTGTACACTTTAAGCTCTTGACCTTTCACTTCATAACCAGGTGGCTGGGCAACATACACTTCTTCTTCTATAGGACCATTCAGAAATGCTGACTTCACATCCATTTGATACATTGGCCAATCATTTAGGTTAGCAATAGCAGTTACTAACCTTATTGTTTCCATTCTAGTAACAGGTGCAAACACTTCATCATAGTCAATTCCTTCTTTTTGAAGGAATCCCTTTGCCACTAGTCTTGCTTTATATCTGGTTATTTCACCCTTTGAGTTCACTTTCAGCTTGTAAACCCACTTCACATCTATTGCTTTCTTTCTCTGTGGAAGATCCACCAGCTCCCATGTTTGATTGCTTTCAATTGAATCCAATTCTTCTTTCATAGCACATCTCCACTTTTCACTTTGTAGAGCACTATTCACATCAATTGGTTCAGATTCAGCCATGAATGCTAAATGGATCAACTCACCATCATTGTTCACTTGACCATCTGAGTTCATTTCACACTCTTGTAATCTTGCTGGTAGAACTCTAGGCCTATTTGATCTTCTTACCACAGGCACTGGTTGATTTACTTGTTCTTCACTAACTACTTCAATCATTACACTAGTTGACTTCTTTCTGTCATTAGTGTTCCAGTCTCATTCATTAAGTTCATCAATTATCACATCTCTACTGATCACCACATTGTTATTGATTGGATCATAGAGTTTGTAACCTCCAGTTGAATGATAACCAACCAATATCATCATTGTTGACTTATCATCCAGCTTCTTTCTCAATTGATCTGGTGTGTCTGAAAGCTAGTGAACCAAACACTCTCATATGATTCACATTTGGCTTGTGTTCTGACCAACATTCTTCTGGTGTGATACCCTTCAATCTCTTTGTAGGGCATCTGTTCAATGTATAATTAGCAGTAGACACTGCTTCACCCCATAACTCCTTAGGTAAATGCTTCCCTTTCAACATACATCTCACCATATCCATTATTGTTCTATTTTTTCTTTCAGCAGTCCTATTTTGCTGTGGAGTATATGGTGGTACTATGTCATGCACAATGCCTTCATTGTCACAGAATTTTGCAAATTCATGTGATACATACTCTCCACCCCCATCTGTTCTTAGGGTTTTGAGTCTTTTACCACTTTGTCTTTCAACTTTTTCTTTAAATTTCTTAAAGATTTCAAACACATCACTTTTCTTACTTATCAAGTAAGTCCATAGTTTTCTGCTAAAGTCATCTATGAAACTTACAAAGTACCTGTTACCTCCAATTGAGCTCACTTGCATTGGTCCACATACATCTGAATACACCACTTCAAGCACACTAGTGGTTTTACTTGCTGCATATTTGCTGAAGCTCCCTCTGTGCTGCTTTGATTGCACACATTCTTCACAAATTTCTTCAGGAACTTGCAGGCTTGGCAAACCTGTCACCATCTTTGATTTTTGCAACAAGCTGAGGTCCTTGAAATTCAAGTGCCCCATTCTATAGTGCCATCTCCACTATTCTCTAATTGATGCAGTCATCAAGCACTTGTGATTCAGAACATTGAGCTCAATCTTGAATGTCCTATTCTTTGACATTTCAGTTTTTAACATCAAGTTACCTTTAGTGTTGTACACTTTCAGCAACCTATTCTCCATTACAATTCTATAATCTTTCTCTAGTAATTGGCCTATACTGAGTAGATTACACTTCATACCTGGTATGTACAATACACCAGAAATCACTGAGCACTTACCATCCTTTCTTTTGATGGTTACATCACCAATAGCTTGTACTGCAAGGCTGTTATTGTCTGCAAACTTTACATTGTGATTCTGAGTAGCTTTTAGGCTTGTGAACCAGTTTTTCCTCCCTGTCATGTGTGTTGTACATCCAGTGTCAAGATACCATTTCTCTTGAAAGTCACTTTCATCCTTTGTAGTTACAAGAAGCATCATTGAACCCTCATCATCATCATCATCATTTCTAGCCATTTTGGCCACAACATCACTTGATTCCTCTCTGAATCTACATTCATCTGCAAAATGACCATAATTTTGGCAATTATAGCATTGAATGTTTTTCTTGTCAAACTTTCCTCTTCCACCTCTTCCACCTCTATGACCTCCATTGTAACCACCTCTTCCACCATAAAGATCTCTGATTCATCCTTTGTTCATGTGCTTCTAAAGATCCTTGCAGTTCCTCAACTTTTATACTGTCAAGATCTTTAGATTCTTCTATAGCAGCTACCACATAGTCAAACTTAGGAGTTAAAGATCTCAATATCTTTTCTACTCTCATTGTACCAGACACAATTTCTCCACAGGCTTTCATCTCATTAACTATTTTTGCAATTTTAGTGAAGAATTCACTTACAGTTTCTTTCTCTTCCATTTGTAGTTGTGCAAACTTGCTTCTTAGGGTTTGTAACTTCACTTTCTTCACCTTCTGATCTCCAGCATAAGCTGTAGCCAAGATATCCCAAGCTTGCTTAGCTGATTCACAATCTCCAACCTTTTCAAAGATATCAGGGCTTACACTTTGATGAATTATGAACAATGCCTTGTAGTCTTTCTTCTTCAATTCTTTGTGCTGTGTTCTTTGAACCTCTGTTGCACCTTCTGAAAGTGGTTCCACACCACTAATCACTTGTTCCATCGCATCTTGATAATTGAATAGCACTTTCATCTGCTTGCTCCAATTATCATGATTCTTTCCATCCAAAACTGGTAGATTCGCAGGGAATTGACCATTGTTAAAGGTTGCCATGGTTAAAGCACGAACCAGGCTCTTCATGCCAGATGTTGGCGCAGCTAAAGCTTAATCACAAAATCACTTAGGCCTGCACAGGCTGGCTTGGGCTGGCAAGAACACACGCGCGCGCTGCACAGTCTCTAGGCCTTGCCTATGAGCACGATATGCAGGATCTACTGTTCTTGCAGCAACAATGGTGTTTGAATGAAAAGAATGAAAAGCATTGAATGATTGAAAGGATTGAAGAAGAAGATGATGATTAGGGAAAAGAGAGATCAATTTTATTCATCCACATAGGGGGAAAAGAGTTGATTACACACACTAATTGAGCCAAACACTTATATACTAGATCACCACATTGATTGGTGATTCTCTTAGGCCCTAACAAACTAATAACAAACTAACTAACTCTAACAACCTATGACAAACAAACTCTAACTGACTCTAGTTAGTTATTCTAACAAATTCACTAACTAACTTGCCACATAAGCAATTAGTTACACTTTCTCTTAATTGCTTGCACACCAAGCAATCTCATCACAATATGAATTAACCACTAAAATCAACTTAGATTCAGCATACAAGACTCTCGCTATTCGTCATGAAGCCTCTCTATTGAATCACTTGTTTATCTTTTCTTGGAGGAGTATTCAACATTCAGCTTGGATCCTTAAAAGAGGCAGCTATTATTGGCATATAGATGGTGCTTCTATTATTAGAACGGTTTAAAGTGTGGAGCAAAGAACTAAGTCATTCAGCTACAATGCTATATATATATATATATATATATATATATATATATATATATATATATATAGGGGTTTTCTAACTTAGACCCATTAGTAGATGCAGATCCAGTGTCGCGCGCGTACCGAAGGACCATGGTTACAGACCGTTGATTTCCATCAGACAGTCAAGATCTGATCTCATCAGGACTGTCTGATCAATCAGACAGCCCAGATCATCCTGATCCATCAGATTCCAGCGCCTGCGCCACACTGGATTACAACCTGGAGAGAGAAAAATTTGCTTTTTAAAAGTAGGACACGTGTCACACAATGGTTGGCTGGGCGTGATTTTTGTTCATTTAATACTTTGAACTCAATTATTTCGTTGTAAATTAATTTTTTATTTTTTTATTTTTATACCAAAATTCATAATTTTTTTTTGTCTACAAATAGAGACTTGGTTCGTTTGATTTGGACACCGAAAAAAAAACGCAATTTTTCACTACCTTAATCTCATTTTTTGTCTACTAAATACGTTACTTGTGTGTTGTAATTTAACACGCACCACTTAACCAACTCACTGAAACCATTATACCAGGAAAATAGTAGATAATATTCTGGAAGTTTTGGTATATTTTATGAAATTTTTGGAGACCTGAAACTATTTTTAGTTAATTAAATGAGATAAAACGGTAATTAAAAACTAATGTTTGCTTCTGAAACCATTTTACTGGTAGAATGGTTGCACATAGTTATATTCTGAAACCATTTTACTGGTAGAATGGTTTCAATGAGTAATTTATTAATTGTGTTTGCTTCTGAAACCATTTATCTGGTACAATGGTTTCAGAGAGTTGTAATCTGAAACCATTTTGCTGGTAGAATGGTTTCAGTAAGTTGATTATTAGTTATTTGCTACTGAAACCATTTAGCTTGTAGAATGGTTGCACATAGTTGTATTCTGAAACCATTTTACTGGTAGAATGGTTTCAGTGAGTAATTTATTAATTGTGTTTGCTTCTGAAACCATTTATCTGGTACAATGGTTTCAGAGAGTTGTAATCTGAAACCATTTTGCTGGTAGAATGGTTTCAGTGAGTTGATGTAAGGTAGTGAAAAATGAGATTAAGGTAGTGAAAAATTGGGTTTTTTTTTCTGTGTCCAAATCAAACGAACCAAGTCTCTATTTATAGAGAAAACAAAATTATGAATTTTGGTATAAAAAAAATAAATAAAAAATTAATTTACAACGAAATAATTGAGTTCAAAATATTAAATGGAAAAAAATCACGCCCAGCCAATCAGACAGCGACACGTGTCCTGCTTTTAAAAAGTCGATTCTTCTCTCCAGGGTGTAATCCAGTGTGGTGCACGCGCTGGAATCTGATGGATTCGGATTGAAATTCCTGGCACACAGAGGACAGGTGTTGCTCAAGGTGTAGCAACACTTGTCTGTTGTAGACAGATGTTGTCACTGGTGCGCCAACACTTGTCTATAAACAGAGCAAATAGCATAAAACAATACAAACAGTAAAGTAAATAACACACGAGAGTTGTTAACCCAGTTCAGCCTAAAGCCTACTCTGGGGGATACCAATCCAGGAATGAAGTCCACTATCAGCAGTATTACTTCGAAGCTAAACTCACCCGTTTACAACTTCTCACTTAATCACTACCCAATGACCCTTCTACCTAGGAACTCCTAGATATGAGACCCCGTCTCAATTCCCACCTTAGCAACACAGACAGCGCTGCTATTCAATTTCACAATCACAACAGGTGGAGACACACTCCTAAGAAACTAGGATTCACTCTTGCTTAAAAGCTTGCGAGTAAACCACACAACACAATAGAACAATCTCCGTACTTCAAAGCTTAGGAGAAGTTCACACTTACAACTCAATAACACTCAGGTCCTAAGCTTGCATCAATGAGACACAAGATAGGCTCACAATTAACACTCTAAAATCCCTAAAAAACACACGCTTTGTAATACACGATTTTAGATGCTTGAAACCATATGCTTGCCTTCGTATTTATAGTAGTAGAACGACTTGGGCTTCAAGACAAAATTAGGGCTTCTAGAATTGCGGCAGCAGTGATATATTTCTGAAAATAATAGTTATATTTTTGAAACCGTAAAAATATATTTTCCAAAAATATAATTCCTTTGGAAAATAAAACTAGGGTTTAGCTGCCTCATGAAACACATTAAACACGTGCGCCTTCTTCTGTAAGAAACCTTGTCATAATTCTTCAAACAGATCTTCAAAAGATTGAGTAGAAATTTAAACCCGCTAGCTGGCGCGCACGATACAGAGTCAGGTGTTGTTCCAAAGTGTAACAACATTTGTCACAACACTTGGGGTCAGCACACTTGTCTCAACACTTGGCTAAAGTATGTTTTTGCAAAATGTAGCCAATTCATACAAAAACCCAACAATCTCCCCCTTTGGCAAATTTTGGCTAAAACAATATTAGACCAGTATATAGAGAGATACAGTATTACCTTTCCTTCGAGTCAACATGATCACACAACTAGGAAAGAAAGTAACACATAGTAAGACTACTTCCAAGAGAAATAAGTAGTATCAGAGGCAATGCAACAGCGGAATAAAACACAACTAGCCTCATGGAACAACACAAGGGAGAAATAAACTCCCATAGGCATCTGAGAAAAATAAATTCTCAGTCATAGTAGATAGTGGACTCAATAGTCAGGTGCCATAACACTTGGCACAACATTTGTTATCAAACATTCAGGCGATCAAGAGATAATATCACTCACACTCCCCCTGAATTCATACATTTTTACTACTCCCCCTCAGTACATGCATATTACTCACACTCCCCCTCAATACGAACATTTCATGCAAAACAGTCAACAGTCTCCAGATGTGAGAACATCTGTCCACACACTTGGCACACACACACACTACTCCCCCTTTTTAGCCACAATTTAGACAAACATCATGAATAGGAAATCATAGTGTACCAGAGCATAGAGAATATCAGTGTGCAGTTATTACAGACCATAGAGCACACACAGGTGCTAGAAATTCAGGGCCTTGCCAAAAAAAAAATGGGACAGCAAAAGAAACACCAAAAGTACATCAAATAGGAAAACAAATATAAGGAAACATCAGAAATCATATTGAAGAACTTTCATCAGAGTCCTCCATCACATCCTCAGAGCCATCCTCAGACTCACTAGCCTCTTTTCCTTCTTGTCCATCTGGCTCACCCTCAGCCATTTCAGCAGCTTCCTCAGCCTTAAGTGCCTCAATCACACGGTCTATTTTCAGCTTCCTGGCCTCAAGTGCTCTGCTGGTCTCAGTCAAGTCTGCAATCATCTGCTTCCTAGAGAGTACACCAGCCTGGACAGATGTGCCAACACCTGCTGCAACATTTGTCCCATCCAGCAGCCTCTGCTCAATCACCAACACCCCTTTCCTTTTGCAAGGAACATCAGAACTTCTTAGTATATCTGGGTGTTGTTCCAGTATAATATTGCATAGCAGAGTGGGAAAAGCAACTGGTTTCTCAACAGCATATGTTAGAGCATGGCTCAAAGTTTCTTGAAAGAAATAAGCTCCATAGTCAAAATTGGCCTTGGTACCCACAGCATAAATGAACTTACCCAATCCTCTTGCAATATCACCTGAGTGGGTGGTTGGTACCCAATTATGGGCAGCAATCCTATTTAAAACAGCATAGAATGGTGAGAGGGAAGTTGCAGATAGCTTTGCCTTGCTTGGCCACACTTTAATTTTTCCACCAGTGAGGACCTTGCAGATTTCATTATCTGTGGCTTTTAAAGGAACCACTTCATCAGAACTTCTTTGGAGATATTGGTTTATCACAATAGGGGAGAATTGAACACACTTTCCACGAACAAACACTTGCCTGTATTCAGGACTTGCTGGATCATTACAGTCTGCAGCCACATTAATCAAAAATTCCTTGACAAGCCTGTCATAGCACTTGTCCAAACCAACCACAGTTTTCATCAAACCTGCATACTCAAGAGCTTCTACAATACTAGGACATTCAAGAATATCATCTTTCAAATTCCTTTCTAGGGCCAGCCTTCTATGATATACAAATTTCCATCTTGCAGACCCATTTTCCAGATGAAATGAAACATTATCTAATGGAGCATAGGGAACAGATTGGGGAACCTTCTTCCTTCCTACACTCTTCCTAGATGTGCTACCAGATGCAGCAACATCTGTCTCAGGTTCAAAATCAGAATCACTAGTTGGAGGAGCTTTTCTTTTCTTGGTCTCTGACCTAGGGACCACTTTACTGACAGGTTTTGGAGGTCCATACACAGGTTTTTTACCAGTAGCCTTTCCAGCCTTAGAAGGTTTGGGTGTTTGGACAGGTGTGTTAGCAGCCTCTACAGTTTTACCAGCCCTACTTCTAGTCCTCCTAGCCACACTAGCTTCAGAATGTGCAGGAATAGCCTTATCACTAACAGTAGTTTCATTTTCATTAACAATTATTACCTCAGGAGTTTCATTCACAGCTTTATCAGGAACTGCCTTAGGTGGGGGACTCTCATCAGACTCAGAATAGTCCACCAGATTTTCTTGTGCCAAAGATGTGGGAACATCTGGCACCACATTTGGCGCAGCGCCATGTGTTGCAACATTCGGCGCAACATGAGTCTCAGGAGCAGTTTTCTGGAGAGACTCATCAGCAACAGCCTCATTGGTCTCAGTGGAAGCACCAATATTAGCATCAACAACAGTAGGGGGGTTAGGAACAGTTTTCCCCAATTTTTCAGACATAGCAGGGTCCTTTAAACCTAGGTTTTCAACAGAATTTGGAACAACAGAGTTTTGATTAAGTGTGTTCTTACCAGATGTGTCAACATCGTCCTCTGTAGTATCAACGACAGGAGTAGGAACATCTTTTGATGGCAGAGGATCAACATGCAGTTCAGACATTGTATAAGACCTTCTCGATTCAGTTCGCGATTTCTTGCTCTTCTTCTTCGTTTTCTTAATTGAAGAGGAGGGAGATGAAGGATTTATGCTCGTTCGTGATGATTTTTCCTTCTTCGCAACTGATTTTCTCCTCATAGTTGGACCTATGGAAGGTATGGTGGTGAGAGGAACAGCATCGATTACCACCTTTTGTAGTGATGGAGTAGCATCTGACTTTGTTGGTGAAGATTTGGCGGAGTTAGACATGATTTGGATTTGAAGTTTTCTGAGAAGAGGAGAAGTCTGAGAAATGTTGATGAGGAAGATAGAGAGTTTTTGAGCGTGAGAGAGAGAATAGATGAAAAGTAATGATTGTGGTTGATGGAGGTTGTGGGAAGTTGAATGAGAACTTCCTTGATTAGCGTGTAACTTAAAGTGATGAGAGGTAGTTACACGCATTGCATGCTGTAACTGCTATTTGTCTTCAAAAAGGCAAATTCCAAGTTTGCCTCTTAAATTTTCAAATTGACTTGCATCCAACGCTTTAGTAAAAATGTCTGCTAATTGTTCTTCCGATGCAATGTGCTCAAGTGTAACAATTTTTTCTTCTACCAGCTCTCTTATAAAATGATGACGTATGTCAATGTGCTTAGTCCTACTATGTTGAATAGGATTTTTAGAAATGTTTATAGCACTAAGATTGTCACAGTAGAGTGTCATGACATCTTGCTCCACACTATACTCTTTCAACATTTGTCTCATCCATAACAATTGAGAGCAACTACTTCCAGCTGCTATATATTCTGCCTCAGCTGTTGATAGAGATACACTATTTTGCTTCTTACTAAACCAAGATACTAGATTGTTTCCCAAGAAGAAACATGCACCAGAGGTGCTCTTTCTATCATCAGCACTTCCAGCCCAATCTGCATCACAATATCCAATTAAGGTAGAATCATTACCATGAGTGTATAGAATTCCATAGCCACATGTGCCATTGACATATTTGAAGATCCTCTTTACTTGAGTCAGATGACTCATCTTGGGCTCAGATTGGTATCTAGCACAAACACCAACTGCAAACATGATATCAGGCCTGCTAGCTGTGAGATATAGTAAGCTCCCAATCATACTTCTGTAGAGACTTTGATCCACATTAATCCCTTTCTCATCTTTGGTAAGCTTCAAGTGTGTAGGTGCAGGTGTCCTTTTGTGACTACCACCTTCCATTCCAAATTTCTTTACAATGTTTCTTGCATATTTTTCTTGAGAGATAAATATGGTGTCTTCCATTTGTTTGACCTGAAGACCTAAAAAATAAGTTAGCTCACCTACAAGACTCATTTCAAATTCAGATTGCATTTGATGCACAAAATGTTCCACCATTTGTCGCGACATTCCACCAAATACAATATCATCCACATATATCTGAGCTATCATTAGCTTCCCTTTCTCTTCTCTTACAAACAAGGTTTTATCATTACCACCCTTCTTGTATCCATGGCTGACAAGGAATTCAGTCAATCTTTCATACCATGGGCTTGTTTCAATCCATAGAGTGCTTTCTTTAGTTTGTAAACATGGTTAGGAAAGCTTGGATCTACAAACCCTTTTGGTTGCTCAACATATACCTCTTCATTTAGATAGCCATTTAGGAATGCACTTTTAACATCCATTTGATATAGCTTGAATTTCAAAATGCATGCCACAGCCAAGAGTAATCTTATGGACTCCAAGCGAGCAACTGGAGCAAAAGTCTCATCAAAATCTACTCCTTCTATCTGGGTGTATCCTTGTGCTACAAGTCTGGCTTTATTTCTAGTAATATCACCATTTTCATCAGTTTTGTTCTTGTACACCCACTTTGTACCAATAACATTTATACCATCTGGTCTAGGTACTAGATCCCATACCTCACTTCTTTTGAACTGAGTTAGTTCCTCCTGCATAGCATTGATCCAGTATTCATCAGTCAAAGCTTCTTTAACATTCTTTGGTTCAATCTTTGATATGAAACATGAATTGGAGATTGCTTCTTTTGATCTTCTTGTTGCAATTCCTTGATTTGGATTTCCAATGACAAGTTCCAGAGGATGATTCTTCTGTGTTCTAGTAGATGGTCCCTTGTTTGGTCTAGGATCCTCTGTAGTAGACTCAGAATGTTGAACAGGTTCAGGTTCAGTTTGATCATCATCAGGTGTTGGGACAGGTGTTATGACATCTGTCTCTTCAGCTGGATCTGCACTTGTTGTATCACTGTCATCAATAACAACATTAATTGATTCCATCATAGTTCTTGTTCTGGAGTTAAAAACCCTGTATGCTCTGCTGTTGGTTGAGTAACCTAAAAATATCCCCTCATCACTTTTGGGATCCAATTTTCTCCTAGGTTCTCTATCTGCCAAAATATAACATTTTGACCCAAACACATGGAAGTACTTCACAGTAGGCTTCCTATTCTTCCATAGTTCATACAATGTTGTAGCAGTACCTTTCCTTAATGTTACTCTATTGTGAATGTAACATGCTGTATTCATGGCTTCAGCCCAGAACTTGTAAGGAACATTTTTGGCATGCAACATTACTCTAGCAGATTCTTGTAAGGTTCTATTCTTTCTTTCAACCACACCATTTTGTTGAGGTGTAATTGGTGAAGAGAATTCATGAATTATTCCTTCAGCAGCACAAAAATCAGCAAATTTAGAGTTTTCAAATTCCTTACCATGGTCACTTCTGATTCTTACAATACCACAGTCTTTCTCTTTTTGAAGTTGTACACAAAGATTTTTGAATTCTTCAAAAGTCTCAGATTTTTCCCTAATGAAATTCACCCAAGTATACCTAGAGAAGTCATCAACAACAACAAGAACATATTTCTTACCTCCAAGACTCTCAACTTGTATGGGCCCCATCAGATCCATATGTAGTAACTCAAGAACTCTAGAGGTGGACAAGTGTTGCAACTTTTGGTGCGACACTTTGGTTTGCTTCCCAATCTGACATTCACCACAGATATTGCCTTCCTGTATCTGTAAGATTGGTAGTCCTCTGACAGCTTCTTCTGATATGACTCTCTTCATGCTCTTCAGGTTAAGGTGTCCTAATTTTTGATGCCACAGCTTAACCTCTTCATTTTTAGTTAAGAGACATGTAGATACATTACCTTCTTCAAAAGGGATCCACAAGTAGCAGTTGTCTTTTGATCTAACACCCCTCATAAGGATGTCTCCTTCATTATTGCTGACCAGACATTCATTTTTTGTAAAGTTGACTTTCATGCCTTGATCACATAGTTGGCTTATACTGATTAGATTGGCAGTTAGTCCTTTTACAAGGAGAACATTTTCAAGTTTTGGTAGACCATGGTCAACAAGTCTTCCAATACCTTTGATTTCCCCCTTTGCTCCATCTCCAAATGTCACAAAACTTGTGGCATAAGATTTTACTTCCTTTAAATATTTTTCAACACCAGTCATGTGTCTGGAACAGCCACTATCAAAGTACCAATCTTCTTTTGATGATGCTCTGAGAGATGTATGGGCAATCATACTTTTCCCACTGCTTTCAGCTGTATACTCCTTGGTATTGGTTGCATCATCTTTTTGCTTCCATTCCATCTTTGTTTTAGTGATGGATTGATCAGATTCTTGTGGAGTTTCACTTGGATAACCATACAGTTTGTAGCAATAAGGCCTTATGTGCCCCTTTCTTCCACAGTGATGACATCTCCATGAATGGTACCTGCTTCTTGGTCTAGGTATAAACCTAGGTCTCTGCCATCTTTGCTGATGTGGTGCCTCATGTGGCAACACTTGTCTCTGCTGTCTATGAGACAGGTGTGGCGACATTCTGTCATGCATGTTTGGAGACGGTTGTTTACTTATCTCAGGCATAAATTTCCCTTCTTTGTTGTAATCCATAATCCTATTAACATTTTTGTATTCATACCCAATGCCTGTTTTGGATCTACTAGGGGCAGGCAAAGTTTCCAGGATTTCATCTAGATCACTTCCTTTAAATAGCCTAAGAACATGCTTCTTTAAATTCTCAAGATGAGAGTTTAATTCAGTTACCTCTTCATTCAGATGGGCTATCTCAGTCAGTTGTTTGATTTTGTCAGCTTCTAAGTTGATGATAGTTGCCTTCTGTTGCTCAATGATCTTTAAACTATCTTCCCATTTAGTACCAAATTCAGAGATTCTTGACAAATTAGCAGCTTTCTCAGTTTGCAACTTAGTGATTGTCTCTTTTTGCTCTTCAGAGACTCTGCAGACTTCTGCACTCTTCAGACACAGCTTTTTATATGATTCAGCAAGCTCATCAAAGGTTAGTTCTTCTTCACATGATTCAGTGTCAGATGTGCAAACACTAGTCAATACATGTATAGCTTTTGCAGTATCGGCTTCTCCTTCAGAATCTTCATCTGACCAAGTTACAGTTAACCCCTTCTTTTGTTTCTTCAGAAAGGTTCCACATTCACTTCTGATGTGACCAAACCCCTCACATTCATGGCATTGAACACCTTTATTTGGAGCTGATTTCTCATCTGTTACAGGTTTTCTGAAATTCCTGTAAGTGTTGCGACCAATGTCAGCTGCACCTGTCTTAGAGCGTTTGTCCATTCTCTTTAGCACCTTATTAAATTGTTTTCCCAAAAGAACCATTGCATCAGAGATGCTTTGTTCAGATTCTGTGTCACTCAGTTGATCTTCTTCCTCAGCATTTGAAACAAAAGCAATACTTTTGTTTTTCTTATCCATCTTTTCATTTGTGGCTACCTCATAGGTTTGTAGTGAACCAACCAGTTCATCTAACTTCATATCTGTGATATCCTTTGCTTCTTCTATAGCTGTGACTTTCATGTCAAACTTCTTAGGTAGAGACCTGAGCATTTTTCTTACCAGCTTTTCTTCAGGTATCTTTTCACCCAAGGCATCAAATTGGTTGTCAAAATCAAGTATGGTCATGTGAAAATCCTGAATGGTTTCATCATCATTCATTCTCAGATTCTCAAACTTAGTTGTTAGGAGTTGTAGCTTAGACATCTTCACTTTAGAGGTACCTTCATGAACAGTCTCAAGAATTGTCCAAGCTTCCTTAGCACAGACACACTTTTTGATGAGTCTGAATATGTGTTTGTCAACACCATTATATAGCGCATATAATGCTTTTGAGTTTGCAAGAGCAAGCTCATCTTCTTCTTTGGACCATTCTTCAGCAGATTTCAACTCAAGAGTTGGTTTACCATCTTTGTCCATCTTCACAGGTGGAGTCCATCCTCTCAGAATTGCCTTCCATGTCTTGCTATCAATTTGTTTTAAGAAGGCCATCATGCGGGACTTCCAATAGTCATAGTTTGAAGCGCCAACCAAGAGAGGTGGTCTGGTAACAAAACCTCCTTCTTTGTCCATCCTTGCCAGAAACGGTTTCCCTGGAGCTCACCCTAAAATTCAGAACAGGGTGCCTGCTCTGATGCCAATTGAAATTCCTGGCACACAGAGGACAGGTGTTGCTCAAGGTGTAGCAACACTTGTCTGTTGTAGACAGATGTTGTCACTGGTGCGCCAACACTTGTCTATAAACAGAGCAAATAGCATAAAACAATACAAACAGTAAAGTAAATAACACACGAGAGTTGTTAACCCAGTTCAGCCTAAAGCCTACTCTGGGGGATACCAATCCAGGAATGAAGTCCACTATCAGTAGTATTACTTCGAAGCTAAACTCACCCGTTTACAACTTCTCACTTAATCACTACCCAATGACCCTTCTACCTAGGAACTCCTAGATATGAGACCCCGTCTCAATTCCCACCTTAGCAACACAGACAGCGCTGCTATTCAATTTCACAATCACAACAGGTGGAGACACACTCCTAAGAAACTAGGATTCACTCTTGCTTAAAAGCTTGCGAGTAAACCACACAACACAATAGAACAATCTCCGTACTTCAAAGCTTAGGAGAAGTTCACACTTACAACTCAATAACACTCAGGTCCTAAGCTTGCATCAATGAGACACAAGATAGGCTCACAATTAACACTCTAAAATCCCTAAAAAACACACGCTTTGTAATACACGATTTTAGATGCTTGAAACCATATGCTTGCCTTCGTATTTATAGTAGTAGAACGACTTGGGCTTCAAGACAAAATTAGGGCTTCTAGAATTGCGGCAGCAGTGATATATTTCTGAAAATAATAGTTATATTTTTGAAACCGTAAAAATATATTTTCCAAAAATATAATTCCTTTGGAAAATAAAACTAGGGTTTAGCTGCCTCATGAAACACATTAAACACGTGCGCCTTCTTCTGTAAGAAACCTTGTCATAATTCTTCAAACAGATCTTCAAAAGATTGAGTAGAAATTTAAACCCGCTAGCTGGCGCGCACGATACAGAGTCAGGTGTTGTTCCAAAGTGTAACAACATTTGTCACAACACTTGGGGTCAGCACACTTGTCTCAACACTTGGCTAAAGTATGTTTTTGCAAAATGTAGCCAATTCATACAAAAACCCAACACGGATGATCTGGGCTGTCTGATTGATCAGACAGTCTTGATGAGATCAGATCTTGGCTGTCTGATGGAAATCAACAGCCTGTAACCATGGTACTGCGGTACGCGCGCGACACTGGATCCGCGTCCATTGATGGTAATTTGGTTAATTAATTAAAAAGAATGGGTATTTTGGTCCAACTGAAAAGGTGCACCTTGCTAACTTAGACCCAACTGGGTCTAAGTTAGCAGCCCCCATATATATATATATATATATATATATATATATATATATATATATATATATATATATATATATATATATATATATATATATATATATATATATATATATATATATATATATATATATGTGGGAATATAATTAAGGATAAAAGAATTTCCTAGGTACATTTGTCTTATGGTTGGAGAGCATGTGCCCTTAGGGAAGGTTTGTCTTATGGGGTTACCCTTTTTGTGTTGGTCATATTTTGCTAACCAATTTTATGACAAGACATATTTGTGATGAATTGAAAGTTCGGTTGGGATTTGACAAAGATGAAAAAAATTGATTAGTGTCAAGTAAAGAGATTAAGAATAAAGTTGATCAATTGCTTAGTGATGAGAACATAAGGTTAAGGTATATGGAGATAAAGGGGGAGGGTGAGGTCATAAGGAACTTAGCACAAGGATGTGGATCTTCAGAGAATTTTAGCAGGTTTGTTGAGTGGCTGAAAAAATAAGAACTGGCTTTTTTTATTTTGAGATATACTTGTGGGAAGGTTCTAGGAGCATTAAGAACTGGCTTTTTATTGGTTGCTTAAGTATGTAGTATGTGTAGAGCTGTAAAAAGGGCCTTAAGGGGCCGGCCCTTTAAGGGGCGGACCCACTTATTCCTGATTATTAATTTTATTTAAATTTTAAACAATTTTTCTAGTGTCGTGAACTTATTCTCGTTTTCTTCAATCAGCACTGTCCACGATCGGCACCCTAAAAAAACTGTGTTTAAAATTTAAATAAAATTAATAATCAGGAATAAGTGGGTCCGCCCCTTAAAGGGCCGGCCCCTTAAGGCCCTTTTTACAGCTCTAAGTATGTGTACTCCTAAAATGGTGAAGTACTCGTACCGGGTACGTACCAGTACCGATACTCCATTGTACTCGTATGGTACGCACCGATTCCGTACTCATTTTTATTTGATTGATTTATGATGATGAATACGAAAAAAACATATTGGCTATTGAAAAATCTCTTAAAATATTATAATTTTTTATTATATTTCAATTATCTCTCATTTTTGTGAAAATAGTTGAGACGTGGACCAAAAAAAATTAAATCTTCTAAGCATGATGATAATAATTCACTTAAAAATAATTTTTCTAATATTTTATATTAACATACTCGTACCTTAAATTTTATAAAAATGTAGTACCACACGAGTACCCATACCGAATACCGTACCCGTACCTAGGCAATATAGCTGCTTAATGACGATTAAATCAAACAAGGTGTTCAATGGTCATGAACAATAATTCAGCAACAAGAAAAAAACTACTTTTCAAATAGTTAAAATAGTTAGAGTGGATTTTATTTGCTCAATCATGAAATGTTTTTCTAAGATGAACATGCATTATCTAGATTGATTGTTTTAGCAACACTTGATTTACTTTGTTTGCTAGATTAATTTCATGATTTACTTTGTTTACTAGATCCATTTCATTTTTAGGAATTTTTATTAGTTTTTCTTTTTTTAACTAATAATTGTGATAGTAATTTAGATATTTCCTCCCCTTAATCCTTACTTTTCCTATGCTTTAAAAATGGAGGGCAATTTTAAGTATTCAGCACTGCATCTTTGAGCATCGTCTCAAGTCGTATTAAACAATGTGCGGTAGAAACACGGACTTCTATTTTTGACGTGACAAAGTAAGAATGTTGTTTACAATTGATCACATGTCTTACGCTGAACACGCCCTCAATATGAAGTGTATGTGTTATATAGGATAAAACACTAGCAGTAGTTCTGCCTCACAAAATTGGCTTCAAACTCAAACAGTTCCATGTATGAGAGATCAAAGTTTACGTCACTGCACCGGAATATTTGAAGAAATGCAAAGTTTTGAATCTGCTCCACCACTGATAACACTATCACCTTTCCACCAGTCAGCACACAATACCTGAGTTAAACAGATTAAAATTCATTAGCAACCATTTTAGCCCTTTTCTAGGGTAAATAGCAGTTTGTTCCAATTTCATAATACAACAGTGTGGTCCTTGGGAAGGATACCGAGTTTTCAAAAAAAAAAAGTGTTATAGTACTGCCATAGCCGCAATATAGCAATTTGTTTAAATTCAGTTATGCTATAACGCTGCTATAGCCACTATTTAACAACATTGTTTACTTCCCATTCTAAAATATGGAAAGAAAGTTCCATACCTTGTCACTGTGTGATTCAATGACTGAAAGAGACCACTGCAACAGTAATGAACAAAAGTTATTTGTTAAAAACACAAAGATGATGTATAATCACACCAAAAGTAAAAATTACTACTTAGTTAAAATAAGTAGATATTACCGCAGTTCTCAGATCCCATAACATAACTTTCCCATCATAAGATGCAGACAGTAAATGAAACGGAGAATTATCATGCCATTTGCAGCTTGATACCCAAGAAGTGTGAGAAGCAAACTGAAGAACAGGAGCAGAAGTGCCTGCAGAAAAAAATAAAAAACTTTATAAGATACTGGCATGCATATGATTTGTGTGTGGAAGTTAGAGGGGCAATTATTTGCTTTGTTTTACTGACCTGGCTTACGAGGATCCCAAATCCTAACGACATTGTCAGAACCACCGGCAGCTATCAATGCAGAACCATCCCCTCCGATGTCAAGGCAGTTAAGAGCCTTCCCGCAAAACTATACAGAGGACAAAGTCGTCTTAAAATTTAACTCTAATATTTTGGTGCTTATTTACTTCTAATTGCCTTATGGAATTATTTTCAATAGTACTTTTTTGTATGACAAAAATTTCCATCCAGTAAGTGAAGGAAAAATAAACAGATGATCATAGAATAATGAAACATATTTATGACCATGAAAAAAAATTACACTTCCTCCAGAATGGCAAGTACTTAAAATGCGTTATAAAACAAGATGTACAAAACATTTAAGAGAGTTAAACAAAATTGTACTAATTAAGCATAACAATGAAAGCTTCATAACAGGATCAATTAGGGGCTAACTCATGATAATCATAATCATAGTAAGACTAAGGAAAATAGTTGATGAACGAGAATACATAAAATGTAAAGATTAGACAATATTATTCAGAGAAACATAAATAATCTCAAAGATACCAGAACTTTGATCATCATCTAAAGAACAAGAAAAGAAAAATGACCAGCATGCCTAATCTAGTTCAAATTTACCTGCCTGTTTACACACAAATAGTTAACGCAATAAATAACTAACAAGCATGGTGTCACATCACAGCTTAATTTGACGGCAAAATTTAAACTTCAATAGCATACGATTTCAACAATTGAAAGAAAAATAGTAGTGATTTGTTAACTTACTATGTCTGACACATTTTTTCCTTTCTCAACATCCCATTTCCTAATAGAATGATCCCAAGATGCAGAATAGATTGACCCTCTTTGTGGCCAAATCACAGAAGACACACACTGTGTATGGCCAACAAGGGTTGTAAAAGCTTCTCCCTGTAACGAAACAATGTAATTATTAATGAAAACTTGATTGTCAATAAAAAGGACAGAATGATACATCAAAAAAGGGAAAGAACAAAGAACTGCTACTAAGTAAGAGAATATCTAAAATATTTTTCTTCTTATACATAAAGATGCAGCATGAAAGAACAAGTGGACTAGAGCACAGCAAACTAAACAAGTGGAAAACATCTTTAGATATTACTATTACATGCACCAATTAAAACAAAAGTAGAGTCAAATCAAATGCTAGCATTAATGATCTCTTGGGAGTTAAAATGGATTTCTGAATACAAAATATCTGGGAGAAAAAAATGTGACTACACAAATTCAAATTTCAACAATACAAGAAAAACAATAAGGTGCAAGGAGACTGTACAGACCTCCAATTGAGAGTCCTCAACTTGACCTTCAACTTTTCTCTTCTTAGACACAAAATCATTTTCTGCATTAGTGTCATTGATTCGCCAAAGGTTGATGGTGCAATCCCAAGAACCGGAACAAACCTGATCATATGAGGCAGCAGACGAAAAATGATGTTACAGATTACACTACATAAACCAAGTGTGGAGAATCACAAAATAGAAAAGCAGATATAAACCATTTCTCCATTAGTCTGTGCTGCAACACTTTGTACAGAAGACTTGTGACCACGCAAGATTTTGTAAGCTCTAACCCTCAAAGGATGGTCGGTAGCCTCCTCCTCGGTATTGATCTATAATATAAAAAAGAAAAATATAACATAGTAAGCATAAGCGTGTAGCGCCCTCCCTAAAAATTAAGGCTAATTCTAAGGATGAACTGCTAATCTACTCAACTAGCTAATACAAAAACTGCGCGAAGCGATAAACGCTCGCTAAAACAGTAAAGTCGCCACCGAATTTTATTTTATCCCACGCGGCCACGCGGAAAAGGAAAATATCGATAAATCCTTTAAGTGGAAAGGGTGGTCATCGCAACCAAAATTCCGGGTTCGGGAGTCGGTTATGCGAAGGGAAGGAAAAGCTCCACCTTTAATCAATGGTGAAGCCTTGATCAAAATAGGGAAAAAGTTAAAATTTGTAAGCTTGAAATAAGGGTAGTGGAGGGAGTGTGATGCGTGCTTGCTGTGCTGTTTCACGTGAAGCACTTTTTCTTTTATTTTTTTGATTTTTTTATAACAATAATGATAAAACAAAAGAAACTAATATTTTTTTTGAATTTTTGAAATAATAATAAGATAATAAAAAAAAAAAAATATGATAAAAATGGGGTAGGACAAAATTAGGGTACAACAGCTGCCCCTATTTAATTGACTTTCACCCAAGAGTGCATTGACTACATCTTTGCATACTCATGGTGGAAGACGATTAAATACTTAAGGACTCGAATTTTGACCAGACAGCAAGAACGGACCTCTACGATGACTTCAATTACATGATACTCTGTTTGCACTATGACCCAGATGAGACTCATTTGAAACTCTATACTCGCACGGGTACGACCCTATAACCATTAATCCCGCAAGACTCAGATAATACCTCTCTTAACATCTCCACCAGTAAGACTCAACTTTCAATCACGCAAACAAGACTCAGGCAAGACTCATCTATACCGACAAAAATCATTTAAAACTCAACCAACAACAATCCTCTGGGATTCTAATAACTCTGGCAGGACTCAAATACTCATTCAGATAAGACTCGGGTAAGACTCAAACGCTCATTCACACAGGTAAGACTCATAAAAAACCTCAACATCCACAAGGTAGGACTCAATTACACTCATATAGATAGGGCTCAATTCACATAAGACTCAAGTTTTACTTCACATAAGACTCAATCTACACTTATACATAGGGCTCAATAACATTCACTTCACATAGGACTCGAAATAACATTCACTTCACATAGGACTCGATATGCATTCATACATACATACACTAGCCATCTGGGTAAACCACTATCGACGTCCTGCGGGGCAGGCAAACACACATTCGAGAAATATCATCTCGTTACCTCAAGCTAACTGGGGGAGAGGGTTAAACAACTTCTAAGCCATCGGGTTTCCACATACCATGAATTCTATATGCGAGCATGTTTATTTATGCAAAAAAAACTTTTTAAGCCAAATGCATGATTTCTTTTGAGGTGTATGAATTAAAACATTAATGCACGTCATCCTTCTCGTCTCTCCACAGGTAATGCCCCTATTATCTCCTCCCACACAATACTTATTTTTCTTTCAAGGAAAACGATCTCTTTGCTTGCTACGAGTTTGTACTGCGGGTGCAATGTTAAAAACCGAGGATCATCTTTTCTCATAAATAAATACCGTTTTTCCTCGGAAAAGTCTTAACTATATCCTTTTATGAGCCCTCACATTTTTTATGCACTATCAAGAAGAAAAGAATGCATTTTATGAGAAACAAGACATAAAACAAATAGACAAAAGGGATTTTATTGATGAAATATTGACCCTCGAATGGGTGTCAATACATAGGAAAGCAATTCCTATAAGAGAAGATTACTAATTTTGGGAATGGCAACAACAACAAAAGGTCAACAACACCTCATCCACCGTTTCCCTCGTGACTTCCAACATACACAAACTTTAACCTCGAAGCTGACAATTAGACCGATCACTTCCACTTGAGCCTTCTACTATAATGCTGACGTCTCGGGTCTTTTGCCTTCTATTTTCCTCTTTTTTACATATCCCTAACTTTTGCCTGGATCGCCCTTTCGGGTTTTCAATCCACCGGGATTACATTTCCTTTTTTGGTGTCCCTAATTTTTGCCTAGACTGCCCTTTCAGGTTTTCAGTCTACCGGGACGCTCTCTATTGCCTAGATTGCCCTTTCGGGTTTTCAATCTAGCGAGCCTTTATTTTTATTTCTCTTTTTTTCTTAGGCATAATACTTCTTGACCGCGTCAGCATTCACTGGGAGTGGAAATTCTTCTTCATCCATAGTGGCGAGGATTAAGGCTCCTCCTGAAAATGCTTTCTTCACCACGTATGGTCCCTCATAGTTAGGGGTCCATTTGCCTCGGGAATCTTTGTGGATGGGCAAGATCTTCTTCAATACTAGCTCGCCTTCTCGAAACTCACGGGGGCGCACTTTCTTGTCAAAGGCCTTCTTGCGTCGTTGTTGATACAGCTGACCATGGCAGAGTGCCGTTAAGCGCTTTTCCTCTATGAGGTTCAACTGGTCAAACCTTGTTTGGGCCCACTCAGCCTCTTCTAGTTTGGTCTCCATCAACACTCTCAATGAAGGGATTTCCACCTCGACGGGGAGTACTGCCTCCATGCCATATACTAGAGAAAAAGGGGTTGCCCCGGTTGAGGTACGGATGGTCGTCCTATATCCATGCAATGCATACGGGAGCATCTCATGCCAATCTTTATACGTCTTGACCATCTTCTGAATAATCCTCTTGATATTCTTGTTGGCTGCTTCCACGGCGCCGTTCATCTGTGGTCGATACGGCGAAGAGTTATGGTGCTCAATCTTGAAACCATCGCATAATTCTTTCACTAACTTGTTGTTTAGGTTTGACCCATTATCTGTGATAATTTTGTTAGGAATCCCGTAACGACAAATTATTTCTTTCTTGATGAATCGGGCTACTACTTGTTGTGTCACATTCGCATATGAAGCAGCTTCAACCCATTTGGTGAAGTAATCAATAGCGACCAAGATGAACCTGTGTCCGTTAGAAGCTTTCGGCTCAATCATTCCAATTACATCAATGCCCCACATAGAGAACGGCCAAGGTGCCGTCAATACATTCAACGGGTTTGGTGGCACATGCACCTTGTCGGCATATATTTGGCACTTATGACATGTTTTGACATAACGGTAGCAGTCTGCTTCCATGGTCAGCCAATAATACCCTGCCCTCAAGATCTTCCTTGCCATTGCATGCCCATTGGCGTAAGTCCCGAAAGTTCCTGCATGGATTTCTGCCAGAAGATGATCCGCTTCTTGTCGGTCTACACATCTAAGCAACACCATGTCATAGTTTCTTTTGTAGAGTACTTCCCCATCTAAGAAGAACTGTGTGGCCAACCTTCTCAATGTCTTTCTGTCACTGATTGACGCACCTTCGGGATACTCTTGTTTTTCCAAATATCGCTTGATATCATGGAACCATGGTTTGTCATCACATTCCTTTGAAACCACTGTGCACACAGCTGGTTCATCCTTACGTTCCAATACTATGAGAGGTGCTTCGTTGTGGAACCTTACTTTGTACATTGAAGATAATGTAGCTAAAGCGTCGGCCACCTGATTCTCTTCCCTTGGAATGTGATGGAAAGTGATCTCATCGAAGTACTCTGCTAGCTTCTTGACTTGAGTGCAATATGGGATTATCTTTGGGTGCCGTGCTTCCCATTCTCCTTTTACTTGACAGACGACTAATGCTGAGTCTCCATATACTTCTAAGATTTTGATCCTTAGATCGATGGCTGCCTCGAGACCCATGATGCAGGCTTCATATTCTGCTATGTTGTTTGTACACTCAAAGCACAATCTGGCTGCAAGAGGTCTATACCCACCTCTTGGTGATATCAAAACTGCCCCGACTCCGTGCCCCATGGCATTGGAAGCTCCATCGAAGACTAGTTTCCAACGAGCGCCTGGTTCGGGCCCTTCTTCATCTCCTATAACTTTCTCTAAGATCATGACATCTTCATCAGGAAAATCGGATGGAACCGGCTGATGCTCTTCTAGAGGTTGGTGAGCAAGATACTCCGACAACACACTTCCTTTGATTGCCTTTTGAACGACATACTGGATATCGTACTCAGACAGCAACATCTGCCAGCGCGCAATCTTTCCGGTAACGGCAGGTTTTTCAAAGATGTACTTGATAGGATCCATCTTGGAAATCAAATGCGTAGTGTGAGTTAGCATGTACTGCCTTAGACGTCGAGCAGCCCATGCTAGCGCGCAACAGGTCTTCTCAAGGGCAGTGTACCTTGATTCACAATCTGTGAACTTCTTGCTTAGGAAATAGATGGCATGCTCCTTTTTACCGGTTTCATCTTGTTGACCCAACACACAACCCATTGAATCTTCAAGCACGGTCATGTACATTAGGAGTGGCCTACCGGGCACAGGTGGAATCAGAACGGGCGGCTCTTGCAGATATTCCTTGATCTTATCAAATGTCTTTTGACAGTCGTCATTCCATTCAACAGCTCGATCCTTCCTTAATAGCTTGAAGATTGGTTCACAGGTAGATGTGAGATGCGAGATAAAGCGGGCGATGTAATTCAGTCTTCCCAAGAAACCACGCACCTCCTTTTCAGATTTGGGCGTAGGCATTTCTTGTATAGCCTTAACCTTATCTGGGTCTACCTCAATTCCTCTTTGGCTGACTATGAACCCTAACAGTTTTCCTGATCTGACCCCGAATGTACACTTGTTAGGATTTAGTCGCAATCTGAACTTCCTTAAACGTGCGAACAACTTACGCAGGTGGACCAGGTGCTCTTCTTCTCCTTGAGACTTGGCAATCATATCATCCACGTACACCTCTATCTCCTTGTGAATCATATCATGAAAGAGGGTCACCATCGCTCTTTGATATGTTGCTCCAGCATTCTTCAAACCAAAAGGCATGACTTTGTAGCAGAAAGTTCCCCACGGAGTAATGAAAGTAGTTTTTTCCATATCTTCAGGATTCATCTTGATCTGATTATATCCGGAGAAACCATCCATGAAAGAAAACACTGAGGACTGAGCGGTATTATCCACCAACACATCTATGTGGAGCAACGGGAAGTCATCCTTTGGACTTGCTCGGTTCAAGTCTCGGTAATCCACACACATTCGTACCTTGCCATCTTTCTTTGGGACAGGTACAATGTTGGCAACCCATTGCGGGTACTTGGCCACAGCTAGAAATCCTGCATCAAATTGCTTCTTCACTTCTTCTCTGATCTTGAGAGCCATATCAGGTCTTGTTCTCCTCATCTTCTGTTTTACAGGTGCACATTCAGGCTTGAGTGGGAGCTTGTGCACAACTATGTCGGTATCCAATCCTGGCATATCTTGATAAGACCAAGCAAACACATCGACGTATTCTTGCAACAAACTGACCAAATCCTTCTTCACATCTTCTTGCAATGATGCCCCTACTTTGACCTCTTTTACATCTGACTCGCTCCCCAAGTTGATTGTCTCAACTTGCTCTTGATGCGGCTGAATGGCCTTTTCTTCTTGTTTCAACAGGCGAGCTAGTCCTTCAGGAAGTTCACAATCATCCTCGTCAACTCCTTCGGCTTGGTTTACCGGATGTTCGAAGTCAAAAGGGAAACTAGCGGGGTAGGTTTCAACGGGTATTTCTATGGATCTGCATGAGGATGTTTTCATTTTTTAGGAAATAATGCGAACTGAACAAAAACTTAAACTGTAAAAGTCTCTTTTCTTTCTTTTTTTTTTTTTTTTTTAGAAAAGAGTTGCCATTTTGAAAAACATGGAGCGAAAAACAAAAAGTTCTTATTCAACATAAAATGCACTTTTATTCATGATAAACTTTTAAAACAAGAGGGGCCCTTTAAAAGATATTCATTTGCCTTGGGCAGAGCAAATGTATTTTCATTTTCTTAAGAAGAACAGGCATATTACTTAAAAGAAACTTCAGAAATCTCCTCGGCCTTCCAATTGTTGAGGGGCTCTTCATTAGCACAGCTGCGCACTAGGTTAGGTGCATCTTCCTCATTATCCCCAATCATGTTCACTTGCTCTTTGTTGTTGAACCCCGCACTGCGAAACATTTCTTGGAGGGAACGACCACCCTTGTAGTTAGAACTGGTCGATCCCTTTGTTGATGGTCGATATCCTAGCCCAAAGCGATCCTTCTTTTCTTGAACCACAGGCACCTTCCCCCAACCCTCTAGACTTGCTTCGTTCAATGCTTCCTTCATTGCTTGCCATGAAGTGAAGGCAGGTTTAGCTTTCTTCTTTCGCTTCATGGTGACAGTTGCGACCTCCAGAGCCTGAAACGGAATTTCCACTGCTTGCTCATCTTCCTCAATGTACTGAAAGGCAGACAAATGACTCACCATAATATCCTCTTGACTAGATACTATGATGATCTTGCCGTTGGACATGAACTTGAGCTTTTGATGTAGGGTGGATGTGACAACACCAGCCGAATGAATCCATGGTCTTCCAAGGAGGCAACTATAAGCAGGATTAATATCAATGACTTGGAAAGTGATTGTGAAGAGCTGGGGACCAACCAAAACTGGAAGGTCTATCTCTCCCATGACCGTCCTTTCCGAGCCATCGAAGGCTTTGACAACAAGTGTGCTAGGCCTCATTACTGCCCCTTCGCTGTTTAACTTATCGAAGGTCCTCTTGGGCATGACATTCAGGGACGAACCATTATCTATCAATACTTTGGACAAGATGTTGCCCAAACACTTGACAGATATATACAATGCCTTGTTGTGGTCACAACCTTTGGCTGGTAATTCTTCATCATTAAACCCGAGATATCTGCTTGAAGCGATGTTGGCTATTATCCCGTCAAATTGATTCACGGTGACGTCTTTCTCAACATGGGCTTCTCCCAACACTTTCATTAAGGCATTCCTATGGATTTCTGAGGATAGCAATAATGATAGCATAGAGATTTTAGATGGAGTTTGCCCTAACTGATCAACCACTTGACAATCACTCTTGCGAATGATCTTTAAAAATTCTTCGGCATCCCCTTTAGGTGCCACCTTATGGGGCTGCTCTTTACCCATCTCTTCTACATGCTTCCCTTTAGCTAGATCCAACAGGGGCTTCTCAATAACCTTGCTTGACTGATCATGAGAAAAGATCCTCCCACTTCTTGTCATCCCTCCTATCCCCGCAATGCTATCAATGGAGGGATTTTCAAGTGTTACTTGCTCTTGGCCCATGGAAACAGTAGGTTGATAATTCCATGGTACTTTTTGAGTGCTCTCGAATGAAAAAGACTTAGGCACCCTGAAGACTAGTGGGGGGACTTCTTTATTTGGTATAGGGGCCCTTTTGAATGGGATCTCAATTGGCGTGAAGTCCTCTAATGCCGCAATGATAGGGTTTACTACTGAGTAGCCAACCTGGACCAAGCCTTGATCCATCAACTGTTGTAAGCACATCCTCATCTTCTTACAATTCTCAGGTTTCCTTGCACACTCTTCACAGTCAGAGTGCATCATCTCGAATTCTTCATAACCAATTAGCTTTTCTCTAACTATTGCTAGTGGAGTTCGGATCTTAGAAACTTCATCTATCAATTGAATTCCTCCATCATCCTCCACAGCATTCACAGATGGGCCAGCATGGCCAGGCAGCGGATTGGTCTTCACATTGGGTCCCTCCTCCTTAAAGGTTAACAGCTTCTGATCAATCAATTCTTGTACCTTATACTTAAAGGCTTTGCAATTTTCAATAGTATGCCCAAGTGCCCCAGAGTGGTAATCGCACTTGACATCACTCTTAAAATGAGCTGGGTAAGGAGGTACTATCGGTGGAAGCTGCTTTAGCTCTATCATCCCTTTTTGTAGCAGATAAGGGAGGATTTGACCGTATGGCACAGGCACACGGTCTAATTGCACAACCATAGTGAAGTCGCCAGCTGTAGCGCCCTCCCTAAAAATTAAGGCTAATTCTAAGGATGAACTGCTAATCTACTCAACTAGCTAATACAAAAAACTGCGCGAAGCGATAAACGCTCGCTAAAACAGTAAAGTCGCCACCGAATTTTATTTATTCCACGCGGCCACGCGGAAATGGAAAATATCGATAAAACCTTTAAGTGGAAAGGGTGGTCATCGCAACCAAAATTCCGGGTTCGGGAGTCGGTTATGCGAAGGGAAGGTATTAGCACCCCTCGCATCCGTTGTATTCAACGGGAACCTTCTCTTTAGATCTAGGATTAAAATTAGTTCTCGCGCTTGTGTAATGATGCTTTATTATTTGTGCTATACTAATTAAACGAAGAAAAGACATTAAAAGACACTAAAGACTCTTAACATTTCTTTTGACACAAAAAGTTTTTTTTTATTAATGTGCTTGACGAGATACACCATCCCGCTCCTACGTATTCCCAGGTGCAATGGGAAATTCAAAGCTACACGCAGTTCTCGGGTAGAAAATACGTGTTTGTTGGTTGATTTTAATTCGCAAAAATGACTTTTTTACACAAACACCCTTTTTTAACACATAATACACTCTTAACTACACAAAATACCCTTTTTAAATACACGGGACTCCTTTTTTAAACACATGGAAAAAACCTCTTAAACACATAAGACTCCTTAAAACATTTCTTAAACACATAAGACTCAGTTAAGTGCGTTGCGTTCCTTTTATGGTTTTTATTACTTTTTTGAAAAAAAGAAATAATTAAAAGAACGCCGGTTATCCGCATTTCGAGGTAATCACCAAGAATACGAATAACCAGAGAACCAATCATCCACCAAGAGCAAAAGATGATGTTTTTCATTCCATTTTTATCTACCAAACCCTAATCCTTTCAGCATAAAAGGAGGCGATTTTGGAGGAACAGGGAGAGGAGAAAAACCAAAAAAATCTCATTTTTTCATCACTTTTCCAAAATCCGAAATTGACTCAAACACCTTCCAAACTTCAATCTTCTTCACCCAAGAGCCTCTAAACACTTCCAGTAGCTTGAAACAACAATAGAAACGAAGGAAAACCGTCAAGAGGAGCTTACTCAAAGTTCAAAATAGCAAAGAAAAGAGTAGGTGTTAACCCACCAAAACAGAGCTCGAAACCAGTAAGATTCTAAACGCTTTTTACTCCTGAAAATCATCTGAAGCTTTTCCAACCCTTGATTTTGCTTAAATCGTACAAATGTGAAATTTAAAGTTTTTTGGGTTTTAAAGTTTCGAACTTTTTTTGAGATATAAACATCTTTTCAAAAATCTAAGTTTATATTCATGATCTATGTGAAATTTCGAGCAAAATCGTATATTCATTTAAAATTTTTGATGATGTTGTTGTTGGAGCCGAGAGCTTCGATGAAGCTTCAATGGCTTCTTTTTCTTCACCATGCGTGAGGTTGAAGGAGATGGGGTTGAAGACGATGACGTGTCAGCACGTCATTGGCTCCCCCTTTATTTTAAAACACAATCGTTAGATCGGATGTAAGGCCGAGATCTGTTAGTGGATTATTGTTATAAAAAAATCAAAAAAATAAAAGAAAAAGTGCTTCACGTGAAACAGCACAGCAAGCACGCATCACACTCCCTCCACTACCCTTATTTCAAGCTTACAAATTTTAACTTTTTCCCTATTTTGATCAAGGCTTCACCATTGATTAAAGGTGGAGCTTTTCCTTCCCTTCGCATAACCGACTCCCGAACCCGGAATTTTGGTTGCGATGACCACCCTTTCCACTTAAAGGATTTATCGATATTTTCCTTTTCCGCGTGGCCGCGTGGGATAAAATAAAATTCGGTGGCGACTTTACTGTTTTAGCGAGCGTTTATCGCTTCGCGCAGTTTTTGTATTAGCTAGTTGAGTAGATTAGCAGTTCATCCTTAGAATTAGCCTTAATTTTTAGGGAGGGCGCTACAGCTGGCGACTTCACTGGGGACTAGTTAACTAAGAGAGTCGAGCCCACTCTCTTTAGATTTAGGTTTTTGGGTTTTTGCGCTTGTTTGTGTTTATTGTGTATTATTTTTTATGCTTTATTCAGTAATGTGCTTTATTTGCCGTAATATTTGCATGTGTTGTACTTGTTTATTACTTGTATAAATATATCTGTTATATATATATATGTGGGGTTGTGATGTTGGGTTACATGTGGATAAAGCTCTACACCCGAGCTTCGAGAGAAACTAAGTTAAGTTAGGGGTTTAGTATTGGCCTGCTTGGCGCGTGCCTCGAGAGGACCAATACGAAAACTCCGCCTAGAGTAGATTCCTTCGAAGGATGTGTTACCTTGCGAAATTTCGTAATGGGAACAAGTATCTTTCTAGGGATCCGTGACTCTAGGGACCTTTTAAAGTAGAACCTAAATGCGTTAGAAGGCCTCTACTAGTACATAATGAGGGGTACGCAATGTTGACTTTCTTGGCGTTTGTCTTGTAAAGTCAACGCGTAAACCTCACCTAAAGGAGACCTTATTTGGAAATATTATTGTCTTGCGAGTTTTTGCAATGTTAATATTTTCAAATAAGGGTTTACGATCTTAGGAACCTTAAGAAACTCTAGAACCACATGTGAGATGGGATGGGACATATACAAACACATGATTTACTATCTCTACCCTAAACATCACTTCCACATACCATGATATTCAAAAACTGATTTTCTTGCATATTCATTGTTGCTTATAGGAAGGAAAAGACATTGATTTGAGAAAATGGCACCTGACAAAAGATTACCTATTGGTTTCAAGGTTAAGATTCCAAATGTAGAGGAACTTCAAAAGTTGAGTGGCCGTATTTCTACGCTTGCCGAAGGAAACTTTCGATACCACTATGGGCGCTTATTGGATCTTCTTCAAGTAAGGGTTAATGAGAATGCCCTTACTACTTTGGCCCAGTTTTATGATCCACCCCTCCGGTGCTTCACTTTCCAAGATTTCCAGTTAGCTCCGACTCTTGAGGAGTTCGCCAAGATTTTGGGTTTTGATCTAAGGGAAAGTAAGCCATACTTAAACTTAGGAGAAGAACCAACCATGGATGATCTTGCTAAGGCCCTAGATCTTGGAGTTGAAGAGGTTACATCTTGGTTGGTGAAAACCAAGGATAATGGCATGGTGATTCCAAGAAAGGTGTTGGAAGCTAAGGCCTCAGACCTATTAGCCAAGAAGGAGTGGGGGTCATTTAATGCGATCTTAGCATTATTGGTGTATGGGTTGGTGCTATTTCCAAAGGTGAATGACTCTATTGATATGCCCGCCATAGGGGTATTCTTGGTAGGAAGTCCTGTGCATGCTCTATTGGCCGACTTCCACCTCTCTCTTTGTTCTAGGCATGAAAAGAGGAGAGGGGGGTACTATCATTTGTTGCACACCTCTGATGCAGCTATGGCTATACTCCCATTTGCCTAAAAAGGGATTCTTCCTGGAAAATCAAGATCAGTTTTCGTGGCCTAACAGAATGGTCGCACTCACTGAAAAGGACATTGCTTGGTATTCACGAGAATATGATGGTACTAAGATTATTCTCCGATGTGGTGGCTTTCCTAATGTACCCCTCATAGGACCAAGAAGGTGCATTAACTACAATCCTGTTTTGTCCCTCCGACAATTAGGATATTCGATGGATGATAAGCCCGAGGACCGTCATGTGGAGGAGTTTATTCTCAAAGAAGGGGAAAGGGATGCTGCTTTGGTGAATAGAATCAAGAAGGCTTGGGGGCAAGTGTATGAGAAAGAGAAAGAGAAAAAGAATTGCATTGCAAAGCCCCCGTATACTCAGTGGGTAAAAGAAAGGGTTGCCATGTTCAGATTGAGGTATCCTGTGGTAGCACGTGAGGAGCTTTCCTCACCACCACCGGTTATTACTATCACGATGGAGGAAGCAACAGAGCTGAAGAATAAGGTTGTTGAGTTGGAAGGAAAAAATGAGGAATTGGAAAACAAGTATTTGCAAGTAGCGGGTGAGTTGGCAAGAATGAAGAGGGAGCAAGAGAAAAAGGAAGAAAATCTTCTAAAAGGGAAAAAGAGGTTGAAGGAGTCCGAAGAAAAAATAGAAAAGATGGAGGGTGGTTTACTTAGCGCGGCGGATAATCTCCGAGCATATAAGGATAAGATTAAGGAGCTAGAGCATTCTTATGGAGAGGTGGATAAGTTTTGGAATCAGGCCGTCAAAGAGAAGAAAGAGTGGAGAACGGCACATGAGGAACAAGTAGCAAAGACTTTGGAGGTTGAGAAACAATGGCGTGCGGAGATTCACCGAGTAAGGGAATTTGAGAATCTCTACCTTCTAGAAAAGACAAAGCTTGAACATCTCCAAAATAATGTTCAAAACCTTTTGTATGGGCATGTAGAGGCACATGTGAGTCGTATCACCTCATTGAAGGAAGAGATTGATAACTTGAAGTTGGAGCTTGATTATCGTGGAAGGGTACTAAAACATGTGTGGGCGGATGCAACCGAGCTCTCAAAGAGTAATGCCAAGTTGAGCAAAGGTTTTGTGGAGTTAACCGCTTTCTCAAAGGCGGCACTTGATGACATTCCGGATAAGTTGGAGGATGCTGAAGTGGATATGATGTGGCATAAGCCTCCCAAGGGGATCCAAGCACTTATTGAGTATTGTAGGTTTCTCCTGAACACCTACAAGAAAGCTAGGGAGACCGCAAGGCAACAAACGGCCATTTGAGTGTACTATGAGACTTTGATGTTCAATGTATTTGAATTAATGAATTTGTTTTGTAAGCTTGAACCAAGAGGAATGAAATGAGGTCTTTGGTGTTTTACATTTATTCTCAAATCTATGTCATAAAAGGCCTATAAACAAAAATGATAATAAAAATGTTTTTTTGCATCGCATTCCCACATTCATGCATTACCTTTTTTTCAATAATAAAATGAAAAAAACACACTCATACCTTCTCGAAACTTCAGGAGACTTGCCCTTCACCATAGCGAGGAAATCGAAGAAGAAATCGGCTCAAGAGCCCCTTCCCCCACATTCATACCCTACGCGTGCAAACATCCACAGACTCATGGATCAAGAAGGACAGGATCAAGCGGCCTTAAGAGAGGACGTTGACGCAATGAAAGTCAAGATGGACAAGATGCTCGAGCTTGTCCAAGCTTTGGTAGACAACCCTCAGCCTGCTGCGATCGCTACGAATGTGGACTGGCCTGAATACGGTCTTCCCGTTGGCTACACTCCACCCGAAGAGGATGGTGGCGTACCTCCCCCTCAAGAGCCTGTTGTCATCCCTGTTTCGAATGAAGTACCATCCGCTCAAGGAGCTCGCGCCAGCACCGAGCCGAATACCTCGGAGATTGTTCAGCCTACTCAGACCCCACCAACGCTTGAGGCTGATCAAGGAGATAAGTATAAGGCCTTAGAAGAAAGGTTGAAGGCTATTGAAGGTGTTAGTGCCTTCGGGTTTGATGCTTCAAACATGTGCTTAGTTCCAGATGTGGTGGTCCCACCAAAGTTCAAAGCCCCGGATTTTGATAAGTACAAGGGCACTGGCTGTCCAAAAATCCACATCAAGAGGTTCTATACCAAGATGGCTGCTCATGCTTCGAATGAGAAACTGCTCATTCACATCTTCCAAGACAGTTTAAGTGGAGCTTCACTTGATTGGTACATGCAATTGGAAAGGGCTCAGATCAAAACTTGGAAAGATCTTGTGGATGCTTTCCTTACTCAATACAGTTACAATCTGAATATCGCTCCCAACCGCATGCAACTACAAAACCTGTCTCAAAGGAGTAATGAAGCATTCAAGGAATATGCCCAGCGTTGGAGGGAGTTGGCCGCTCAAGTCCAACCTCCCTTGATGGATCGCGAATTGGTAGACACTTTCATGAGCACTCTGCAAGGACCCTACTATGAAAAAATGATAGGGAGTATTTCATCCAATTTCGCAGATTTGGTCATCATAGGAGAGCGTGTGGAAGCAGGAATTAAGAATGGAAAGATTCAGAAGTTCACTAAGGATCAGACTGGTGGAAGGAGGTCCTTCAATGCGAATCCAAGGAAGAAGGAGGAGGAAACTAATGCCATCACCACAAGTGCACCAGCTCAAATATCGTACTCGGCAATTGTTCCTCCACAACCACAACAAAGGAACCAATCTAATGGCCGAAACAACTTTGAAAAGAGGGTTGTGCAATTAGACCGTGTGCCTGTGCCATACGGTCAAATCCTCCCTTATCTGCTACAAAAAGGGATGATAGAGCTAAAGCAGCTTCCACCGATAGTACCTCCTTACCCAGCTCATTTTAAGAGTGATGTCAAGTGCGATTACCACTCTAGGGCACTTGGGCATACTATTGAAAATTGCAAAGCCTTTAAGTATAAGGTACAAGAATTGATTGATCAGAAGCTGTTAACCTTTAAGGAGGAGGGACCCAATGTGAAGACCAATCCGCTGCCTGGCCATGCTGGCCCATCTGTGAATGCTGTGGAGGATGATGGAGGAATTCAATTGATAGATGAAGTTTCTAAGATCCGAACTCCACTAGCAATAGTTAGAGAAAAGCTAATTGGTTATGAAGAATTCGAGATGATGCACTCTGACTGTGAAGAGTGTGCAAGGAAACCTGAGAATTGTAAGAAGATGAGGATGTGCTTACAACAGTTGATGGATCAAGGCTTGGTCCAGGTTGGCTACTCAGTAGTAAACCCTATCATTGCGGCATTAGAGGACTTCACGCCAATTGAGATCCCATTCAAAAGGGCCCCTATACCAAATAAAGAAGTCCCCCCACTAGTCTTCAGGGTGCCTAAGTCTTTTTCATTCGAGAGCACTCAAAAAGTACCATGGAATTATCAACCTACTGTTTCCATGGGCCAAGAGCAAGTAACACTTGAAAATCCCTCCATTGATAGCATTGCGGGGATAGGAGGGATGACAAGAAGTGGGAGGATCTTTTCTCATGATCAGTCAAGCAAGGTTATTGAGAAGCCCCTGTTGGATCTAGCTAAAGGGAAGCATGTAGAAGAGATGGGTAAAGAGCAGCCCCATAAGGTGGCACCTAAAGGGGATGCCGAAGAATTTTTAAAGATCATTCGCAAGAGTGATTGTCAAGTGGTTGATCAGTTAGGGCAAACTCCATCTAAAATCTCTATGCTATCATTATTGCTATCCTCAGAAATCCATAGGAATGCCTTAATGAAAGTGTTGGGAGAAGCCCATGTTGAGAAAGACGTCACCGTGAATCAATTTGACGGGATAATAGCCAACATCGCTTCAAGCAGATATCTCGGGTTTAATGATGAAGAATTACCAGCCAAAGGTTGTGACCACAACAAGGCATTGTATATATCTGTCAAGTGTTTGGGCAACATCTTGTCCAAAGTATTGATAGATAATGGTTCGTCCCTGAATGTCATGCCCAAGAGGACCTTCGATAAGTTAAACAGCGAAGGGGCAGTAATGAGGCCTAGCACACTTGTTGTCAAAGCCTTCGATGGCTCAGAAAGGACGGTCATGGGAGAGATAGACCTTCCAGTTTTGGTTGGTCCCCAGCTCTTCACAATCACTTTCCAAGTCATGGATATTAATCCTGCTTATAGTTGCCTCCTTGGAAGACCATGGATTCATTCGGCTGGTGTTGTCACATCCACCCTACATCAAAAGCTCAAGTTCATGTCCAACGGCAAGATCATCATAGTATCTAGTCAAGAGGATATTATGGTGAGTCATTTGTCTGCCTTTCAGTACATTGAGGAAGATGAGCAAGCAGTGGAAATTCCGTTTCAGGCTCTGGAGGTCGCAACTGTCACCATGAAGCGAAAGAAGAAAGCTAAACTTGCCTTCACTTCATGGCAAGCAATGAAGGAAGCATTGAACGAAGCAAGTCTAGAGGGTTGGGGGAAGGTGCCTGTGGTTCAAGAAAAGAAGGATCGCTTTGGGCTAGGATATCGACCATCAACAAAGGGATCGACCAGTTCTAACTACAAGGGTGGTCGTTCCCTCCAAGAAATGTTTCGCAGTGCGGGGTTCAACAACAAAGAGCAAGTGAACATGATTGGGGATAATGAGGAAGATGCACCTAACCTAGTGTGCAGCTGTGCTAATGAAGAGCCCCTCAACAATTGGAAGGCCGAGGAGATTTCTGAAGTTTCGAGAAGGTATGAGTATGTTTTTTTCATTTTATTATTGAAAAAAAGGTAATGCATGAATGTGGGAATGCGATGCAAAAAAACATTTTTATTATCATTTTTGTTTATAGGCCTTTTATGACATAGATTTGAGAATAAATGTAAAACACCAAAGACCTCATTTCATTCCTCTTGGTTCAAGCTTACAAAACAAATTCATTAATTCAAATACATTGAACATCAAAGTCTCATAGTACACTCAAATGGTCGTTTGTTGCCTTGCGGTCTCCCTAGCTTTCTTGTAGGTGTTCAGGAGAAACCTACAATACTCAATAAGTGCTTGGATCCCCTTGGGAGGCTTATGCCACATCATATCCACTTCAGCATCCTCCAACTTATCCGGAATGTCATCAAGTGCCGCCTTTGAGAAAGCGGTTAACTCCACAAAACCTTTGCTCAACTTGGCATTACTCTTTGAGAGCTCGGTTGCATCCGCCCACACATGCTTTAGTACCCTTCCACGATAATCAAGCTCCAACTTCAAGTTATCAATCTCTTCCTTCAATGAGGTGATACGACTCACATGTGCCTCTACATGCCCAGACAAAAGGTTTTGAACATTATTTTGGAGATGTTCAAGCTTTGTCTTTTCTAGAAGGTAGAGATTCTCAAATTCCCTTACTCGGTGAATCTCCGCACGCCATTGTTTCTCAACCTCCAAAGTCTTTGCTACTTGTTCCTCATGTGCCGTTCTCCACTCTTTCTTCTCTTTGACGGCCTGATTCCAAAACTTATCCACCTCTCCATAAGAATGCTCTAGCTCCTTAATCTTATCCTTATATGCTCGGAGATTATCCGCCGCGCTAAGTAAACCACCCTCCATCTTTTCTATTTTTTCTTCGGACTCCTTCAACCTCTTTTTCCCTTTTAGAAGATTTTCTTCCTTTTTCTCTTGCTCCCTCTTCATTCTTGCCAACTCACCCGCTACTTGCAAATACTTGTTTTCCAATTCCTCATTTTTTCCTTCCAACTCAACAACCTTATTCTTCAGCTCTGTTGCTTCCTCCATCGTGATAGTAATAACCGGTGGTGGTGAGGAAAGCTCCTCACGTGCTACCACAGGATACCTCAATCTAAACATGGCAACCCTTTCTTTTACCCACTGAGTATACGGGGGCTTTGCAATGCAATTCTTTTTCTCTTTCTCTTTCTCATACACTTGCCCCCAAGCCTTCTTGATTCTATTCACCAAAGCAGCATCCCTTTCCCCTTCTTTGAGAATAAACTCCTCCACATGACGGTCCTCGGGCTTATCATCCATCGAATATCCTAATTGTCGGAGGGACAAAACAGGATTGTAGTTAATGCACCTTCTTGGTCCTATGAGGGGTACATTAGGAAAGCCACCACATCGGAGAATAATCTTAGTACCATCATATTCTCGTGAATACCAAGCAATGTCCTTTTCAGTGAGTGCGACCATTCTGTTAGGCCACGAAAACTGATCTTGATTTTCCAGGAAGAATCCCTTTTTAGGCAAATGGGAGTATAGCCATAGCTGCATCAGAGGTGTGCAACAAATGATAGTACCCCCTCTCCTCTTTTCATGCCTAGAACAAAGAGAGAGGTGGAAGTCGGCCAATAGAGCATGCACAGGACTTCCTACCAAGAATACCCCTATGGCGGACATATCAATAGAGTCATTCACCTTTGGAAATAGCACCAACCCATACACCAATAATGCTAAGATCGCATTAAATGACCCCCACTCCTTCTTGGCTAATAGGTCTGAGGCCTTAGCTTCCAACACCTTTCTTGGAATCACCATGCCATTATCCTTGGTTTTCACCAACCAAGATGTAACCTCTTCAACTCCAAGATCTAGGGCCTTAGCAAGATCATCCATGGTTGGTTCTTCTCCTAAGTTTAAGTATGGCTTACTTTCCCTTAGATCAAAACCCAAAATCTTGGCGAACTCCTCAAGAGTCGGAGCTAACTGGAAATCTTGGAAAGTGAAGCACCGGAGGGGTGGATCATAAAACTGGGCCAAAGTAGTAAGGGCATTCTCATTAACCCTTACTTGAAGAAGATCCAATAAGCGCCCATAGTGGTATCGAAAGTTTCCTTCGGCAAGCGTAGAAATACGGCCACTCAACTTTTGAAGTTCCTCTACATTTGGAATCTTAACCTTGAAACCAATAGGTAATCTTTTGTCAGGTGCCATTTTCTCAAATCAATGTCTTTTCCTTCCTATAAGCAACAATGAATATGCAAGAAAATCAGTTTTTGAATATCATGGTATGTGGAAGTGATGTTTAGGGTAGAGATAGTAAATCATGTGTTTGTATATGTCCCATCCCATCTCACATGTGGTTCTAGAGTTTCTTAAGGTTCCTAAGATCGTAAACCCTTATTTGAAAATATTAACATTGCAAAAACTCGCAAGACAATAATATTTCCAAATAAGGTCTCCTTTAGGTGAGGTTTACGCGTTGACTTTACAAGACAAACGCCAAGAAAGTCAACATTGCGTACCCCTCATTATGTACTAGTAGAGGCCTTCTAACGCGTTTAGGTTCTACTTTAAAAGGTCCCTAGAGTCACGGATCCCTAGAAAGATACTTGTTCCCATTACGAAATTTCGCAAGGTAACACATCCTTCGAAGGAATCTACTCTAGGCGGAGTTTTCGTATTGGTCCTCTCGAGGCACGCGCCAAGCAGGCCAATACTAAACCCCTAACTTAACTTAGTTTCTCTCGAAGCTCGGGTGTAGAGCTTTATCCACATGTAACCCAACATCACAACCCCACATATATATATAACAGATATATTTATACAAGTAATAAACAAGTACAACACATGCAAATATTACGGCAAATAAAGCACATTACTGAATAAAGCATAAAAAATAATACACAATAAACACAAACAAGCGCAAAAACCCAAAAACCTAAATCTAAAGAGAGTGGGCTCGACTCTCTTAGTTAACTAGTCCCCAGTGAAGTCGCCAGCTGTAGCGCCCTCCCTAAAAATTAAGGCTAATTCTAAGGATGAACTGCTAATCTACTCAACTAGCTAATACAAAAACTGCGCGAAGCGATAAACGCTCGCTAAAACAGTAAAGTCGCCACCGAATTTTATTTTATCCCACGCGGCCACGCGGAAAAGGAAAATATCGATAAATCCTTTAAGTGGAAAGGGTGGTCATCGCAACCAAAATTCCGGGTTCGGGAGTCGGTTATGCGAAGGGAAGGAAAAGCTCCACCTTTAATCAATGGTGAAGCCTTGATCAAAATAGGGAAAAAGTTAAAATTTGTAAGCTTGAAATAAGGGTAGTGGAGGGAGTGTGATGCGTGCTTGCTGTGCTGTTTCACGTGAAGCACTTTTTCTTTTATTTTTTTGATTTTTTTATAACAATAATGATAAAACAAAAGAAACTAATATTTTTTTTGAATTTTTGAAATAATAATAAGATAATAAAAAAAATAAAATATGATAAAAATGGGGTAGGACAAAATTAGGGTACAACAAAGCGCAACATAAGGAATTCAGCTCAAAAGCTTCTTTTACTTACCTTCCATAGCCTTAGTGTCCGGTCTTTAGAAGCAGTTGCTAAAGTTACAGTTTCCACACCTGATTACAGTACAAATTTTGATAACTTGGAACAATTCAAGTAAAAGACTGAGTGTCTATATTTTGCCACATAATGACATGAATGACAGCAATATGCACAAAAGTTGGCATTTTCCAACAAGCATTCCCGGCTAAAATCATAAAATGTGTATCGATGATCTGTGTTGTGCATAAAAGCATAATCATTGGATTACACTGCACAGACTTATGCAATGCTATTGGCTAAATAACGTTTTTCAATGAAATTAAAACATCTTCAGTCAATAGCAGCCTCTATTGCAGCATAATGGCTCCTAGGCGCTACACGAAATGTCATAGCATTGCAGTTTCGAGTAGTGGCTGTAGTGCTGCACATAGTAACCACTTCAGTGGTGATTGTGAGAATACTCTCAAATTATAGACATTACTTGTGTTTTTTTATCAATTCTTGTCATTTCACCCTAATATTCTGATTTCTTCTCCATTGAACCCTTAGTTCTTTCCCCATAAAACCTAAATAGTGTCTACTCTCTATGCAACATTCCGGTGGCCCTCTATATATAGTCGTCTCCTCTCTGTGTCCAATTCTCTCTGTTCTCTATCTATAATAAATAAAACCCCATCAACCGAGTCCCAACCCCTAGCCACAACTCCTCTAAAACTTATTTTCTTTATATTGGTTTTGTATGTTATTACAATAAGATTTGATTATTAGTTATGAGTGCGTTTATACCGCTATAGCATTTTGGAGGCAAATGCAATCTACAATTAACTAAAATTTGACAACTGGCAATCAAAATTAAACAAAGTTAGTAGCATGAGGGGGAGAATCTATGTCTTCATACCTTCCGGATTAAAAACACTAACAGCAGTTACACCGTCGCTATGTCCCTCCAATATATGTGTACATAATCCGGGACCTTTCCAGACCCTAATTTTTTTCCCCATGTCATGGTAAAATAGAAGGATCAATAAATGGAAATTAATCAAATTACAATATCAAATAATCTCAAAGTACGTGAACAACTTAAGAAGAATCAAACAGTGTAAGAAAAACTAGTACCTTCCAAAACCATCATAACATCCTGTCAAAATAAACCTGCACAAAATAATGAAAGTCAACCGTAAATTCTTAGTGAATGGGACATTCAGGTCAAAAATTAAGTTAATTAACATACTAAAACAGAACTAAAATTCTTATATTTCAGACAATTAAAATAACACAATGTCAAGGATTGAACTCGCAAGACTACAAAAGACTTGTTAACCCAATGGCAAAAAAATTGAGTCCTGCAAACGAGGTCCGTTAGAACTTAGAACATTGATTAATGAAATGAGAAAGAGAAATAGAAAGTTTTTATTTAAAAGTGTAGCACACTAGCACTCAATGCATTAATAAAATTTGATATTTTACGAGCATGGTTAGATATTTAGGATGTATCTTCTGACTACAGTCATGCACCACATTACAAATAAACCCCATATGGTGAAAAACTAATCATGATGATATACTCAAACCCTGTGTTATCAAAAAAATAAATAATTCAATCACTCTTGCCATTGTCACCAAATAGGATAAAAAAATTAAGGGAAGCCAATAAAAACCAACCACACTTACTTAAATTTAACGTTTCCAACTCAGTAAAATCATTCACAAAAAACAGTTAAGTATTGGAGTTTTTCATACAAAAAATATTAGTTGTCGGCAGTAATAAAGGTAAGAGTTAATAAATAACTAAAACTTGGACCATTATTATGAATAGGCTAAATCATTAGAAGTCTGAGAAATTATCCATAAAAAATGTACACAATCACAAACATACCGAGAAGAAGAACCATCAACAGCACTGACCCAGTCATCATGTAAAGAAGGGTCTTCTTCCTTTCGTGGGGCTACAGCCCTTGTGTACTCAATTTCCAATATCCTTTCCTAGAATTGATCATTCACAATGGTTAGCTGTGAGATTACAACATCAGAGACAAAATAGCCGTGGTTTGTGTAAAGATTAAAAGAATGGATGAGTTATTGTTTCATATATCCTGATTCAATCCCAGAAATTTCAACAATTTCACCATAATATTGAGATTTCCGATTTAAAACTAAACAGAACTGTTCAGTAGTCATCAAATTCACAATTCAAATTGAGTACATAAATCTATGCAAGTATACCCAAACCATTTTATAAGTGACTTAAACTAATTTATGATAGCTAAAGTTGTCGACTCGTAGGATTTTATGAGTTACCTCGACATTTTGACATCCATGTCACAACCATAAACTCTTTCACTTCATTTTTATTTATACTTCGAAATACTACAATAGAGTTAGTGGTTGCTAATATCCTACTACCTGATTGAACATCTTCTAGTTATATATACTACAAACAATTACAGAACATATACAGAAACAACCGAACCTTATAATGCATTAAATGATGATGACAATATTCCCTATAATGTATTCTTTCAAATTTATAAAATCAACGACTATTTTTTTGTAACTCTGTTAATCAATGGTGCAGCATGCAGATTGTTTTTAAACTGACAACATGAAATATAACAGGTTAGGTTCTTGGATTGACTTATTTGAGCTTATCTACTGGCACGAGCACTTATGAGACTGCTTGAGATAACTTATGGAAACAACTTATGATATGCCCATAAACTCTTAAGAATAGGCTATGAAAACACAACTTATAGCTTATATGAAAACAATTTGACTAGCTTATACATAAGCACTTATACGACTAACACTTATATTAATCAAACTATTTATTCAAACCAAACCTAAGTGTGTTTGAAACAAGTTCTCAACTTAAGCCAGTTAGAAAGAACTATTTCTAAACCTCAACAAAACCTATGGATAAAAAGTTAAACACATTATTGCCTTCTAAGTCAACAACCAAACCATAATCATTGCTTACCGCGGAGATTCCCTTCGCGAGAAGAAACTGCTCAAGCGACATACGAACAAACTCGCCATCAATCAAAAAATCAAAAGCTTCGGTTTCATAATCTTCATCTACCAAAATAAAATCAACCTGATATCAACAATCACTTAACTTCAAATAACAATGATAATAAGACGGTGAAAACAGTGTAATTGAGAATTGTTGGATTCAATGTGTACCGTTGGATTTGAGAAGGCCGTTAACAATAGATGAGAGGCCGAATCTGGTGAGATCGGAAGGAATGGAGATAGTTGGTGGGTTTGAAAGTTTGAATGGTTCGGGTAAGTTAGTTATGAAACGGACTTGGATTATTCTTGTGCTGGTTTTGCCATTTTCTTCGGCGGTGTTCATCTTTCTCTGCTCTGTTTTGGGGGTTTGGGTGTGTAATGGGTTTTAGGCTTGGCAGTGGCAGAGGTAGTGGACAGGATATGCAAATAACGGGTAAATATTCTTTTTTTTTTAACCGACGCAAACTTAATGCATTTTATTTATTTATTATAATAATAGGAGCAATACAAATAGGAATTGAATCAAAAGTATTGCTAGAAACATGGCAAGAAGATGAGCGCTTCTGTTTGTTTGTTTGCCGCCTAGCAAATACACCTATGAATATTTTTTAGAAAAAAAAAAGAAAAAACTGAGAAAGAAAAAAATAAGTTTTTACGATTGTTATATTGGCTTTTAGAATTTCTTTTGTACCAACTTTTTTAAAGAATTATATAAAAGTATTTAAATTTTAACAATTGTTGTAAAAAAAAATAAATATTAAGCATTTATATTGATCTTAAATTTACGGTAACTTATAGTAATTTTACAAGAATGGAGTCAAAAAATAATAATTTTACAAGAACATCCGCACATTGGTTGATTAGTTCCCTTTGCAAAGAATATGTTGCAAGGTAGTAGTTCGATCTTTCGCCTAAAATTCACGAATAGACACCAAAAGATTGACATAATAATGATGAAATTTTTCACTAGAAAGTAGTCACCAACTGCACAACATGCAAAGAATCTGAAAATTTAACTTTTTAAAATTTCTTTGCGAACATAGTTTAATATCAAACAAGCAAACTTGGATCTCTACATGAAGCAGATTAGAAATACCAACACTACCGTAAAAAGGCGAACTCGAAGGAGCTTTCGTAGTTCCTAACTAAACATCCAAAGCCTATTTTTCCTAGATTTGTAAGGGCGCTTCCATCAACATTAAGGACCATAGTATATGCATCACCATGTTGCCAATGGACTTCCTATGCTGGTCGAGGGCCATGTGAGGGATTTTAAGAACCAAACATCTGACGCACAACTTGAAGCTGAGTATGAACCGCCAAAACTGTTAAACTCAATATGGAATTAATGAAGATGGACCTTTGGAGCTTGTACCATAAGCCACATCATATCACTTGATTCCGCCACAGTTGTGATCGATTTGTTTGGAACCCGAAATATCCATAAGCCACATCGTACCATTTTGCATGTCTCATTTTCTCTCTTTTTTTTTTTTTTTTTCTTTCTTCATGCTCTATGTTATTGGAGTGTAATGACACTCAAATAGTAAAAAAAATTGTATTAACCTTTTAGTTCTAAAGAAAAATGAGACCTGATAATTTATATATATGGCAATGGGGGTGGGGCGAGGAGGATTTTGCCTTTCCCAACCCAAATCCGTAAAGTTTGGGTTTTCCTAAACCTGTCTCAATTCTCAACGAGTATGAAAATTGAAAAGTAGAATCCCAAACTCATATCCTACGGGGTTCGGGTATCCCCGTATGTTTCGGGTATCCCAATTCTGCATCACTTCCATATGAACTTGGTTAAGTTTTGGTATTTTTTTTTTATTAAAAAATGGGTAACAATATGATTTTATTGAATACTCAACTTTGTTTTTTACTATATATTGAATACTCAACTTAAAAATAAACACAAGAATATAATTTAAGACTTTATTTAAGCGTTTATAATTTAAGAGATGTAAAATGTAATTATTATATATAACGGGGGGTGATGTTCGGAGTGAGTATCAATGTGTTCATTACCCGCCTCACCTCCGGTCTTTTAAAATCGGAAAAACCCAAATCCAAACTCAGTCAATTCAGTTTTTCTCGTCAAAATCGAGGCAAGCGGGGGGACAGGTACCCACACGAGTATGAGTTATATTGTCATGAGTAAGTAAAATTTTCTACTTATGTACCCAAAAAAAAAAAAGTAAAATTTTCTACTCAAATCAAATTCAGATTTTACTAAATAATTCGTCTTAAATGAACTCGTTAATCTTTTAAATTCGATCAAAAATGTTTTTTTCCACCACTAATATCTGATTCACTTAACCGTCTAATTAATTCGGGAATCCCTTCGATGCAATGTGTTTTTTTTTTTTTTTTTTTTTGATAATTGGCAATGTTTTTTCTTTGAACATTAAAGAAAGACAAATAAAGTTTAGGATTGAAACACATCTGGCTCGGATATTGCGGCAACCGCGTAAGAGAGCAATGCTGTGTCCGTAATCACTTATATATACTTCTGCCTGCGTGTGGTTTTCATTCTTTCTCTTTTCAAAAACGCCGTTCTCCTCTCAATTTTCTGTATTTTATTTTCTAACAAACAAACGAAACCCTTGTTTCCTTCTCAATCAAAAATCATCAAATTTCTCTCTATTCTGCAACAAATCAATCAAAGCAGCGTGAGAGAGAATAATGAACTGCGATTCCATTCACTGAGAAAGATCTGAGTTTTTTTTGTGATCAATTTGACGCGCTTATGGGTGCTTCTGGTTCCAAACTTGAAAAGGCTCTCGGTGACAATTTCCCTGAAGGAGAACATTACTTTGGCCTTGAGAATTTTGGCAATACTTGTTATTGCAACAGCGTTTTGCAGGTTTATATCTATCTTACAACTTCTTTTACTTCCAGATTCAGATTTTCATTCGCTTATTTACAAAATAATCACTTTTTGTTACTTAATTTAATTGTTGATTTGATTAATTCTATGAATGTTTTTGTTTTGCTTAGTTTTTTAAGTGCTTCATTAAACAATGATTATTAGGATGAGTTTATTTGACATTGATTCTAATACCTAATTATCACGTGATACATTCTTAATGATAACATTTCCTCAATGATTTTGTTGCATTTGAGTAAACAATGTGATTTCATTGGCTAAAAAAACGGTTTGCCAATTTTTATTTTATATTATATTTTTGAGTATTGGATGTATCAAATATTCAAATGTGAATGTGAAGACTTGTTTGTTGTTTTGCCCTGGTCTGATCAATAACTGGCAAAACTAGTTTTTAGTTCTAACTATTGGAAAGGATACTAGAATCAAAATATCTAGACAATGATCACCGAATTTGTTAAACTAGCTTTGTAGAGTAATTTTAATTTCAACCCTAAAGAATTGTGTTGTTGGATACCATCAGTATGTTGAGCTACGAAGCACGGACACAGGACACTGACCCTGACACGTCGACACCGGTAATAATCTGAGAAAATAACATAATTCAATGTAATCATATGTGTCGGTGTCAGACACTGCGTGTCCAACACCGTGACACACGTAGTCCGAGGAGTGTCCATGCTTTGTTGAGTATGTTAGTTTATATAACTTCTAATCGATTATGTGTGTTTTTGGTTGCTAACACTTAATTATTAATATTTTACCTCACATTCTACAGGCTCTGTACTTCTGTGTTCCATTTCGAGAACAATTGCTACAGTATTATGGAAAAAACAAAAACACAACAGATGCAGAGGAAAATCTTTTGACTTGCTTAGCTGAACTATTTTCGCAGGTAACAAATCTACATTTAGAAAAACTAGAAAAACACTTGATTGCACGAGACCTCTTCATATTTGTTTGATTAAATCATGATTTATCATTGTAGAATTTAGACTGGTTTCATTGTTTGTAAATAAGGTACATGATGTTGATGTTAGATACTTACATGGATGAAGCAACCCAGTCCACCAAATTAGTAACTTATTAACCGCACTCGGACCCATTAATTTTTATCACAGATATTATATTATGTAAAACCGTTGTAAGAATGCCAGACAGGTTTGCCCTTGTGACCATCCAAATATAGAATAGGGTGATTTGCAAATTCTATCCAAGTAACGTACATTCCTTTAGATCCAGTTCTCTAGGCCATCTCCGTATGTTGTTTATCGTTATGATTTAGACACTCACTGTAATAGTGAAAATGTCACACTGGAGCTTGGCGAAGACCCATTATTCATTCTTTACGTGACTGTTGAAACCTTTTCTCTCTAAGTTGTTACTAAGGAAATTTCATACCCTATTATTGTATTTGTGAAGTTTATCAAAACATGACTAGCTACTTGTTTTGTAGGGCCTAAAATCTGTTTCCTTAGTTACATTTATGTTCCTCTTTGTCAGCTGTTGTGTTTTGTTCTTTTTGTTTCTGTTGTACAAGGGCTTTGCAGGCAGTAGTAATTGCATGGCTCTCTAAATCTTTGATGAACTATACTACATCTCTTATTTTTCTCTTGAAAAATTGCTTCAAAGTATATGTGATGTGTTTTTTAATTTTGTTGTGTCTATTTTCCCATCTGTGCTTTTCCTTCTGAGAGATAAGAAATTGGCCGAGGTGATTGCATGCTTGCCTAAATATGATCGTTGTATGTTTATTTTGTATATTTTCAACATTCTGAAAATATCTTGCTTCAGATGTCCAGTTAATGTACTCACGCCTGCTTGTTTATTACTTTCACGGTTTTGAATTACCATGTTACTTCCTTTGATATAGATAAGCTCCCAGAAGAGGAAAACAGGTGTAATTGCTCCCAAACGATTTGTACAGAGGTTGAAAAAACAGAATGAACTCTTCCGTAGCTATATGCACCAGGTACTTGTTTAATCTGACATGAATGAGCACAAAAGTAAAAGGTGTGATTGTTTTGTAAATTATCAACTTTCCTTTGAGAGCAATGCATAGAATATTACTCCCTCCGTCCTAAATCTCTGGTCCTTTTAAGTATGGACACATATTAAGATACAATATAATAGACTTAACAATTTTACGCATAATTCACTTAATGAAAGAAACATTCATTTAATGCATATGATTTTGCTTTTGTAAGGGTACAAAAGGAAAAATATCATTAATTTTGTCTTGATTTTCTAAAAGAACCAAATTTTTGGGACAAAACTAAAATGCTATAAGAACCAAAAATCGGGGACGGAGAGAGTAGTTTGTACTCGTGCACAGTATAAAGATAGGTGATGTACTTAGTTGCTTCTCAGTTGCAATTGGTTTTAATATGAAACTTAGCTATAAATATGCTTGCAAGGCTTAGTCTAGGGTGGGCAAGTGAAACAGGTCTCCCACTGTGGGAGAGTCATTTTAGCCATTAGATAGGTGATGTTCCATGTAACACCCCGAATAACTACCCTTAAAAACGTGATCTTAAAAACTTTTTAAAGATAAGTAGCCGGAGCGCTACGGAAAACATTTTCAAAACGATCGTGCACATGACACGAAACGTCACAGCGGAAAACATAAATAAAAGATTTTCAAAGTAATGAACAAAATAGTTCAAAAGATAATTCATTAACATAAAACATAAGTTAAGATGTTTGCATCGATATACGACGGAATACAAACGATCCCCGACTCGATGTTACAAAATACCAGAGCACTAATATACATCACAACCAAACTAAACTTAACAAAACTATACAAAGGTAGCCTACACTAGCTCCTCACAAAAAGTGCTCCACACCAAAAGGATCTGCAGCTAAAACTCGTCGAGACCTCGACCTGAATACCTGAACCCCCAAAGGTCCAGCACATAACAAATAGGTAGAGAGTTAGTAAACATAATCACATACATACGAATATAGAAACGCACCTATATTCAACCTATCACGTATTACTAACTCACACACATGCCTCAATAAGTAATACACCAGATAACACATACTCACAAATACACAACCATTAGTTTCATGTCGTTTCGGACAACACAAAGAACTCACATAACACATAACACATAATTGCACATTTACTCAAATGCGACTAATGCCAAACATTCAATGTCATGCCAACCTAGACACGACTAATGCATGTGGTACCATCTTCTTTATCAAGGAACTTACCATTGATATTCTTCTTTATTGGACAAGTCCAATATCCTTCTTTATCAGACAAGTCTGATATCCCTAAATAATACATGAATTTATGAATGTCATGCATTTACCAAACATATGATAATCACTTAGCACGAAGCTACTGCTCACTACATGGATAACATAATCCATTAAACTTCTTTATCAGACAAACTGATATTCTTCTTTATCGGACAACCCGATATACAAAAATACATATACTTCTTTGACATTTTTATATAAATGCCATCACACAACACAATTATTAAACATATAATAATTCAAAACCAAAACAAAACCAAATACATGGATATACTCACTTTGCACTACAACTAATTGCATACACGTGCGAATCATTAAATTCACACCATGGTAATACACTACAATACTACGGAAACATATCCCAAAAGCCCAATTGAATTATAGAACCCCCACAAAAATATTTGAAATTCCCTTCATTCGCTTAGCGAACCATCAGCGACTAACCGCGAACGAAGTCAGAATGTAATTGTCATATGGCGAGAGTTAGCGAACAATAGCGAAGATCAGCGAACTGGTCGCTACGTCTCGCTACGTCTCGCTACAGCGACGCATCAAGAACATGCACGTTCGCTAAGGCTCGCTACAGCGACCATGCTGTTCTTGAGGTTTTTCAATGGCGGTTTAACACCCAAAACCATCAAAAATACATTTTTACAAGTTATAAATGCATAACAAGTGATAAATCATGTATATACCATACATATATACATGTATTAACATTCACAAACACCAAAACACATCACACATACAAAATCATGCATCAATCTTGCAAAATAAGCAAAGTTGCATAAACATGCAAAACAATCAGCAAACATATACATATTCCCTCCTAGTTGTTCATTAAGCATACTAAGATGAAAAGAACATGTTTATGATAAAGAAATTTCACCCAAACCCCAAAGAAATTGGGTGAGAGAGTTTGGGAATGGAGGCTAGACACCTCCCCTCTCTTGGATCACCCAAGCTTATGCTTAACCACTCTCACCTTGGATTGAATGATGATTCTTGGCCTCTAAATCTCTTCTCCTTGCTCGTGTTCTTCTTCTTGCTCTCCTAGGGTTTTTGCTCTTGGCTCTTAGGAAGAAAATGACATAATGAAAAATATTTGCACTAAGGTTTTCTATATATACCTCTCCCTAATTCTGTTGGTTCAAGCCCAACTTGCCTAAGCCCACTAAGCTCTATCACACGCCCAAGCCCACTAACATGGCAAAGGTTTCGCTCACAAACTTATGTTCGCGATAAATAATTATACGTCGCGTAAATAAATATTTAACACTAACCCAAAATATATGCAAATATATAAGATATCGATTTACTAAAAAATCGGGTCGTTACAACTCTACCCCCCTTAAAAGAATTTCGCCCTCGAAATTACCTAAGAGATAAAACAGAGAACGAACTCTCAACGCGGCATCTTCGGTTTCTTGCATGCCGGACTCTTGTGACCTTCCTCGCCACAATTGAAACAAAACACTTTCACCCGACAAGCATCGGCCTTGTGCCCAAACTGTCCACAACTGAAACACTTGTCGCTTTTCCTCGGGCAATCATATGACATATGACCCCGCTCTCCACATTTGTAACAACTTCCACTTCCTTGCTTCTTCTTTCCACTTCTATTGCCCTTGTTCTCATACGGCTTACCACGATCCAAACCTTTTCCTTTCCTATCATTCAGAGCCTTATAGTAGTTGGTCTTGGCTTTGCTATCTTCATCACAAATCCTTGCCTTGGTCATAAGGGTCGGAAAATTCCTGATTTCAGAAAATCCAATCAAAAGCTTGATATCCGGACGAAGTCCACTCTCGAACTTGACACACTTATCCTCTTCGGCTTCCACCGTGTTGTAGTGTGGACTAAACACACACAAAGCTTCAAACTTAGCCGAATACTCGGCGACCGATAAATTTCCTTGCTTGAGCTCCATGAACTCGATCACTTTCTTGTTCTTCACATCAGCCGGAAAGTACTTCCTTAAAAATTCCCTTTTGAAAGTTTCCCAAACGATGGCAACACCGTCCACTCCTATTCTGAGTCTCACATTCCTCCACCAAACGATTGCCTCCTCTCTAAGGGCATAAGTTCCCAAAGTAGTCTTGTTCTCCTCAGAACAACCCATTGCTTCAAAGATGATCTCAACCTCATCTAACCACTTGATAGCCCCCTCCGGGTTATAGCCCCCGGTAAACAGAGTCGGTTTATGCGACATAAACCTTTCCAATCTTTTCTCACTATCCCTTCCCGGATCATTATCCCTTACCACCAATGTAGTCAAAGCAGCCAAAGCTTGTGCAATCTGAGCGTTGGTCCTAGCAGCAGCCATGATTCCTGAACGAATCACAACTCGACGTTAGAATGTATTAACAGTGTACCCAACACATGCTTCATACAAGAGAAAGAAAATCCTAATGGCTCACATGAACCGACCTGCTCTGATACCACTATTGTAACACCCCGAACTAACTACCCTTAAAAGTGTGATCTTAAAAACTTTTTAAAGATAAGTAGCCGGAGCGCTACGGAAAACATTTTCAAAACGATCGTGCACATGACACGAAACGTCACAGCGGAAAACATAAATAAAGGATTTTCAAAGTAATGAACAAAATAGTTCAAAAGATAATTCATTAACATAAAACATAAGTTAAGATGTTCGCATCGATATACGACGGAATACAAACGATCCCCGACTCGATGTTACAAAATACCAGAGCACTAATATACATCACAACTAAACTAAACTTAACAAAACTATACAAAGGTAGCCTACACTAGCTCCTCACAAAAAGTGCTCCACACCAAAAGGATCTGCAGCTAAAACTCGTCGAGACCTCGACCTGAATACCTGAACCCCCAAAGGTCCAGCACATAACAAATAGGTAGAGAGTTAGTAAACATAATCACATACATACGAATATAGAAACACACCTATATTCAACCTATCACGTATTACTAACTCACACACATGCCTCAATAAGTAATACACCAGATAACACATACTCACAAATACACAACCATTAGTTTCACGTCGTTTCGGACAACACAAAGAACTCACATAACACATAACACATAATTGCACATTTACTCAAATGCGACTAATGCCAAACATTCAATGTCATGCCAACCTAGATACGACTAATGCATGTGGTACCATCTTCTTTATCAAGGAACTTACCATTGATATTCTTCTTTATTGGACAAGTCCAATATCCTTCTTTATCAGACAAGTCTGATATCCCTAAATAATACATGAATTTATGAATGTCATGCATTTACCAAACATATGATAATCACTTAGCACGAAGCTACTGCTCACTACATGGATAACATAATCCATTAAACTTCTTTATCAGACAAACTGATATTCTTCTTTATCGGACAACCCGATATACAAAAATACATATACTTCTTTGACATTTTTATATAAATGCCATCACACAACACAATTATTAAACATATAATAATTCAAAACCAAAACAAAACCAAATACATGGATATACTCACTTTGCACTACAACTAATTGCATACACGTGCGAATCATTAAATTCACACCATGGTAATACACTACAATACTACGGAAACATATCCCAAAAGCCCAATTGAATTATAGAACCCCCACAAAAATATTTGAAATTCCCTTCATTCGCTTAGCGAACCATCAGCGACTAACCGCGAACGAAGTCAGAATGTAATTGTCATATGGCGAGAGTTAGCGAACAATAGCGAAGATCAGCGAACTGGTCGCTACGTCTCGCTACGTCTCGCTACAGCGACGCATCAAGAACATGCACGTTCGCTAAGGCTCGCTACAGCGACCATGCTGTTCTTGAGGTTTTTCAATGGCGGTTTAACACCCAAAACCATCAAAAATACATTTTTACAAGTTATAAATGCATAACAAGTGATAAATCATGTATATACCATACATATATACATGTATTAACATTCACAAACACCAAAACACATCACACATACAAAATCATGCATCAATCTTGCAAAATAAGCAAAGTTGCATAAACATGCAAAACAATCATCAAACATATACATATTCCCTCCTAGTTGTTCATTAAGCATACTAAGATGAAAAGAACATGTTTATGATAAAGAAATTTCACCCAAACCCCAAAGAAATTGGGTGAGAGAGTTTGGGAATGGAGGCTAGACACCTCCCCTCTCTTGGATCACCCAAGCTTATGCTTAACCACTCTCACCTTGGATTGAATGATGATTCTTGGCCTCTAAATCTCTTCTCCTTGCTCGTGTTCTTCTTCTTGCTCTCCTAGGGTTTTTGCTCTTGGCTCTTAGGAAGAAAATGACATAATGAAAAATATTTGCACTAAGGTTTTCTATATATACCTCTCCCTAATTCTCTTGGTTCAAGCCCAACTTGCCTAAGCCCACTAAGCTCTATCACACGCCCAAGCCCACTAACATGGCAAAGGTTTCGCTCACAAACTTATGTTCGCGATAAATAATTATACGTCGCGTAAATAAATATTTAACACTAACCCAAAATATATGCAAATATATAAGATATCGATTTACTAAAAAATCGGGTCGTTACATTCCACAGATCTACGATGCACCCTCAACCTTACCAATCTCTTTTATCTCTCCTCCGTTCATCTCTGCTACTTCCCTTGAGTTCAAATTAACAAATTAAGCCAAGAGGAATTGAAAAATTAAACACAGCCAGCAAATAATTGAAAAATAAAACACAGCCAGCAAAACATGATGGTTTATAGGAGATAGGTAGTACAAAGTTAACAAGGTGCAGTGTGATTGAGAAGGGAGACTTTTGTGGTAAAAAAACTCATGTTAAATTACGCTATGACAAATAGTTGTAGAAAAAGAACCAAGAGTTCTGAAGAAAGAAGAGTGAAGAAGAAAAAGATCCATAGCTCATAAAAAAAACAACGAAAAGTCCATTACTCCATTAGATTATTTTTTATTTAATAGTATGATTATGAAGCTATAGTCCCTGTAACATTTGTATCCTATATTTCTAAGCCTATTTTCCTGACATTAGATTTACAAGACTTGGATTTTGTGATATACTCATACCTTAAAAACTGAATCAATTGAATAGTAATCTCCAAAGCCTAGGATCCACGATTTTTAAGACCTATAGGATTTGACCCATCAAAAAGTTCATCAAACTGTTACAAATCATCAAAAAAATTAAACATTAGAAATGAAAACCATAGTTCTTAAACTTTTAATGTAAAATAACTACAAGCCCTTTTAATTCAGCACCCATCATCACAGCTCCTTGAGCAGAAATCAGTTCATACACAACTCCAAAAGCATATACATCTATTTTGGAAGATACACTACCATATACATATCTACAACATAATTGCAAATGCCCATTAAGTCTATCCTGTGTTAAAACTTCAATAGGATTATGCATAGTAAGCTATGCAGCAATAGTATATCAAAGAGATCACAATGATTCACTCTGACTTCCAGTGGTTTGGGATAATACCAAACATAATAAACGAAAAAGTGAAACATCAAATTTGAAAACCCAAATACAATAATATTCGATCTCAACCATACATCACCAAAATTTTAAAATCAAAGAATGCCACTGTCACTGTCATATACCATATAATTCATACCTTCTCGTGGAGAGCATTAAGAGCATCAGTGATCATGGGATACCCAACACAAATGTAGGCACAAAGTGACTCCCCACTGTGTCAAACAGAAGCTCAATACAAGCTGACTTGTGATGAGCATAGCAACTGTACCAAAATTCAAACACCAGAATCGAACCACCCTGCTACTGCCTTGTAGGAACAGATCGTAGACACAAATGCTATTAGAAATAAACCAGGATAAAGGCAAATCAGTAGCAGAAAATTAAACCAGAAAAGAGAGGACATAAAGCCTAAAATCAACTAATATCAAGAATATCTCTCTCCAGAAAATTAAGTTGTACAATATGAGGTAACCAAGTTGCCGAAAATTCTTCATCTTAGGAAGAGAAATGATTTATTTCTTACAAACTTCAGCACCCAAAAACTTCAACACCAGCTCGTACACTATCGAAGAACAATTATTCAGCTCGAATACATAGACATATAAGTAAAACTTGACCAATTATATCTCAATGATATCATATTCTTGCCCAAGCTTACAGAGAAGAATCAACAAACATGGATGCAGAACATGATGGTTCATGTGTGTACTCATTAATTTGTTCACAAGATGATACACTATAACAAATAGTTGATAAAAAAAACACAAGAAAAAGAAAGAAGAGTAAAATAGTTATCCAAACCAAGTCAATGATCAGAAGATCATAGTTACAAAGAGTGCACCACAAAGTTGTTCCAATTTTTTGCACTGTAAGATTATAGGTCAAAAACTTAAGGCTAAACTTTTCAGTTATATAACCACCAACCCTCACCGCACATCAATAGGCTTACCAAGAAGACAGGACACTAAAACAACATAAAGAACAGATGAAAGAGTGTACAAACTTGATTGCTAGATACTACACAAAACATTATTAATGTTTTAAAACACACTACACTGTAATAAACAGCTACACATATATGAAGTACTAGAAAGATATTAAGTTGGTAATATGAATTTGAAATTATCTGATTAATGTTACGGATGCATTCAATAATATATTCAGATAGAGTAACCAACTTGATTAACATTTGCAATTATATGGATCATTCTAGAATATTGATAATATAATGAAAAGTTAAAAATGCTACAATTTTTCAGCACCTCCAACTCATAAGATCCCACACTGGATATGTCACATTCTTTTCACTTTCAAACCTAGTGACTGCAATCTGTTCACTTTCAATTAACCTATTGCCCTAAAGAAAGAGAGAGCCGAGAAAATTGCATATTTATTATGGGAGAAGACAAGAAAAAAGTTAAGTACCTTAGTCACTTTCTTTATAGATGGTCTTGATGTGTTACCTGGATTAGCACACCAAAGTCCAATCCATAAAGGGAAAATGGGAAATACATTTGAAGAATGTAATTCCCTTATATGTTAAAGCTTGTCAAGTGAAATGCATGCAACCAATTAAACTAAAATACAAACAATGTCAATGTATTTATTTTTGTAACCATCAGGGCATGATGTAATTATACTATGTATAAATAACACATAAGGATCCTTCATTCAAGGCTTCGTTTCTAACAGGAGCACAACAACCCGCGAAATATTTGAAGAGCTTTGTGAAAATATATGGGAAAAATCTTTGTTACCGTTGAAAGAGTTGCTCGAGCATTCAGGCTTGTCAACAGATCAAATATACGCGGTGGGAACAAAGACAACACACACACACACACGCATATATATGTAAAAAAAAAAAAAAACCAATTGTATCCCAAGGATGAATGAAAAAGTATGTGCTAAACCCAGCCCAAGCTTTTGAGAAGAATAGAGAAGCATGGAAGCAAGAATTTTCACACCTAAGTTCAGATCGCCAAATTAATTTCACATTTTAATTTCACATATCTCTTTGCCTCTGCATATCTCACTCATCTCTCGTCCAGAAAATTTAAGGATATCATATGCAAATGCAAAAACAAAAAGGGTTCAAAATAACGACGACGTATATACAACCGCTGGTTTGTCGGAATCCCAGTCTCAGAACAAGCGCCGTTGTACACCAAATTTGAAAACATCAAATTTATTCCTTTCTTTTCTTAGAAACATAAAATATTTATTAAAACTACTTTGAGAATAAATTGAGAATAAAAAATGCTCTTACAAAGGGCTGCATAGCAGCAGAAAAAACAATACAACTAAAGCCTAGAAAGAACAACCAAGGCCACAAGGAAAAAGAAAAACGCAGGGTCAGCATAACAAGTAACAACACCGCACCCTCCCCAGTGAGCCTATCATTCTTGGATGATAAACCTCCTACAATAGAAGGATCTATAGTCACATGAATGAATTGGAAAACATGCAAATCCAACCATCAACAAATCGAACATTACATTCTAAAGAAAATAAAGAAAAAAGTATATCAATTTTGAGCAAGCTTTTAACTTTGTTGAACCTGATGATATGCTTTTGTGGGTTGCAAAACAACCTAGAAGAATTGCTTAAAAAGGTTTTGAAACAAGTGAATGAAACAAAAAAATTGTGTTTGTTACTAGAAAATTAACATCAATTAACGGTGAAATAAAAGAGAAGAGGCTGAAAATTGAGAAGAAGCCAAGAAGGGGTGTTTCACGGTGACAAAGGGGCATTTTGCGGCGACAAAGTGGCGGTGAAAAATTATATTTTTTTAGTAATGAAAATATACAATTTAATAGAGAGGTGGATATGGCACAGCCAAGTCTACAATACACCCACTTTCCCAAGGTGGGAGACATGTGTGGCTTACCCACCCTAGAAGGCGCCTTCTTGCAAAGTCACATTTTTTTTTTGGTTTGCAATGAGCTGGGGATTGAACCCAAGACCTATAGCGTACTACCCGAATCCCTCACCACTAGACCAAACCTAGTGGCTTGCAAAGTCACATTTTTTTAAACAGGTAGATCATCGATAGAAACCAGAATTTTAGGCACAATGAAAAAGAATTATTTTTGAAATATAGGTGAATACAATGGAGGTAAAACAGAAAACGAAGGGAATAACCAGAGTTCTATGAACTCCTACCAGAGCTAAGCTCCTAATCTAGAGAGAACTTTTCTCCTAACAAACTCATAACAACTTTTTTCCTTTTTCACTCACCTCTCTATCGTTTCTTTTATAACCAAAGACTCCCTAAAACTTAGGGAGAGAGCTAACTAACCCATACTCCCTAGTAACTAAATAACCAAAGACTCCCTAAAACTTAGGGATCGAGCTAACTAACTCAGTGCTCTATCAATCATTGTGGTGGCATCTGAGTTACTGTTGTCGTATCACTGGGTCTCTGTGTCACACCTAATAGCAAAATGGTTTTGAGCCTATAGTTAAATATGATACCAGGTTAGGATGACGATCCGTTAGCTGAGCGGTCAATAGAAAATAAATTCTTTTTAAACTACATTTCATAAGATGGAAAACTGTTGCTTATAAAAAAAAATAAGATGGGAAACTGTTGATGTGCGATGAGGGTGTATTGACCCTCTATAGGATGAGTATATTAAGATCTCTCTACCTGGAACATGTGTAGGAAGGGATTTTTATTGACTAGTATTATATTATATGCCTTTCAGGATATGCAATCTTTTAAAACCTGTGTTTCCTTAACGCATTCAGTGAGAGGTTGAATAATGAATCTTCTTAGTTCAAAGTTCAAACAAGGTTGTTGCATATATCTATTTGTTTACTAGTTGTCTCCTTCCTCATCTGAGTTACTTCAAAGTGAATGTCATTCCTGATTTTCAAATGTGTTTGTTGTATGATGTCTGTTGTTAATGTATTTCTTTAAAAAAAAAAGTATGAAGATTAAAAAGCAACAGTCATCATGAATCTTCTCATTTCTGGCAGGATGCCCACGAATTCTTGAACTATTTGTTAAACGAACTTGTTGACATTCTGGAGAAAGAGGCCCAGGTTGCAAAAGACGATCAAGAGACATTACTACCTTCTGAGAAGATTGCAAATGGACCAAAGAAGAATGGTTTAGCTAATGGTGCTAAAAAAGAGCCGCCTTTAGCTACTTGGGTGCACAAAAATTTTCAGGTGATACGGCAATTCAATGTTTCTATTTTAGCGTGTTGCTTGCAGCAAAGCTTGTGGAGTTACCATAAACTGGGAACTTGTTATTTGTTCAATCCATTCTATTATTGGGGGGGTCACTGCACTTACACTCCAGAATGATCACAAAAATAATATTTTTAAATTTTCATTTTGAATCTCATTATTGTAAATTGCTTTCATCAGGGAATACTTACCAATGAGACAAGGTGCTTGCAATGCGAAACAGTAACTGCTAGGGATGAAACATTTTTCGACTTGAGTCTTGATATTGAACAAAACAGTTCAATTACAAGCTGTTTGAAAAATTTCAGTTCGACTGAGACATTGAATGCCGAAGACAAATTTTTTTGTGACAAGTGCTGCAGGTATATAACATTTATTCTTGGACATGAATTTTAAAATTACCTGAATAATTTTTTTTTTTTTTTTTGAAAACTTGGTATCCGGCCTTAGGACCGACTAATCCAAAGGGACCAATCCCACCACCCACTTGTTGGGGCCCATTTAAAGCCCGAGTTTTTTTGCTCTATATGGACTTAGCCCACTGAAATTGGCACCAGGGGAAATCGAACCTGAGACCTTGAGAGGAGCATACTCCAAGGACCCAAGCCAACACCACTAGACCAACCCTAAGTGGGTTAAAATTACCTGAATATTATTTTTGTGGCATCAGTGGAAGGTAGTCTACTTCATGAGTACTATTGTGATGGAAAGGGCCAGTTCAACCGTTTTCAATTGTTTTTGTAGCTGACCTATTTTACTGCTTTTAGTATTAAGAGGGCTGTTTTATGATGAAACAAATATGCCAATGGCTGTTAGGAACCCAAAATTTCAGAGAAATAGAAAAGTATTATTAATGATCAAAAGAGAAATATTACAGAGATTGAATCCCTATAATCCCCAGAGCTAAGCTCCTCAGAGAAGAGATAGTTCTCTCTCTGCCAAAACTTTTCGGTTCCTAACTGCAAAGATACTGAATAATTCCTCTTCCCCTTACCTCACTATATATACTACTAAGAGGCATAACAAACTTGGCAACTCAGCACCCTATCTCACTCACTAATTACTCATAAAACCTCACTATACTCTTTATTACAATAATAGCCCTTTTCCTATATCACTCATACTTGGTCTCTATCATGAAACAAATATGCCAATGGCTTCATTATTATTTATTAATTGTTGCAATTTGTCATGTCATTTTAATTGAAAATTGATTGCTGTTTATGTTTATTTACTAGTTATATAATGTTTTCTGGATTTAGGGTTTATTTCCTAACATGAATGTGACTTTGGGCGACAGAAAAAGTTGGGATACAGAGATTAATTAATGAAATCTACTAAAGATTACTATAAATTTATACCAAAAAAGTATATACTATACATCTATAATCAAAATTACACGTTAGGGCAATATAAAAAAAAAAAAAAAAAGCAGACAGAGTGCCCGTATGGACGCTTGTTTTAATTGAAAATAGATTGCTGTTTATGTTTATTTACTAGTTATATAATGTTTTCTGGGTTTATGGTTTTGACTGTGTGATGAGCAGGAAGAACCTTGACAGGTTTACATTCCATTGATCGACATTTTTTTCATTTATTACCTGAAAGGGTTATGATGGTCATGTCAATGTATAATCTATAAAAATATGCATGTACGCATCTATTTTGCTTTTCATGTTCTATTAATAACTAAGATGCAAACTTTCTTTTGATATTAGCTTGCAAGAAGCTCAGAAGAGGATGAAGATAAAGAGACCGCCCCGTGTCTTAGTCATTCATCTTAAGCGATTTAAGTACATGGAACAGCTGGGCCGCTACAAGAAGCTGTCATACCGTGTGGTCTTTCCCCTTGAACTCAGATTGAGTGATACAGACGAAGAAGCAGATATTGAGTATTCTCTATTTGCAGTAGTTGTCCATGTTGGGAGTGGACCCAACCACGGGCATTATGTTTGCCTTGTAAAAAACCATAACCACTGGTTATGTTTTGATGACGAAACTGTCGAGGCAGTTGATGAATCTTCTGTTCAGACATTCTTCGGGTCAACACAAGACTTCAACAATAATACAGACCATGGTTACATTTTGTTCTATGAGAGCATTAACAGAAACTAGACAGAGGAGAGCTTTACAAGTTTTAGGTACTTTAATCTTTTGGGCTTGACTTTTTCATCTATTCGATTATAAACTATTTTCTTTTGACCATTTTCCCGAATTCAAACTGCTTGAGGTGTTATACCTCAACAGAGGATGCGGTTGTGAAAATGTATACTAGATGGTTGGCATGTACAGTTGATAGTGAAAGCACTGCTACTTTTTTTTTTTTTTTTTTTTACTTTTCACCAACAGATACAACAATATACATGCTGGGAAAATTTGACCGAACGATCTGTTCATAGTGTTAACTATCAAATGTTCAAATAGTTAGAAACACAATGCAATGGTAGTTCTTTTTCTACATTTTGTTTTATAAGAGCTTGTTGGCGAATGCATAATCATCAAAAAACATTCATTAAGGACTAAGGTTATACTAATGATTAATGTATCAACAAATGTTTGTAACCATTATGCTATTAAAAAAATCTTGTATAAAGTAGAGAAGATCAGACAAATAAGCATTCTACATTTTTTCTTTTCTTTTTCGCTCATTAAAACATCCTCATATGTGTATCTTTAAACAAACATCTCCCCTTTTTTTGGTATTTCAAAACATCTCTCACATTTCTTTTGTGAGGATCAAATCTCACATGACTCTCTGAAAATCCTAATCTCTCACATCACCAAAACTTGATATTACATTATATTTTATATTAATTCATTTTTAAAAATAATAAAATTTTGTCTAAAAATACTGGTATAAGTTGGGTACAAAGCATTTAACTTAATATTATTGAGAATCGTAAATACATGCAGCAAATAATTCAGCTGGAAATGTGGCCCAAATGCAACTGTGTAGATATATGAAATCTTGATGTTGATGAAACACTAAATAGATGCATCAGTAGCATTAAATGACAATATAATGTCACTCATAATTTCATGACAAACAAATAATGAAGGGTAGAAGCTACAAATTAGTATTCTTTTTAAGATTTCTATTTCAATGAACCGGTTACCACCAACCTTTTCGAAATAGGAAATAGTTTTTCATAGAATCCCCGGATCATCTGTCAATTATTTAATCAATTTAATCAATTCTTTTTTTGGAATACTAAAAAGATTATATATATTTTTTCTTATTTACCGGGATTCTGAAAAGAATCTGAATTCTAAAAATTCAAATAAGAAGAATAAAAAAAAGTTGCTTTTTGATTATTTCAGATTGATTAGAACCAATATATAATAGATTAGATGAAACAAAGAAAAAATGTGGATGACATTCCTTTTTATTCCGTAAGAGCAAAGTAAATTTTTTTTTTTCACGATAAGAGCAAAGCTTAATATATTTTCGGGTGGAGTGCATTTTGACTCCACCTCTTTTGGTTTAAAAAAAAAGTAAAATAAGAATCCAATAAGAAAACAAAATTTGATCATTAAATATATAAAAGTTGTTTTAACAAACATTCATATTTTAATTTCACATATCAAAGCATAAATAGACTCCAAAAATGAGGCCATGTTTGCAATAAATCATGCACAAAGAGCAGGCCATTAATGAGACAATTCAACTTTGTTGGCTTGTCCATAGTCACATCACAGTTGAAGTTGTTTTCTAACAACTTCAGAGAGATACTATTATGAGATATGTAGCTATACCACGGTGGTTGTGCCACTGCTGATGAAGCTATTATACCATTATAGTGCATCTTTGAAATTGATCCACATTTAATTTGACAAAATTGCAATGAATCAATAGTAAGATTTTAACAAAAATTAATATAGAGATATTACATATAATATGTAGGAACTGAATTCGAACTTTAGTATTTTTACTATTTCGATAAACTACTTAAAAAAAAATTACTTTAAAATTTTAACAAAATTATAGTGTCACGCTTATTTAATCAAACTCAATGATTCCCAACATACAAATACGAAGGTTAGTAAATTCTAATGGTCCTAATTGTAGTTGTTGGAAAGCATTTTACCCACATGCCTCTTCTTCAATGTGGAGTAAAATGCTAACTAAAAACTTTGTCCAATTTTATTTTTCTTGAATATCTTAACTTATTGTGTGTAGCACACTAGTCATTAGCTTATGCTCTTTTAGATTAAGAAGGAATGTCGAAGGGAAAGAAAGAAAATGAATGAAAATATTGTTAAGGGAAGAAAGTGACAGGGAAGAAAGCAGAAAGTAAGATGGTTATAATGTACTATATTCGTCCTAATATACATCTTTTATAAAAACACGAGCATTACAAAAAGTAGTTTTGCATTAAATTTATCAATAATGTACATTCTTTTTTTTTTAAAAAAATTACCCTTCGATTATTAAGAAAGAGAAATAAAAATATTATTTCTCTTCATTTAATTAGATATATTTTTGTGAAAATTTAATTAATCCTTCCACTTTCTTTTCATTTTATTTCTGTCCGTTTTATGTAGGAAAGTTTTTCCTTTTAAGTAAAAGTTTTTCTCTTCACTATATATATATATATATATATATATATATATATATATATGAGTCAGGATCCGTTGACACCAACTAGTTTGACACCAAATGTTACACCTCTCAATAACGTTTTAACCGATATAAATTTTATAAAATCCACCGTTGGATTGAAAGTTTACATCATATAGATCATTTGTGTAAAATTTCAAATAAATCCAAAATCATTTGATATGTTATTGAGATACATCAAAATTAACGGTTTTTGTATTTTTTTAAATGCCGTTAATCTTTATGTGTCTCAATAGCATATCAAATGATTTTGGATTTGTCTGAAATTTTACACAAATGATCTATATGATGTAAACTTTCAATCCAACGGTGGATTTTATAAAATTTATATCGGTTAAAACGTTATTGAGAGGTGTAACATTTGGTGTCAAACTAGTTGGTGTCAACGGATCCTGACTCTCTATATATATATATATATATATATATATATATATATATATATATATATATATATATATATGGGGGCTGCTAATTTAGACCCAGTTGGGTCTAAATTAGCAAAGTGCACCTTTTCAGTTGGACCAAAATACCCATTCTTTTTAATTAATTAACCAAATTACCATCAATGGACGAGGATCCAGTGTCGCGCGCGTAACGCAGGACCATGGTTACAGGCCGTTGATTTCCATCAGACAGCCAAGATCTGATCTCATCAAGACTGTCTGATCAATCAGACAGCCCAGATCATCCGAATCCATCAGATTCCAGCGCGTGCACCACACTGGATTACACCCTGGAGAGAAGAATCTACTTTTTAAAAAGCAGGACACGTGTCGCTGTCTGATTGGCTGGGTTTGATTTTTTTCCATTTAATACTTTGAACTCAATTATTTCGTTGTAAATTAATTTTTTATTTTTATTTTTTATACCAAAATTCATAATTTTTTTTTCTCTACAAATAGAGACTTGGTTCGTTTGATTTGGACACAGAAAAAAAAACCCAATTTTTCACTACCTTAATCTCATTTTTCACTACCTTACATCAACTCACTGAAACCATTCTACCAGGAAAATGGTTTCAGAGTACAAATCTCTGAAACCATTCTACCAGCTAAATGGTTTCTGAAGCAAACACAATTAATAAATTACTCACTGAAACCATTCTACCAGTAAAATAGTTTCAGAGTACAACTATGTGCAACCATTCTACAAGCTAAATGGTTTCAGAAGCAAATAACTAATAATCAACTTACTGAAACCATTCTACCAGCAAAATGGTTTCAGATTACAACTCTCTGAAACCATTGTACCAGATAAATGGTTTCAGAAGCAAACACAATTAATAAATTACTCATTGAAACCATTCTACCAGTAAAATGGTTTCAGAATACAACTATGTGCAACCATTCTACCAGTAAAATGGTTTCAGAAGCAAACATTAGTTTTTAATTACCGTTTTATCTCATTTAATTAACTAAAAATAGTTTCAGGTCTCCAAAAATTTCATAAAATATACCAAAAGTTCCAGAATATTATCTACTATTTTCTTGGTATAATGGTTTCAGTGAGTTGGTTGAGTGGTGCGTGTTAAATTACAACACACAAGTAACGTATTTAGTAGACAAAAAATGAGATTAAGGTAGTGAAAAATTGCATTTTTTTTTCGGTGTCCAAATCAAACGAACCAAGTCTCTATTTGTAGAAAAAAAAAATTATGAATTTTGGTATAAAAAAAAAAATAAAAAATTAATTTACAACGAAATAATTGAGTTCAAAGTATTAAATGAACAAAAATCACGTCCAGCCAACCATTGTGTGACACGTGTCCTACTTTTAAAAATCAAATTTTTCTCTCTCCAGGGTGTAATCCAGTGTGGCGCACGCGCTGGAATCTGATGGATCAGGATGATCTGGGCTGTCGGATTGATCAGACAGTCTTGATGAGATCAGATCTTGGCTGTCTGATGGAAATCAACGGTCTGTAACCATGGTCCTTCGGTACGCGCGCGACACTGGATCCGCGTCTATTAATGGGTATTTTGGTTAATTAATTAAAAAGAATGGGTATTTTGGTCCAATTGAAAAGGTGCACCTTGCTAACTTAGACCTAACTAGGGTCTAAGTTAGAAAACCCCTATATATATATATATGCATCCCTGAAGGATTATACAAAAGATCATTATTCTTAAGTTATAGTTCTTGAAGAAACTTATATATAAAATGTACTAAATCAGTTTGATATGAACAAATATAATTTGTTGTGTACTAGAATGATTATAATGTCACTTGATGTGAACAAAGATAATTTAATGTCTCGAGAAAATGATTCGTTACTTGAATTGATCTTTAAGTACCATATTTTAGTTCATTTGACAACACTATTGATTGCATTTTACTAATTATGTATGTGATGATATCAATAAATTCAAATATATTTGAACAAAGTCAAGTATATAATTTGTATCTTAGAGATACAACAATATCGTCCAATTATGTGGAAGTTTTAGCACTAAATCCAGAAAGTTCAGAATGTGGTTTTGTTGAGATTTGTGATTCTACACATACAATAAATTTTAAGAAAATAGTATCGCATCTACGGCTAATGAAAAGAAAAGTATATTAAAGGAGAAGAATTAGATATTTCTACAGAGTCATTATCAAGAAAAACTTTTGATCAACTATAAAGAAGATTGATTAATCTTTTTCGTCTCAGATATAATTGTCCTTATGAGGGGAAGATATAATTATGTTCTGCACTATTTTTACGTTAAACATTGTTTATAACAGACATACAAACACAATAAAATGCTATTGTTTAAAATACAAAAAAATTAGAAAAAAATACTATTATTTATTAACAAGGAACTTCAACGTACGTTACCATTATCATACAAGTTTAAACTACACGACAATTTTTTTTTTTTAAAAAAAAACAATACAACCAAAATATAGTTTAAATAACGGTCTTTTTCACCCAAGGGAAATTGTTGTTTGCCCGTCAATGCATACACAAACCATGTCTTGCTCAGCTTGCTAAACCTTTTAAGAATGTCCTCGATGAAAGGTTATGTTTGAACCCTAAGATCGAAGTTTATAGGTCCATTTCCTTTCACACGAGTATGCACATCACAGTTGTTTTTATTAGGAAGAAAAGACACCTCCTCATCTTGAAATGGTCTAATAGCATAAGAATCATCCTTACGAGGTAAAAGACTTTTGCAAATCATTGATTCTATCTCGTAAAGTCTTGCAGCCTCGCTCAAATGAACGAAAAAAACCTCAGATGATTTCGTGCATTCAACAATTGTACGACCTTCAGAAGCAAGCGTATTAACCGCATCAATCATATGCAAAGGCCTCATCGTTTCCAAGGTTCACTTTTGTACCACCCATCATATGGTTTTAGGCTTTGACAATTATCAATCGAAAAATCACACTTGTCATATTGCATCCATTTGTCGTCTGCATAAAAAGCTACGAAATACAGATCTTCCCTAGAAATTAGGAATTTGGATGATACTTGTTGTGGAGTAAAAACTTCAATCTCCACCAAAGGATAACCCCCTTTAGCTACGTTCAAATTACGGATATCTTCAAATACACTCTCATCCAAACATGTTATTGATCTCAACCAGCTAATTATCTAGATATATTTCTTCATGATATGACAATTATCATTAATATAAAACTTTTTCTTAAAATTGAGAGGCATGTCGGCATAACATAGAGCTGGGGATCTTCGTTCCTTTTTGTCTTTCTTGTCATTTATGTCTCTTTTTGTCATTTTCCCCCATCCTAGAGTAATCACTAGAATGATTATAATGTCACTTGATGTGAACAAAGATAATTTCATATCTCAAGAAAATGATTAGTTACTTGAATTGGTCTTAAAGTACCATATTTTAGTTTCGTTGAAAACATTATTGCATTTTGCTAATTATGTATGTGACGGTATCAATAAACTCAAAATATTTGAACAAAGTCAAATATATAATTTGTATCTTAGAGATACAACAATATCATTCAAAAATAAGTCGTATTCGACCAATAAAAAATGAAGATATTATGATAATTGTTTTTGCTACATATATCATTTTCCTAATATTAAATATATTTATTTAATTGATTCTCTATTATATTACCATTGATTGGTCTTTTTCATCCTAGATATAATTGTCCTTATGAGGGGAAGATATGATCATGTTCTACACTCTTTTTCCTTTAAACATTGTTTATAACATACATACATACAAACACAATAAAATGCTATTGTTTAAAATACAAAAAAAAATGCTATTGTTTATTTATTTATTTATTTATTTTTAAATAGAAAATGTATCATTAACAAGGAACTTCAGGGTACCATGATCATACAAGTTTAAACTACAAAACAATATTTTTTTTATTTTTAAAAAGCAATGCAACCAAAATATAGTTTGAGGCAATGAAATGCAACCGATTGGTTGATTCACATCATGCAATCAACACATTTTGTACATATTACTTAATCTCGCACCTAACTCCATGCAAAGAGAATAATCATATGTATCTATCGTGGTTCTGATATTTAGTAAGAACTTTCTTTTCCTTCTGAAGCTTACGGACTATTGTTTCCATTTCCTTGTAAACTTCGCAGACTATTGTACCACGTTCACTCTTGATTTTCCATTCGTCTAACACTTTTTCAAGATTGATGTTGCACAAAGTAGCAAGAGTGCACCTCAAACTCTTCTTCGATTTCATATGAAGCTTCAACCAGAACCATCATCTTTTGTGCCATAGCCAACAACCAGAACCGCATGGTTTGGATGATCAACTAACATCCACGTTGTCCAACCTCTCCATGCATCCGTCGTTTGTTAAGGAGCCCTAATCAATTAAGTACAAATCCTCATATAAATGCTTCCCTGCATAAATAATTTTCTAACTTTTTTGTAACCCTCTATTTCGTTGCCCACACAAATATTTAAGTCGACGAACTGTTGTGCAACGACGTACATCAACTCATCCTCGTATGGATCCCATCGAAGCCCGGACTCTACTCTAACTCTGTGAGCTCCTTTGACTTTAAACAATGAAGCCAAAGTAGTAATGAACAAATGGTTAACAAATTACAAATTAAATTAGGTGAGCAGAAAAATGACATTAAACATAGAACTAACCATTTTTTCTTTTTTGTTTTCCGTGCAATAGACACCCTCAAAAGGATAATCTTTTTCTAAAAAATGTCTTTCTCAATCACATAACCCAGTCTGTCAAACACGTAACCATCTTTAACATATTATAGTGCCGTAAAAAAATGTTATTGGTGACAAGCCCACAACAATAAAAGATATTAAAAGCAAAGAAAAAAAATAAAATAAAAAAAGACATAAAGCGATTTAATTGGATCGGGTGGCAAATAGGTTGTACTAAAAATTATTTTCACTCTTGTTCAAATATGGCTTTTATGTCATTCTTTTGAGTTCAATTGATTCTTTATTGTTAAGAAAATTATTTGATTTTGTTTTTTAATGGCCGAAAATAACTTGATTTAAAATCTTGTAAAATGTTATTTCGCCATCTAAACATTTGTAGGAAGTTTCCTTGATTATCATATTCTATTGAGTCATCGTGACCACGAACAGGAAATCCTTGCAACAATAGATAGCAAAGACAATAAAGTGAGGTTGTCAATCGAATTCGATACAAGTCACGAGCAACATCAGATTGCTTTGATATCAAAACTTCAATATGTTGATTTTGTTTATTCAAATCTTTACATTTATTCCAAGCAATGTTATGAGCATAAATACAGCCTAGATGTAATGAGAGTTTGTTTTTCTTATTTCAATTTGTGAATTCCTCTATTACAAATGTATCACCGCTATATTGTTTTCCAACATCAGGTTTAAACAAATAACAATAAAGACAAAATGCAACATCTTTATTAATACTATATTCTAACCAATTGCCAAATTCACTAAACCAAGAGGAACAAAATCTTCTCATTGAATTCCAAATTTTCTTTGGGGAAAGTTATGTTGCATAGCTTGACATAGTCCTCTTTGTAAATATGTGATTTGTATTATCTCTTGATGAGTAGGATGATATGTTGATATTTTATAGGCCGCTTGCCAAGATCTTATGGAGACTCTTTCAAATTAAATTGAACATAATTAATAAAATTAGAACTAGATTCTTGCTCTTGAGATGATAGTCTCCTCTTAAAAAATCTTTCCATAACCTCATACAACACCAAAATGAGCATAATTAATAAAATACAACAAATTAAAAACAACACGATTCATACATAACACAAGGACATATTCTATTATTTAATTTAAAATTTAAACAAACTACAGATTATGTTACCACAACACAACAACACACTTTTCCATTACATTAGAAACTTATTAAATTATACTATACACATTTATCCAACACAATTTTTGTCACAACAACAGTAAAGTATGGTTTATATTTTGTCTAATATACTGAAGAGAAATTCCTTCACCATTATCAATTTCTCAGTGCAGATGAAAAAGAAACAAATTGCAAAGGGAATGCAGTGCACTGCAGTGCAAGTTCTTCACCACTCACCAAAATAGGAAGAAAAAAAAATACAAATATTGGAATTCAATTTTAATTGCATAGACAGATTGCAAATAGATTGAGAGATAAAGTAGTGGTAGAAGGTTGAAGTTATACATCAAATTTTATCACAATTGAAGTTATACAAAAAATTATCATATCGCAAAATCCTAAACCATAGATTTTTTAATTGATTACCTTAGTGATTGTTTCAAGGTTGTTAGAGTTTGCAATCAATTTCTTCGTGGTTGCGGAAGGGGGGAGGATGGCTGGAAAACGGCGAGCAACGACAAATTCACATTGGAGGTTGCAATCAATTTTGTTTTTGTTTTGGGTTCAAGCACGAAACATAGAGAGAAAGATAAGGGAGATTGCATGTCTCGCAGAGAGAAAGAAAAGGAGGTCGCGTGGTGGAGGAATTGACAGACCGGCGTCAGACTGTGGCAGTGTGTGGTGGAGGAAGTGACCTTTGGCTTTTATGTATTTGAGTTAGAGAGAGTGTAGGATTTTAGAGAGAAGTTAGAAGAAAAAAATGAGTGAAGTGAAACTGATTTGAATTTTGGGTAAGCGGTGCAAAAAATTAAAATCAGGGGGGCAAAATGAAAAATATAAGGGTGTTGGTCAAATTTTTAAAATTTCTGGGTGTGCACCTGCACCCCTTAATTGCGTGTAGCACCGCCCCTGACTATATATAGAGATATCTTAAAGTGGGTGTTTGAATTCGTGTTTGCCAATCAAATTATGCATCCCGATGCATGTTTACCATAGAGATTATGAAGTTACAAATTTGTGCTTTCACATTGATGTGGTGCAGAATCAAACAAGTTATATGTGAGCAATTCCATAAAGCACGAACACTCCTTAGATAAGGGTGTCATAGTGCCAGACAAGCGTTGGTATCAGACACTGACAGTTATGATTACATAGAATTATGTTATTTTCTCAAATTATTATTGATGTCGACGTGTTAGTGTCAGTGTCTATGTTTGTGTTCGTGCTTGTTAAGATAAGTCCCATATTGGATGTGAGATGACCTGAATATGTGTTTATAAGTGAGGACAATCATCACCATACAAGCCGGTTTTGTAAAGATGAGTTAGGTCAAACTCCCAAAATTGTCCTCACTTATAAACACATATTTATGTCATCTCACATTCGATGTTGGACTTCTCTTAACAGTACTTCATATGCAATATGAGATTTGTTTATGATGACATTTGCTTCGCATCTTGAAATATTAGAATGGACACGAGACAGATTCAAACAATATGGTCACAAACAACAATTGTGTTCATATTCAAATAACCATGGTAGTTGGTACATTTTTGGTATCACACTGAATTTGATAAAATTAAGGTGACTCTAAAATTTTAGCGAACCTTTAAGCTTTTAAGTACAATCGTTTTCAAATTTATGATAGTTTACCGAAATTATGTCAAATTCGCCTGGGTTCAAACGCGAACTTAAGCGGCTGGCATTCTAAGCTTTTAAGTACAATCGTTTTGAAATATTTATCCTTTATCATGTGCAATCAACGGTATATTGGTGAAAACTGTGGTTTGGGAGTCTAATATTTTATCACTATATTCGGCTTGCTGGCCCGTCTAATATGGTTTGGGAGTCAGTTCTAACATCAAGTGGTTTCAGCCTCCTCCCGATCGCAGTTGTAGGAGATCGAACTGTGATTCTCCCTACCAAGTCCAACGTCAATCATCACTAAATGAACTATGAATTTATTTATTATGACTATTAAGTCTTAAATTTTAGTTAACTAACTCAACTGGTAAGACAATTATCCTAATTAAATTAATGGAGAGAAAGAGATTGATATAGAAAGGTGACTACTAACAGCATTGTATAAAGTAAGTGGGATCTGCATTATTGTAGTAAATCAGCTTAGAAACGCTACCAGCATTTTTATCAGCATTCCTAAAATTGATTATTCCCATCATATCATTGTAATTAAAATCTGATGTCATTAAACCCACACAGATGATTGGTCATAATCATAGCAGTATCAGTATGGGGCTATTACTCTAATACGTCAAACTAACACTTAGATAATGCGGTAGTTCAAGTTTAGGAGCTGAATTGTTTTCTTTTTATTTTGATTGAAAAGAAATTAATTTAATTTTTTTGGTATTAGATGGTAGTATTACTTTTTTTTTTGTTTACAATGAGTAGAAATCGAACCCACGACTTATAGCATACTACCCAAACTCTTTACCACTAGATCAAATCTAGTGGCTTAAATGGTAGTATTACTGTTATTAGCAAAATAAGATTGTTCGATGTCATTGTATTTTTTTCTCAAATTATTCTACTAATTTCTAAGTTAATTCAAATTTAATATGATAATTTTAACTAAAAAAAATATACAATAAATTTTAAGATTAACGTATCATATAATGTTGTCTCACCAAATACTTGATTGAGACAAGATAAGATCCGATTATTATATCATACGGAGTATCTCTTATCATGACCATCAAACATACTCTTATAGTGCTTTTATAGAAGATAGATATTAATAATTTTAAGTTCAATCAAAAGGTAAATAAAATCGAATAATGATGGTTCTAATTAGAATTTGAACTTGCATAAAAGAAAATCAAAATTTGAACTTAAACTATGTTAAATGGTTTGTCAATAGGTAAAATTCATTAATTATTTGAGTTCAATTACTTAATTTTAGTATCATCGTAAATATACAGGAGGTGATGACAATTTCCCCCAATTTTTAGTATTAGTTTGACCGGACCCAAAAAAAAAAAGTTCATGAGGAGTTGCAGATGATAACTTATATTAATATTAATAGAGTTTAATTTTTTACACTGTTGGAATAAAAGAAATGTCTTAGTTAGGCCAAGTTTTTACTCTTGTATTGGAAAAGTGTATAGATAAAAAATATGTCTTAATTAGGCCAAGTTTTTCTAGGACTTTGAAAGTCTAATGCTCCTCATGTAAAGCTATTTCATGGTCTAGGCTTGGACTGGCATTATTTTAACACTAAAATTTCATATTCACAGCACTTTTTTATTTGATCGTCTTTGCATGTACACCTCATTTATAGGAGTTGTTATAATGACCGTTATATTATTTTTGGGTAAGATATCTTAGGTATGTAAATATTAATTTAGGGGAGTGTATTGAATTGAATCAATAAGAATTATATTAATGATGTATATAATTATTATTTTTTTTACAATAATAAATCTAATTTTATATTAATCTATTTCCGTTTTTTTTTTTCTTACTAAATCTATTTCGGTTATAATTATATGGGACTTCGTACACCCTTAAAATTAAAAATTGTATGATGCATTTTCATCCCTATATATAAAGTTATAAAGTGATAAAATAGGCCTAGTAATCAATGTTTTGGAATGTACTATTATCAACGAATAAAAATGTGTTTAAATTTATGGAATAGGCCAAGATAAAAGCGGTGCATCACCAATCTTTGTCAATGGGTACCACCGCCATATCATTCACCATAAGAAACTCATTTGTGTCAATAATTTTTAGCCAAGTATTTAACGAATTTCTCTAAAATGAATCGTTCGAATTTGAGTTTGATTTTTGGTGAAAAGTGGAAATAACTATTAGCTATATTTTATATACCTGACGATTAAATTCTATATTAACGGGATTCTTTTTGCCTAAAAGAAGAAGGCTTAAATGCAGTTTTGCCCTCCTGTTTTGATTAAATCGGAATTTTACCCCCTGTTTTAAAACGCGGACTTTTACCCCCTGTTTTATAATTTTTTGGATTTTGCCCCCCCCTAAAATTCTGCTTTCGAGTCACAACTTTAAAGCTTCACACACAACTCAATTTGGATCAATAATTCACCAAATAGATACCGAAATGACCGTAATCGAGTTATCATTCCACAGAATCAAACCCCACTAAATTTGGGGTTACAAAGAGAGATTAATTACCGTTTTAGTGAAGGTATGTCCCCCAAAATTCTGCACAAAATCTGCTTTCGAGTCACAATTTCAAAGCTTCTCACACAACTCAATTTGGATCAATAATTCACCAAACGGATACCGAAATGACCGTAATCGAGTTAGCTTTCCACAGAATCAAACCCCGCTAAATTTGGAGTTACAAAGAGAGATTAATTACCGTTTTAGTGAAGGTGTGTCCAATTACTAATTTTGCAGAAATCTACTTCTGACCTTCAAATTCAACATCGTCTACCAAACACATCGTAACTCCAAATTTGACGAAATTTAAATGACAACAAGGGTAATTTCGTTAGCTTTCTGGACATGTAAATACTATTAAAAAAATGAGCTACAGAGTGAGAAACATGACAAAAATACCAGTAATAGTTCTATACAATAATTAATTTTGAGGATCACGGACGAACCTACGTTAAGACTTAAGACTTATGTAGGCACCCGCCCCCACTATATTTTTAGGAACTTTAGTTACATATACACCAGCTAAATATTGAGAGAATAGAGTGAAGACATAAAGATTGTTAGGTTGGGAATAGAATTCGGCAGAAACTCCTTATATACATACACTAACACGATACCATATATGTTTTCTAATTAAATTAAATTAAATTAAATAGCAAATATAAATAAAAATGCCAAATTCATTCCGATGTCTTTAAATTTAATATTTGTAATAATTACGTCGTTTAAATTTTTCAGGTAACAAATTGATCTTTTAAATTTCTAACATGTTGCACCGTTATCCTTTTTGCAATTATCCTTCCTTTCAGTTGGGCCTCAATTGTCTGAGACTCATAGTTCACATCAATGTGGATCCATCGATTAAAATAAAGTACGTACAAAATAATTTTTTTTTTATCACATATAATCTTGCTTGCCCCCACCGGCTAAAATTTCTGAATCCGTCCCTGATTGAGATATAATTTTGAATAGTCTTCATCTTCTGATAGTTCATTGTCTCTCATAACCCAATAAGTCTCCATGGACTAGCCTAACCAATTCATACATTAACAGATACAATCTCTTCTGTTGATATTTTTACCAAATAGGATACTAAAGCGATTTCAAGGGACCATATATAAGTTCTTTCCCCCTTGCCTTTGTCTTGTTTTGTCAATATGATGTAGAGTTACACTACCCCTAGATAGTAGTGAACCATGATTGTCTGTTGTCAATCTTTTGTCGCATTCACGTAATTAAAACAATCGTGATCGTTGGATCGCGATTTAACAATTCAAAATTTCAAGTTTAATATTGTTTATTTTAATTATTTGATCTTAATCCAATGATCATGATTGTCCTAAATACATGAATACGGCCAAATGCAACTTGGGCGAACTACGAGACTAGGCTAGAAGTACCATGTTTAGTCAAGAAAAGAATCGATCCACGGACAAATAGAGAGATTGTGGAATAATAGTTATGAAACCCGTGACTACACTTTCTCTACTGACTTTTGTCTTGTTGTCCGTGGCAACTAAGCCAACTTTTTCCTTTCACAGCTTCTTCCTAACATCAAAATCACATGCATGCATTGCATTGCATTGCATCCTTTACCAACAAACAAACACCAATGTATATATTTCACTATAATTCACCCATTTTGCCCTTCATTTTTTAGCCAACAAAGGTAGTTCTCTAAAGTCCCTACTCGTCATTTCAGTCATTTATTCCTCTGTCTCTACGATGTCTCTACAATTTAATATAAGGAGTGGTGTTATTAATTAATTTGGCAGACAACTACCCGGTTGTTTTATTTTAAAATAATAATATGGTTTTATAAAATATAAAAAAATTTTATTATTTTTGGTACATAAAATCATCTTGTTTTATTCTTGCATTTTAATAAGATAATAATTAAGGTGGGTGTATTGGATTGGGATTTCATGGGATTTTAAAAGACTTTTTTATGACAAAAAAATCTTGAGGTATTCAATCAAGACTTTTAAAAAAGTTAAATAAATCTTGTGGTATTCAATCAAGATAAATAAGATTTTTTTTCAGGGCAACACAATCCGTTGGTATTCAATTGAGATTTGTTCCTACTTTTAAAATGTCCATTGGTATTCAAAAGTCTACCGATTTTGATGGATTCTTGTTTGGAATGGATTTTGAGAGACTTTTTAGTTGAAAATACACTTGATAGATTTTTTCAACAATCTCACCAAAAACCTTGAGACTTTTTTGAACTCTCCAAGACTTTTTACTTTCATATGTATAAAATTTCTTCTTCTTCTTTATTACTTTCACAGTTCATCATCACTGCACCCGATTTTTTCTTCTTTTCTTTGTTCACTATTTCAACAATCTCCCCAAAAGCCTTGAGAATTTTTCAAACTCCTCAACACTTTTTACTTTCATCATCATTATACCGGTTTTCTTCTTCTTCTTCTTCTTCTTCTTCTTCTTTACCTATCAAATATGTTTTTTTGCAAAAAAATATTTTAACAAATTCTACATCTTTTTTACAAAGTTTTGATTAATTACAACGGCAAACAAAGTTTTTTCGTCACCCATTCATCTGCTTCTATTTTCCATCAATGGTAGTGGTACTGATAACTTTTTTATTGGTGATTAGAAACATATACGTAAAAATGTACCAAAAAAAAAGAAACATATACGTAACAAAAATGTAAGGTTTTTTTTAAAATTTTTGGATTCCCAAAAAAAAATAATTTCTTTTATTAAAATTTATTGATTCTTTTAAAATTTTCCTAATATACAAAAGTTTCCTAATATATAAAGTGTTATGAAATCTTGATTGTAAAAAAGTCTTTTGAAAAAATCTCTCAAAATCCATTCAAATCATGTGTTAAAAATCTTGATTGTAAAAAAGTTTTTGTAAAAAAGTCTTTAAAATCTCACAAAATCAATATAGTCCAATAAAATCTCATAAAATCATCAAGACTTTTTTTGCCAAAATTGTCTCATAAAATCTCAATCCAATACACCCTCCTAAGTTTTACTAACGATTTGTAATGAAAAGGCGTTACCAAAAATCAAATTTATTGGAATAGGCTTATAAAAAAAAAAACTTGGAATAGTGGTAAGAGATTTAAACACTTTAAGTAATCAATCATGAATTCAATCATTAATTTTATGCATGAAGAAAGTCAAAGAGAAAAATTCACTTAAAATAAAAGTAAAACGTTTAAAAATACCAAAGACATAGAACACTCGGAACATTATTTTTAGATACTAGTAGTACAAACTATAGTACAATAAGCCAAATAGCATAATAATTTTGGTCTTACAAGTGCTCTCGGAACTTTTTTTAAACATTTCATTTAAATAAATAATTTATTTAAAAAATGAAACATTTTTTTAAACCAAAGGTATGTCCGCGCGTAATTGCAGAGATTAACCCCTTCGAGGTAACTGAGATTCATTGAAGGAATTGACCCCTCGCAACAAATGTTTTTTCATACGCATTGGCCGAGATCGAATCTAGGATCAAATGGTTAAGAGACCTAAGTATCTACCAATTGTATCATACTATGTCGTAATGAAACATCTTTAATATATTTTTGTGAGCATATTCTTTTCTAGTATTTTTTTGTGAGCATTTTTTTTTTTTTAAAGTTTATGAACATCCATTAATCTACTAATTTAATACTCATAGAAAGTAATAATATCTAAATATTTAGTTTCCTAAAATAAAGTATATGAAAAGGAAAGGCAATTATGGTCACGGATGAAACGAAGGTCTTTTGTCGTGACAGTCCAACTCGTATTTATGAGGAGCGAGCTAGCAACTGTAGGTAATATAGCTCTAGCCTCTACTGTACTTCCCATACAATTCTTATTATTAATAGTAGTAAACTAGTAATAAACCAAATCAAATGTTCTCGTAAGTATAGTTTAGTTGGCAGAGACATCACATTATATGTGCAGATTTCGGATTTGAACTTGAAGTTGGATTTTTTAGCTACTAACCTACTTGACAAAAAAAAACTAAAAAAAAAAAAAAACATAAACTAAACTACAAAAACAGATAAACAAATAAACCTTTATCTTCCACACCTCTTCTCTTCTCTTCTCAGATGTCCTAACGTGCATTTCATTTCACTCTCTTTTATTTATTTATTTATTTATTTATTTATTTTTAGAAATTTTCCTTAAATATAATAATAATTAATTAAAAATAAAATTATAATATAACCAGCACCACCACCGAAATACTCATTCATTCACGTGTGAAGCCAATTTCCTCCATGACAATGGCCGTCGATTCTTCCTTCTGTCAGGTAATAACAACATTCATTCTCTCTCTCTCTCTCTCTCTAACCTTCGATTTCATTTTCCGTTATTCTCATCCACATTCACTACTTTCAACTGAATCGGAATCTCAACTTGTTTCTTCTTCTTCTTTTTCTCTCTCTTTTAACAACTTGTTAACAGCTTGCGTTTCAACTCAACAAAATTGACGTTTACGAGTAATGTTAAGATACTTTCAATTCAATAACAGCTGGAAACTAAATCTCAACCAGACTCATGTGTGTTGAACTCTAACTCTAACTCAAACCACACGATTTTCTTTTTAAGTTTTTCATTAATTAAATTAGTTTACAGTTCCAAATTCAACTTGATTAGTTATAGAATCTTGATTAAGTACGGTTTATTTTAGATCACGTTATTAGGTTCAAAGTTTTTACTCTACTAACTAACTTGAGTTCTTGCATTACATTGTTTAATGTATAATGTTATTCTTGATTGCGATTTAGTTTATTTTTTATTTATTTTTTTCAAATGTATTTTGATTTTTTTCGATTTTATTGCAGAAAGAACATTTAATTCATGAGTTTCGAGAGGGGAATGGAAATGTACCTGTCGGTTGTTCGTGTTTGAGGTTAAATAAACCAGTTGTTGATGATCTTAATGCAAAGCTACCTCTAGGTAATTTAATTTAATTTAATTAATTTCGTTAAGTTATGTATTGCTTAATGTTGCTAGTTGTGGAAATTACTTTAGTATTTACAGCATTTTGAGCTGATTTTTTTTTGTTTTTGTTTGTTTGTTTGTTTGCTTTTTTAGATTTACCGCCAATTCTGGTCGAAGAAACTTCGATTCCAGTAGGATTGCACGGTTCACAGGTTAGTTCTTCTTTCCGTCAGTGCTGCGAATTGTTGTGGATCACTAAAAATAGCGGTTTGTTCAAATTTTGTTATGCTACAGTGTTGTAAGCACTATTTGACTAAATCGTGTAGTGTATTGTGGAACAATAGCAACAATAGCAGTTTGTTAAAATTCTGCTACGCTATGGCGCTGTTATATCTGCTATTTTACAACACTGCTTTTGATACAAAGATCTAACTCTTACTATTTACTTTTTGACTTGTTAATTTAGTGCATTGCATATTGTGTATCGTTGAATGTAATGATTTTATAATCTGGTATATCTTCTTGTATTGCATATGTTACTGATGGTTAGAACCATAAGATTGAGGGGGACAGGTTGAACAATCTTTGTCCGCAATCATGTTACATCTTGATCAGGAAAATAAAAACACTGTTAGGACCAGAATTTCCATTTGGTTCTAGTCAACTTGTTATTTTGGATCAAATGGTATCTAGAAATATGAATTAATATGAATTACTGAAGCTCCTTTTTCTCAAACTAAAGAGACTAAAGAGACATAAACTCAAATGTTTTTCTGTCAAAAAATACTCAAATGTCTTTTCAATGGTTCTTATTTGAACTGCCTTTCTTATTTTAAATGGTTCAACCGATTTGTGCAATGAATGATTCTTTGGAAACATCTCAAAATATGGTTTCAGAAACTGGTCCCTTTCCATTTTTTACAGGTCAAAGATGTTTATAGTATTTCAATGGTACCAGAGGAAGGTGAAAATGCAAGCAGTACTTCACCACTAGCTTTCTTAAGTGTTGTAGAGGTTCCTAATCAAGCTAAAAGTGGAATGTGTTTAGACGCTCATATAAATTGCCAAAACAACATTGATTTTCAAATGAAGAGCAAAGATACTTATACCCAGTGCATAGTTGATATACCTAATGCGAATGGAAACTCAGTTTCACCTGAATCCTATGAAGACGGAGTTGAAAGTTTTAAAACTGGGAACTCACCAACAGTAAGTCTCATAAATTCACCTTCCACGCTGTGATTTTTTCAGATATTGTGTGCAAGATAGCTTTCGTTAAATGCGGATAACATACTACCCTTACACATATATGTATGTGTCTATGTCTCTCTCTAGTCTCTGTGTGTGTACCAACATCTTTATACAAAGGCTGATAATTTACAACATTGCAGAGCGTACTGTGGAGAGAATCTAGTCTAAAAGCAGGGGCAAAACTTATGCAGAGTTTAGTAAACCTCAGCAATCCAAGAGGTATTCTTCTGTTCTTGTGTATCTTAATATTTTTCATTTCAGATAAGCTTGTGTAGTTTTATTTCCTGGAATCAATTAGATAGCTGGTTCTTTAAATAAACTATAAGATTTCTGGTTTGTTTGCCTTTTCAAAAGCAGTAAAAGATAAGTGGGTTTTGTTCTGACATTGGCTTATGCAATTGAAAAAGCATATGAAATACTCATAGTACAACTGGTTTATTTGAACTTGAAGAAGACGACAAGGGTATCTTCCATTGAAAATTTAAATTGTCCACCATAATCTTTTTGTTTTCCATTGTTAATCACATTGATAAGACTTCATAACCTGACATGCTATATTAGTATATTATGATATTTTGTTTATCTTTAATCTAGAATTATTTTGTCATATGAATAAACTATTTTTGCTCTCCTTTTTCTTGGACTAGTATTCATAATTTTGTTGGCAGAACACAATAGGTTTGTGATCCAGATGTATTTTTAATTCTTATTTTATAAATTAACAGATAAACCGGTCACTGAAAAGTTACATGATTTGCCGAGTAACAAATGGAGAAGATATAAGCGCTCTACCTCATTCGATTCCAGAAAAGTTGCTCTTCTGTTTTCAATATTGTAAGTTACAGCAGATCGAATAGTAATGCTTGAAATAAAATCATAGCTATCCACATGACTATATACATTTTTTCTTAGTTACTTATTCGTCTATCTCACTTTACTATCATTATTTGAGAAAATAGGCTATTATTTTGTGCGTATTTTCCATTTTTTCGTGGTAAAGTATTTCATCTAATATTCTACTAGTATTACTTTTTTCATGATCATAACAAATTGTTGAATAACATATTTTATTATTTTACACTATTCATAATAGTAGACAACTGAAGTGCTTCAATAGGAAAATAGAAGTCCTAATATATCAAACTTTCTCTTATGTTTATGTAATTTTTTGCATATGGTTTTGCCGTTTTGAAACTTGCATTTCATATGTTGTTGTGCATTGCATATCTCGTGAATTGTGGAGTCATGTTCATGTAGTTTTATATAGACAACCTACATCTTCATAAATGGTTATACATAAGGTTTTACCGTTTTGAAACTTGCATTTCATTGTTGTGGATTGCACATCTGATGCCACATCAAGAATGCTAACATGTGTTTCATTTTTGCTGAAAGATTCCCAATTAATGTAGTATTTGTCAAATACATATTCCACTCGAACAAATTCTGATTGGATTCCATGCAGTGGGAAATAATGCACGTAGTCATTTTTCCAAGGAACTGACATACTGTTGCCATGTTTCTCCAGTGTCTATTTTTTTTAGTATTTTGTTTATGGGCATTTGTTATTTTTTTCAGTTCTAAATTTGTGCAATTTACTAAATAAAACAATTTCTCTGCAGGTCAAGTTTGGGAACATTGGTATTGATATATCTGACATTGAGGGTCAGGCAGAAGGCTGATGGGTTTGTTCTTATGTGAAGGTTTCAATCTTCGTTGCCTCCTGTTTAAGTGTACACTTCTAAGTTTCTATGGTTTTTAATATAAACGTGTCTTTTGAATTGTAATAGAGCTCCTTGTGATGATGTTGAAGATAGAATTTGGGAAATGCTATTTGGCACGAAAATGTAGATTACGTTTATCCTAAAAGCTTCCTCTGTTATTTACTCTCTGTCTCATAGTGTGTTTTTTTTTTTTTTTTATTGTGTTGTTGTAAAAAAGTGTTCTTATTTCAAATTATTTTTTATTTTAGAATATTAATAAAGTATTAATTATCTTTATTCACCAATATTCTTATTTGTTGTATCTTATTCCACATGATTACTCTGCAAGCTATTTTTGATTTATAAAGGTATTTTGGTCGATGAAGCTCATGTCATTATAAAATTTAGTACACTCAACCAAAACATAATACACTTCTATGAAACAGAATGAATATTAAATTACCTGCTAAACCGGACAATCTAATGATTTAGCAGAGTCAAACTAGGACGATTGAATGGAAACATACCAAAAAAGACCGTTAATCACTTAATTAAACTCAATGTGCTGGAAGGAATAAACCTTGTGTTCTGATAATATTTTTGCCGCCCTTTAGCTTTGATTAGAGAAGCTCGCGAGATGAAACCATGAAACTAATGCAAAACCAATACTCTGTTTAAAGAAATTGTATATAATGTACCAATGAGAACTGTGTCTAGTGGAAGAATTAGACTCGCAATGTGGTGAATCAAAATTCAAATCCCAATCATAAGAATTATTCTCAGGAACTTAGTGTCTCACAAGCATCAAATAGGATTATTCTCGGTGGAGAAAATCTATAAAATTAAAATGAAACATGATAACATTTGGTCGATAAAAGCCTCCATTTTGAAGCTTTATCTAAGTATCCATTACTTGATGATGTCTACTCCATGTCAACCAGTAATGTTTAGATCAGTTTATTATATGCATTCTTACATAAAGTGACTAACTGCATAAGAAAATAAAACAAAATTATCAAAGTATTTTTAGTTTCTTATTTTATCTTACATCGAAACCATTACTGCTAAGTGCTAACCCTACCAAACTAAGCTGAAGAGCGTTGGTACAAAAGCACGTCTGGCCTAGGTGCATGTTTCCATTTTAGTTGCCAAGCCAATAACTGTGCCAAGTGAAAAGATTCATGCTGGCTTTGTTGTGAATAGCACTTGTTTAGCACGAGCAACCTCCTCCTTGCTGATCTGCCTGGGACGAATTCACAGTGGATTTTAAATTTACATCAACCATGTCGTCATTCTTTGTTGAAGAAAGAGTTTCCATCCCAGGTAAGGCTCCAGCAATCTTGCGAAATAAAGGCTGCAACATTTTATTTATTTGAATTAATACGTACACAATAAATTGATGAACATGTATGAAATGAGACAAAATTGTCAAAGAGAGAGACAGTTGACAACAAATTTGAAATCCCTGAATGGTCTAATTTTACATTTTATGAAAATGCAGCAGGGAATCATTCTAGGTTTCTCAGATTGATATACAATTATACATTCAGAAAACAAAGTTCAGAATTCAAAAGCATAAAAAATATTAAAAGTATGGGGTGACTTGGAGAATTAATCAAATTTCACCTTGATATTAAATCCTGCTTTAGCACTGGTTTCTATAAACATGATCCCGGTCTCACGCGACTTGGCGTCTCCTTCCTCTATAGAGACTTGCCTATTTAAGCATTACAAGTGTAATAAAATACATTGTCATTTAGTATATGAATTGTATCAGCAAAGATTTAGACAGCGATATCACAAGAGTTGAATCGCAAACATCACATGCAAAGCTAACAGAAAATATCATGTCCAATAATGAAATTTTATCATCCTGGACTTAAATTTACCTTATAATAAATAAGATTTTGAAATAACAACTTCAATGTATGGCAATTTTGGCAAACCTGTCGGAATTGAGTGTTACATAGTCTATTTACTAGCAAAACAATCATAATCAAACACTTTTAACTAAATTATTATTTAATAAAATCAGTTGTTAGGCAATCAAAGGAGAGACTATGTCCTACCATCATAGTATTCAAACAGAACATAAATTTACAAATATTTTCTTGCCAAGTTTTTAGAAAACGAAACTAGAATTATAGCAAACATTAAATAAAGTCTCATCTAATCTAATGCACAAAGAAAAGCATCTGAAAAAAATATCATGTCAAATTAGCAAACCAGTGGATATTTAACTTTAGAGAAAAATGCTCACTGTCCTGACTGGTTGACTCCCTGCTCACCTTTTTTCAACTAGATCAGTTTTGTTTCCAACCAAAACGATAATAACATCACTGCCTCGTTCTGTGCGTACCTCCTCAACCCACTTGTTAGTATTAAGAAATGATTGTCGATCTGCATCAGAATAGCTTGCTAAGAAATTTGATGATTATAATTTGATTTATGCCTCATAGATTGATTAAAAAAAACTAAGCACATCCAATTCCACAAGCAAACAGCGCATAGTGTACAATAGAATACACACATAGAGAGGTACGGACTGGGGAGCTTCCGTTTTCAACCATTTAGTGCTTTTCTGATAAATAAAGATCATAACAGTAAGACAAACATCAATCTTAAAGAATGGATTTAATATACATGCAGCAAAGCAAGCTTCCACTAGTTGGGGAATGCCTAGATCAGACATCATAATTTTCTGTCATGTATTAAGTGTTAAGATAGGTTGTTTATTCTATAAGTTTCTTATGAGTTTGGCCTATAATTTATCTTAATTCCCCTCTATGTTAGACTATACTCCATTTAGTCAACCAGTGCTTTTAATTCTTCTTCGTGCTTAAATCACCTAAGATCTTGCCATCTTCTCTACAAAGGGAACCACCTAATTTTGGAACCACCTAATTTTTTTTCCCAATTAATGTATTTTTGGTCCTATCTCATCTTGTGTAAACCGCTCATCCATTGTAACATTCTTATCACTGTGACGCCGAGTCTTCCTTCTTTTTGGCTCTTTACAACTCAATATTGAGTCCCATATAACATTGTAATTTGTAAGTTTATGACTATGCTGTAAAATCTTCCTTTATGCTTAAGGGGTGCTTTATATCACACGGGTCAAACTCAAATTATCCTTCTATTTTGTCAACCCTACTTGAATCCTATAATTGACATCTCTTATCTGTGGCGGTCATTTTGTATGATGGAGCTGTTGAAAGAGAGAATATAGAGACATATGATGATGAAACCGTGCGTCTCAATTAAACAATGAAGATATTATTTTGGACGGAAATATAGGAGATAGTATTCCTAATTACGTTGTAATATATGCTTATAAAGTTAGTAAACTATATAATAATTACAAAGATCATGATCATATTTTCAACATGAGCCAGAGTACTTTTAATATTTTTTATTTTCTCCAATTTTCACCTCTAAAGCTAGACACGTCCCTCTTGCAAAACTTGTGTTTCATAAACTTATTTTAAGTTTCATGGAATTGGAAGCCTTGTGTTTCGATTACCGACTCTGTATCACTAACTTCCATTACTTTTTTTTTAGCCTACAACTAAGACTATATTATCCACAAACAACAAAAAGTACAATGACATTGTCTCTTGGATATAAGCATAAACAAAATCAAGACAAAATTATAAGCACTAAAAATTGACTCTTGGAGCACACCTATAGCTATAAAGAGTATTCTCAGTTTAGTTATGTTAACTTGACTATTCTTATTTGTTTTTCTCTCAACTTGGATATTCATAACTAAAAACCCTATGCTGGATGGTCAAACTCTTTTCTGATACAACATTGTAGTTCTGTGTCCTTTTTTTCATGAAATAAGTGTTAACTATGGGAAGATTAATAATTATAAAAAAATCTAAAATGGTGTTTACTTCCCAATATACCATATCCCAATAAACACTCTCACACCCTCTAGAGCTATTTCACGTGACCATTTAGATTATCTTTTACGAAACTCTTTTTCCGTACAGTATTTCATGATCCAAACCTTCTAAAACCTGTCCAAACCTGTTTAGAATTTCACCTTGTATTACTCTTCTAACCTTACTTGTGGTGCATATGCTGCTTAGAACTTCACCTTGTATTGCTCTTCTAACCTTACTTATTTTTCCAGTATTTCAAATCTTGAATTCCAACGCGTCTAGTTCTTTATCCATCTCTTCTACTCACCTAGATTTTTGCAAGTACTTAAAATGTATCTTCTCATTAATCATGATCATGATTTCTACTTTCTAGTACTTTTATTGATTTACCTATGAGTGTGCCTACATTGCATGTTCCAAAATGAATATTACACTCATGAACAAACTTCCATACCCACTCCCATTCCAAAAGAAAGCATTCACATGATACAAATGTTATACATTAGAAAATAATTTGGAATAATTATGTCACAACTCACAAGAAAATCTATGAAGACTAAGTAGACAACCCTTCCATTTCATTTTTCCTTAAAAGAACAAAAATATTATTACTTACTGGGTTTTTCCCAATTATAAACATAATACTTACTGGCTACGTCATATACAATAACTGCAACCGAAGAATCTCTTATATAGCTTGGAATTAGACTTCTAAATCTTTCTTGTCCTGCAGTATCCCTGTGGAGTTAAAATAAACCACACTCAAAATATGCAAAAAAAAAAAAAAAAAAGAGAGGGTAAAATAGTGTCTACACTGCAATTTGAAATCTGCTATAACTTTTAGAATAGACAAACATATAATCCATAAATAGACTGATGATTTATATGGCTTGAAGAGGAATACTGCCTACCAAAGCTGCAAACGAACCGTTCGATCTTCAAGGTACATTGTTTTTGACAAAAAGTCAATACCGATAGTGGCCTGAAATTTATACAATCAAAAAATGTGTCACGAACCTAGCAGCTGGAAAGGGGAAAAAGAAAATGCAAAAGTTGAGACCAAAACAACATGAAAAAGAAGACATTGATATTTTAAGCAACCTTGTATGATAAGGTGGTAACTGACATAAACGAGGAGCATTATGAATGAAGTAACTTTAGCGTATCGTCTCTTAATTTTTTCAAGGAATGAGGTATCCCCGTATCGGATACAATTATCGTATATTGTCTGTGCATCATTGATAAAATGGCAGAAATTTCATAAATATGATTACCATGAAACTATATTCAATTATTTCATGGTACTTTTATTATAACAATTAAACCTTGAAAATAATTTCACAATCACTAATAACAGCTCTTCTTCCCACTCTAGCACTTCACAAACTTAAACTTAAGGGTCATGCTAACTAGTGCCCTGCCCCTAGGGGCACTAGATAGTTAAGGAAACCAAAAAAGGTAAATTTTGTATTGAAAAGAGCATGTATTTTATTATGAAAATATAGACTACACAAGTTTCAAGACTAGTTTACTGCATTAGGTTTCTTAACTAGTGCCTCAGGGGCACTAGATAGTTAACCTGCAGAAATGATCAATCCACGACGAAAACGGAATTTACAACTAATTTTTAATTCTTAACTGTAACTTATTTTTCATTGTATCAAAATCAACATATATTATTACTCCGTACACTTATATTTAGATCAACTCCAGCTGTTCATCGGTTATAAAAAAAAATCCCGCTGTTCATAATACTCCAACGACAACACAGAAAAACCATTCGAAGAAAAAGCATCTAGAGTACATTGCAGACAAAAAATATCCTCTGATTCTCCTAACTCCTAATCAAGTTTTTTTTTTTTTGGTAAAGCCTAATCAAGTGTTATAATCACACAGATAATTATGCTTATTTCCTATACGCAACAGAAAATAATTTTTTTTTGGTTGACAAACAAATTTTACTTATTTAGAAACAACAGAAAATAACAAATTTCAAATTAGCAATCAATGACGCGATCTTTTCACATCTTTGTTATTGATGCAAACAAAACAATCACAAAATTGGCAAAAAAAAAGGAAAAGAAAAAAAGAAGTTACATGATTAAAACGGCAATAATACTCTAATAACAATCAATCGTATAATCAAAATGCCCTATCTGATTTATGATGAGCTGAAATACAAGATCAATGGAAAAACAAGACGATCCAGATTGATAGCAACAGAATTGTGATAAATTGACATGAAAATTGAAACAGAGAATCGATAGATCAACAAAATCTTCCAATCACGATAAATTATAACAGAAAAGAAGAGAACGATGGAATTACCTGATAGGTATTGTCGAATTTGTCATACATGAAGCGAGTGATGATGCTGGTTTTACCAACGGATTGATCACCTAAGAAAACGAGTTTGTATTTGGCGAGAGGAGATACAGTTGCCATTTTTGGGGATTTTTTTTTGTTTGTTTGTTCTTTGGATGAGATCTAGATCTGAATCTGAATCTCTCAAAATTCGAGAGAAACAGTTAGAGAGAAAATGAAGAGAGGGAAAGAAAAATTGCAGTTGACGATAATCACCACTTGTTGCAATTTCAAAGTGCAAACACTATATATATGGGCGCCACTAAGCGCCAACCACGATGACTAGTTCTTTTGGGCTGACTTTTATTAGTAGTTTATTATGTGTACAATTATATAAATTTTTTTTTTCATCTCTTCTAACCTTAGCCGTTATAATTATTTTTTTCCTTTCTTAGTCGATCAGAACGAGTGATTAAGGTCAACATAGACTTCTTCATTAAAGTACCCTTGTGCAATAAGTTTGGCTTTGTTTTTTGTTACAGTGTCATTCTCATCACTTGTTCTTGTAAACCTACTTGGTATGAATCACATTCACATTTTCTTGTATAGGGACTAAATCCCACACTTCATTTCTTTTAAACTGACCTAATTCCTCTTGCATAGCATTGATTCTGAATTCATCAGTTAGAGCTTCATTCACATTCTTAGGTTCAAATTTAGATACAAAACATGAATTGAAAACTAAATCATTTGATCTTCTGGTAGTAATTCCTAGATCAGGATTCTCAATGATGAGTTCCTTTGGATGGTTCTTCTGAACTCTGATAGATGGACCTTTATTTGATGGGAAATTGTCTGATTCAGAATTAGAAACTTCTGAGTTGGATTCAGGTTCCTTGTCATCTTCATATACATCTAACTGTTGATCAGATGCTGCAACATCGACATATGTTACCTTGTCAATTGTTGAATCATCTATCACCGCATTAATTGACTCCATCAAAGTCTTGATTCTATAATTGAACACTCTATAGGCTCTGCTATTTGTAAAATTATAGAACCAAGTGGATGAGTTAGCTTCTTCTTGGGGTCCATCTTCCTTCTATGTTCCATATCTGTTAAGATGTAACATTTGCTTCCAAATACGTGGAAATATTTAATAGCAGGTTTCTTGTTTTTTCCCAACTCATACAGAGTAGTTGAGGTACCTGATCTCAAAGTGACCTGATTACGGATGTAGCAAGCAGTATGGGTGGCCTCAGCCCAAAAGAAATATGGAAGTTTCTTGGCATGTAGCATAACTCTAGCCGATTCTTGCAATGTTCTATTTTTCCTTTCTACTACACCATTTTGTTGAGGTGTGATGGGGGATGGGAATTCATGCACGATTCCTTCAGATGCACAAAATTCAGAGAACTTAGAGTTCTCAAACTCCTTCTCATGGCTACTTCTTATCCTAACTATCACATTGTCTTTTTCTCTTTAAAGTTGTTTACAAAGATCTTTGAACACCTCAAAAGTATATGATTTTTTTTTCTAATAAAGTTTACCCAAGTAAATCTTGAGAAATCGTCAACAACCACAAGAGCATACTTTTTTCCACCAACATTTTCAACTTGCACAGGTCACATCAAATCCATATGTAAAAGTTCAAGGACTCTTGAAGTTGTCAGATGTTGCAACTTCTGGTACGACACCTTGGTTTGTTTTCCAATCTCACATTCTCCACAAATGTCGCCTTCTTCAATTATGAGTTTAGGTAATTCTCTAATAGATTATTCAGATATGGCTTTCTTCATACTTCTCAGATTTTGATGACCAAACTTTTGGTGCCACAATTTTACTTTATCTTATTTAGTTATCAAACAAGTGGATAAGTTAGCTTCTTCTTGAGGAACCCGCACAATACCTTATCACCTAAAATCAATTTTTTTTTTACGGGGACTAAAATCAAAACTAGAGTTAATTTTCATATTTAATCCAAAATCCAAATATTCAACAAAATACATCTCTTTGAAAAGAAAAAAAAATCATTTTTTTTACGTGGACTAAAATCAAAACTAGAGTTAATTTTTATATTTAATCCAAAATCCAAATATTCAACAAATACATCTCTTTGAAAAGAAAAAATCTTTTTTTTTTACGGGAACTAAAATCAAAACTATAGTTAATTTTCATATTTAATCCAAAATCCAAATATTCAACAAATGTATCTCTTTGAAAAGAAAAAAAATCATTTTTTTTACGGGGACTAAAATCAAAACTAGAGTTAATTTTCATATTTAATCTAAAATCCAAATATTCAACAAATACATCTCTTTGAAAAGAAAAATATCATTTTTTTTTACGGAAACTAAAATCAAAACTAGAGTTAATTTTCATATTTAATCCAAAATCCAAATATTCAATAAATACATCTTTTTTAAAAGAAAAAAATAGGTTACTTCTCAATTAAGTTTTTTTTTTTTTTTCTCTTTTTGGTAGAAAAAGATATTTGTCTTTTGAAGACCATCTCAATCTGAAATAGTTTAAAAACATTGGTAGGAAACCAGTTTCCGTCACATTCAAACATCGGTAGGAAACCTCGTTCTGTGAATGGAGATGGCGAAATCTTTGACAATTGCAAAAGTAAGTAACCACATACCTGAAGATCTTGCATTCTCTGCTGTTCTGTATAAACTTCCTTTGAAATCTTTGAAGCGATTTGGATGTGTAAGCAAAACATGGTCTCTCTTATTTCAAAACCCTAATTTCTTGAGCAAGTTCCGCAATAATTTAATATCTATTCCTCACTCTTACTACAATGATACATCACTCCTCCTAAATCAGGTTATGTATCATGATCATAATAATAGTCAAGTTTATTCCTCTATGCATTCACTTTTTGGTGAGAAATATGAGAATAGACTCAAATTAGAGTTTCCAAATCCATTTCAAGAGGAGGATCCTTTCTTTAATATTTTGTGTTGTGGTAGTATTACTGGAATTCTTTGTCTTTTCCAACATCACAAAGTTGTATTGTGGAATCCAACTACCGATGAATTCAAAGTCATTCCTCCAAGCTCTGCTGAATCTATACCACCTCCTTGGGACCCTTCTCCGCTTCTCTATGGATTTGGTTATGACCATGTAAGTTATGACTATAAGATTATTAGGCATGTATGTTATTTTTTAAATACTCAAGGTGAGGATTGGGATGATCTGTTGTCGTCGAGCCAAACATGCTATGAACACTTATGGGAGATTTATAGCCTTCGATGTAACTCTTGGAGGAAAATTGATGTCGATATTCCTAGAGATTGGGAAGTCTCTACGGAGAATGGATTGTTTATGGACGGAATATGTCATTGGTACTCTAGTTGTACAAAGAACGATGATGAATGTGAACATATCTTAGTGTCCTTTGACTTGACCAATGAGGTGTCTTTTGCAACACTCATACCCTTAGACATAGATGCCAATGAAAAATGTAATTTCGTTCAGCGAAATTTGATGATGTTAAATGGGTCAATTGCTTCGATCTCATGGTATATACATACATCTACTTTTCACATATCAGTTTTGGCCGAACTTGGTGTGAAGGAATCATGGACTAAACTCTTTGTTGTTGGACCTTTGCCTTACATTCAGTATCCTGTTGGTGCTGGGAAGAATGGTCACATATTCTTCACAAAAAAAGATGGAGGACTAGTCCACTTTGATTTAACTACCCAAATGATTGAGGAACTTGGTGGTGTCAAAGGAGCGCATTATTATTCTGAAGTAATAATTTATAAGGAAAACCTTCTTTCGATTGGAGGAATAAATCATTAGTTGGTTTTCGCTTGTCACCTAAGAGGTTGTTGATTGGGTTTATTAGGATAATTTCATCTTGTATAATAAAAAGGGGGGTTTTCAATCACCCATATCATAATAGTGATTATGAGGATATTGCTGCTGTATCAATTTTATGAGGATATTGAAAAGTCTATTCTCTTCTGTTGGAAAACGGATGTGCTTTTTATTTCAAATATTGGAATAATTTTTTGGCTTTTTCTTATCTGTCTCGAATTTTATATAGAAATAGATTATATTTGGATAATATGAGAAGCCTATATTTGTTTGAATTTCATTTTATTCTACTTGTAATATCTATGCTCTATGTTTGAGTTTACACTGTAATTTTGTCTTGTATGTCCTTTGGCTTAGGAATCATCTGATGAGATTTCAGAGCTGTAATTATACAAACATAGCTATTATCCACAAAATCCTCTTGAAAGAAAAAACCTCTTTAAACCAACAATGAGAAGGGAATCAAAACACACATCACATTGATATTCGGGGTTTAATATAGAAATCATGTGTTTGCAGTCTAGTTGTTTGATGTAATACTTGTTTGATTATGTGCTAGTTTTCCTACTTCATTTAACTTGCATTGCAGGTGAAAGTTTTCATGAAGTTATTGAAGATAACGAAAATGGCAGAGAAAGATTGAAGAAGAAGAAGAAGAAGCATGTTGAAAGCTTCAAAAGTAATTTTATTCATTGATCAAGCAAAAGTAGTTACAAGCACCTTTATATAGGTGAAGATAGTTCTAACCAACTCTAACAAACTACTAACAATCTTCTAACAAACTTCTAACAAACTATATGCTATGCTATTCTACATAAGCTGTACACTAAGCAAAGGTACACAATCTCTTAAGGAGATGACTTGTGTAGCAAGCAACGAGTACACAATCACTCAAGGAGGTGACTTGTGTAGCAAGCAACGTAGAACTGTAATACCCTCCCTCAAGCTAAACATGGTAAATGTCAATCATGTTGAGCTTGGAAATGAAGGAATGAAACGATTTGGGCGGAAGAGGCTTGGTAAAGAAATCTGCAAGTTGAGATTTGGTGTGAATTGGAAGCAATTTGAAAACATCCTGCTGCAATTTTTCCCTAACAAAGTGACAGTCAATCTCAAGATGCTTGGTGCGCTCATGAAAAACTGGATTGGCTGCAATGTGAAGTGCACTCTGGTTGTCACAATACAGCACAGGAGGCTTGACACAGGACACTCTTAAATCCTTGAGCAAGTAAGCAAGCCATTGAAGCTCGCAAGCAGCAAAAGATAAGGCACGATATTCTGCTTCTGAGGAGCTGCGAGCTATAGTGTGTTGCTTCTTGGCACGCCATGAAATCAAGGAGGAGCCAAGAAAGAAACAATAACCTGAAGTGGAGCGCCGTGTGTCAAGGCAACCGGCCCAGTCAGCATCAGTAAAACCAAGCAATTGCAATTTTGAAGACCTGCTAAAGAACAATCCTCGACCAGGTGAGCCTTTGAGGTAGGTGATCACTCTACAAGCTGTATCATAGTGAACTTGGGTAGGTGAAGTCAGAAATTGACTAAGTTGCTGAGTGACAAAAGCAATGTCTGGCCTTGTTGTAGTCAAATACAACAATTTGCCAACCAATCTTCTATAACTAGCAATATCTGCATATGGTGGAGATGTATCTTGATGCAGCTTGACAGAAGGATCAAGTGGTGTCTTTGCAGGCTTAGCTACAAGCAAGCCAGTGTCTTGTAGCAAATCAAGGCAGTACTTTCGTTGACAAAGAGTGATACCTTGATTGGAATGTGCTACTTCAATGCCAAGAAAATACTTCAACTGGCCAAGGTCCTTAATTTTGAATAGATCATCCAATAGCTGCTTTATGTGGGTGAATTCATCAAGTGAATCACCAGCCAAAATAATATCATCCACATAAACCAAAAGAGCAGTGAAACTAGAATCTTTGGAAAGTGTAAATAATGAATGATCTGAACTAGATTGCACATAACCTTGAGCTAGTAAAACACCAGTAAGTTTCTCATACCACTTCCTGCTGGCCTGTTTTAGACCATATAGGGATTTCAGCAACTTACAAACTTGATTTGGCCTTGAAGTAGTAACACCTTGAGGAATGGACACGTAAACTTCTTCTTGCAACTCTCCATGCAAGAATGCATTATTTACATCCAGCTGATGCAAGTGCCAAGACTGAATGGCAGCTAAAGCTATCAAAGTCCTCACAGTGGTGATCTTAGCAACAGGTGAAAATGTCTCAAAGAAGTCAATACCTTCAACCTGTGTGTATCCTTTAGCTACAAGACGTGCTTTGTACCTCTCTATGGATCCATCTGCCTTATGCTTCACCTTATAAACCCATTTGCTCCCTATAGGCTTTACATTGGGTGGTGCATCAACAATGATCCAGGTTTTGTTCTGTTGTAAGGCATGAAGTTCTGCATTCATTGCTTGAACCCAACAATCTTGCAAACTAGCTTGTTTGTAAGTACTAGGTTCAATGTCATTATTAACAGACAAAACAAATTTGGTATGGGAAGTAGAGAGATTAGCACAAGAATGAAAGTCTGAAATAGGATAAAGTATACCTTGAGATGATGATTTGGAATGAACATAAGAGAGATTGCATACATAATCATTCAAGTGACCAGGTTGAGATCTCAATCTTGTAGATTTCCTAATGATAGGGAGAGATGGAGGAGATGGAGAAGATGGAGGAGATGGAGAGGATAGAGAATCAGGAATATTTGGTGTGGTGTGTATATCAGAGTTAGATGGATGGCTTTGGGTGGTAACAAGAAAGTCATCATCAAAAATAGAAGTAGAGGGAGTGATAGTATTGTCAATAGTATCTGATGCAGGAATGTCATCAGTGGAAGAATGAATAGAATGGTAAGTCCATTGGAAAGGTGGAGTATGGTTTTGATAAGGTAAAATGTGTTCATGATATGTTACATTTCTTGAAATAAAAATGGATTTGGTATGAAGATCAAGCAAAACTGCTCCTTTGACACCTGACTTGTGTCCTAAGTAATCTGCTTTTCTAGCTCTACTATCAAATTTGGTTCTATGATTTGAAAGGGTGGAAGCAAAACATAATGAACCAAAAAATTTCAATTCATTTAGATCAGGATCATGATTAAATCTAATGAAATAAGGAGATTTATTGTGTAACAAAGGAGTAGAGACTCTATTTATGATGTAAGTGGCCTGCAAAACTGCATAAGACCAATATTGTTTAGGCAATTTAGATTGAAAGAGTAAAGCCCTTCCCACATTCAAAATGTGCTGGTGTTTTCTCTCAATACGCCCATTTTGCTGAGGTGTTTCAACACATGAAGTTTGATGTTCAATACCCTTAGAAGCATAAAAGTTTGGCATAAAGAATTCAGGTCCATTATCTGTTCTAACAGTTTTAACATGACAATTGTACTGATTTTCTATCATTGTTAAGAATTGTTGGACAAGAGTAGTAACTTCAGATTTAGCTTTACAAAGAATGATTCAAGTAAATCTACTATGGTCATCAAGTGCAGTAACAAAATACTTATGTCCATGGACAGAGGGAATAGAAAAGGGACCCCATATATCAAAATGGAAATGTTCATAGCAATGTTTAGCTTTATTTGAACTAAGAGAGAATTTAGATTTTCTGTGTTTTGCATAATGGCAAATATCACACACAGCATGATCATCAACATTAACAAAGGGAAATTGTTTATGCATTTCTATCAATCTACTGTTGGATAAATGTCCCAATCTGAAATGCCATAAGGCTTCTTTAGGAATGACATGAGAAGGAGTGATTTGAGAAGAAGCAATGGTTGTGGACTTAGGCTGAACATGGTCTTGATTAAAGTAATACAATCTTCCATTGAGCATAGCCAAACCAGTCATCTTCAAGTTCTTCTTTTCCTGTATCAAACATTCATTATTATCAAAAGTCACAATAAAATGGTCATCAAGGCAAAGTTTAGGGACTGAGATCAAATTCAAGTTGAACTCAGGGACAAACAAAACATGTGAAATAGTGAAAATGGATGAAAGTTTCATTGAACCAGAATAATTTGCAATGGAAACTTGTCCATTAGGCAATTTAATTGTAACTGGTTGGATGGATTTGTATGAGCTGAAGTAATCTAAGGAAGAACAAATGTGATCACTTGCACCTGAGTCAACAATCCATTTACCAGGACTAGAACTGTGCAAAGTACATACTAAGTTACTTGTACCTGAAGTAACATGTCCACTAGCAATATTGACTTGAGTGGAGGAAGATCCTTGATTACCAGCATTAGAAGAGGAGCCTTGATTACCAGATTGTGAACTTTGAAGGAGATGCAATAACTGTGAGCATTGTTCCTTTGTGAAACCAAAATCACTAATACGAGCACCTTGATTGTCACCAACATCTTCCCTTTCTTCTTGAGAAGCCTTGTTGGCTGAAGCATTAGATTCTCCAAAATGAGGAGGAAATCCATGTTTTCTATAACAATTCTCAACAATGTGATTGGTTCTACCACAGAAGGAACACTCTTTGTTCTTTGCACCGTAACTGTTCGACCTATTGCCTGAACCAGATGAACTAGAGCCAGCTGAATAACCACGCCCACGGCCTTGTGGCTTTCTGCTGTCACTAGCATTCACAAGCACTTTGGATTCATCACAATGAATGGAATTATAATGCCTCTCTTGTTGAATAACCATAGAAAAGATGTGATTAATCGCAGGTAAGGGATGCATCAACAAGATTTGAGCGCGCACTGAATCGAAATTATCATTCAAACCAGTTAAAAATCGAATGGATCGAGTAACCTCATGTTGATGCTTAGCATTGCGTACACCAGTATTGCAGATACAACGCATTGGACAAGAGCAAACAGAAGTAGGAAAATACGATTCAAGTTCTTCCCATAGAGACTTGAGAGCAGTAAAAAACTCAGAAACAGAACGTGAATCTTGTTTCAGGCTATAGATTTCACATTGCAATTCTGAAATCCTAATGTAATCGCCTTGTGAAAAACGTTCCTTAAGCTCATTCCAAACATCAATAGCGTTATCAAGGAAAACAATACTTTGCGCAATTGATTCATCAAAAGAGTTCATGATCCATGAATGAATCAACATATTGCATCTATTCCAAGCCTTGAAATTAGGTTCAAATTCACCAGGAACTTCAATTGTTCCATCAACAAAATCAAGCTTATTCTTACCTCTAAGAGCGCGCTTCATGGATCGCGCCCAGGCCTGATAATTCGAATGATTAAGAACAGGTTTCACCACCACAGTAGTAGGACCATCGGAAGGATGAACATAGTAAACGTCGCCGGAATTGTTCGACGGATCTTGGACGAGCACGGTGGTTGAACCACCGGCAGTGTTGTTATGACCACCACGAGCCATTTGGAAGCAAAGCGATGCGCAGCAGAGCTCAGAAGAGCTCTGATACCATCATGAAGTTATTGAAGATAACGAAAATGGCAGAGAAAGATTGAAGAAGAAGAAGAAGAAGAAGCATGTTGAAAGCTTCAAAAGTAATTTTATTCATTGATCAAGCAAAAGTAGTTACAAGCACCTTTATATAGGTGAAGATAGTTCTAACCAACTCTAACAAACTACTAACAATCTTCTAACAAACTTCTAACAAACTACTAACAATCTTCTAACAAACTTCTAACAAACTATATGCTATGCTATTCTACATAAGCTGTACACTAAGCAAAGGTACACAATCACTTAAGGAGATGACTTGTGTAGCAAGCAACGAGTACACAATCACTCAAGGAGGTGACTTGTGTAGCAAGCAACGTAGAACTGTAATAAGTTTCTTATCATGGTTCTTATCATAATAAGTTTCTTATCATGTTTCTCAGTATTTTATTAAATTCAAGGGCCAACAACATTTTGACGTGTATGCAAATACAAGCTTCGTTTCTGTTTTGTTCAAGTTTGATGTGTTTTAATCTTATTGCAATTTTTGTTCTTATGTCTTGTACATCATCATTAATATGAAAATATATTGTAAATCTTTTCCCTTCAAAGTACTTCATTCATATGAATATATCAACTTTTTCTTGTTTTATGAACTGCTCAAAGTGCAGCAGCATATAGGGATTGATATGAATCTGTTTCTTCAATTGGTCAACAAATCTATTTACAGACAGCTGCCAACCTCTTCAATTGTAGACCATCAAGTTTCTGTCGAGGTATTTTACATTTGCATATTATCTCCAGTTCATATATCTGAAGAATGCATAGCTAAATTTTTCATATATTCAGCACACTTTTTTTAAGATGGGATACTATTGAGGATTTTTATCATTGATTAATCTCACTGCCCTACCTGAAATATTGAAAATAACATGGCTACATTCATTTCAGTTTAATAATGTTAAAACTGAATATGTACTTTTTTATAAAGAATAAAAATTTCAGTTTGATAATTAACATTGTTAAAACTCTGTGTCTAAAAGAAGATCACACAATTTCTATTTATAATGAAGCTGCAATAATTACATTAAATGTCTAGGATGTTGTAAAGTCGAGGAATAGTAAAAACACACAGACTTTTAACACTCCTCCTCAAGCTAAAGCTTTCTATGCTTTAAGCTTGTTACATCGAAATCTTTTCTCACTAAAAGATTGGAACTAAGTTTGACCACTGTTGGCTTTATGGAGGGAACAACTGATCCAGCACCAGACAAGACCATCGGTGAAAGAGAAAAGATTGCTAGGAAATCACCAAAAAGATGAAAAGCAACCTCGGAAAGTTGCAGGGGCAATCCTGCAGTGGCTGTTGCTGGAAACAATAGCTAGAGAGAAGCTCAGGCGCGGAGTTGGGGGCTGTGTTTGGGACCCACTTGCAGGAAAGGCAGTGGCGCACGCAGAAGCGCCTGTGGAGGTGGTTGGCGACGGGAAAAGCACCATCAGGCACGCCGAACTATTCTGTGGCGGTTGGAGACGGGAAAAGCATCATCAGGCACGCCGAACTATTGCGGCGGTTGGCGGCGGGAAAAGCACCGTCGGGCACGCCGAACTATTTTGTGGCGGTTCGCGACGGGAAAAGCACCGTCGGGCTCGCCAGACTATTCCACAGAAGTTGTTGTTGGTGGTTTCTGGTCGCGGGTAAGGCTTGCAGACTGGCAACGCTATTTGAAGATGGAGAAGACAACGGAAGATTGCCACCGGCAACGATAGTGAAGTACAGAGTCAGGTCAGAGAATCAGAACCTGCTCTGATACCATGTGAAATATGTAAAACTGTGCGTCTAAAAGAAGATCACGCAACTTCTATTTCTAGGAAGATGTAGTGACTTGGAATACTTACAAATAGCCTACGATGTTGTAAAGTCAAGGAATAGTAAAAACACACAGACTTTTAACAAACATAAACAGGAGAGTGGTGTTTTTAAAAAGTGGAGTAGAAGAATGATACTTACTAGGAATTAATTCCGAGTTTAATTCATAGTATGATGCATACCAAGATGAAATGGCATATTTTCTAGCATGGCAGCATGCATTTGCAGCATTGGTGTGAGTAACATTTCTTTTTTATTTGTACTTTTAGTTTCGTGAATCTGTCAGATGTGAAAAGGTTTCAATAAGACTCTTCATGTTATTTGAACAACTTTTTGCATAGAGGACGATCTTCTACCTGGTGGTGTACTTTTTATTTTTCTCTCTCAATTTTCAGAAGAACTTGAGAGTTGAGAATGGGCAACATACGAAATTATAAATCAAAATGATGAAAAGGTCAAAAAACTGAAAGCTGGCAGTGTGTTCTATGATTCATAAGTCCTTTGCACTCTGATGTATACATTGGAGAAAATGAGAAACAATCAATACTTATTTTTGGCCGCATAACGCTTTGCCTAGCACATTCATGCCCCTGTCCTTTTCATTGCTAAGGCCCACCCATACTCTAGTCCCTTTTCAAGGATATGTTCCTCAGTTAATTGGTTAAATTTACCAAATGCCTCTTACTGCGACAAAGTAATCACATTATTCAGATCTTCTACATCTTTCTGCTGCAGATTTTCAGGGTGTGTGTTGGGGTTGTGGTAGTGCAGTTTTTTTGTCAGTTCAGGGAGTATCAGTCTAGTCCGAGGAGGCATGATATGGAGGGTTCTTTAAGGCATTGGAGGTAACTTTTTACAGCAGAATTTTATGCATAATACTTTCTTTATGGAGCTGCTCCAATGGTAGCAGAAAATGTCCAAATACTTGGCATAGTATTGTTTTGTATGCTTTGTTTCAACATGGTTACTTGACTTGGTTTGTAATGTATTTTGGCTTGTCATTTATAAGCCTTTATATTTGAGTTGGAGCCTCTTGGAAGTGTCTGTCATTATCCATGGGAGGCCGGCTTGTGCTTTTAAAGTCTTCCTTGTATGACATGCCTATCTATTTCCTGTCCTTTTTCAAGGTACTACCACCAGGCATTATTTCTCTAATTGAATCTCTCTTTATAAATTTCCTTTGGGGAGGGAGCGGTGAGGCGGGGAAATTTAATTGGATAATAGTAGTATTTTCAAGCCGAAGGAGTCGGGAGGTCTGGGGATTAGAAATTTAAGAATATTTAACATGGCCCTTCTAGGCAAGTGGTGGTGGAGAATGAAGGTTGAGAATAAGGCGTTGTTGAAAATGGTTCTTATCCGAAGATATGGTTCAAATTTGGAAGAGGTGGACAAGAGCAGTTCGATATGGTGGAGGAATTTTAATTCAATCATGAGAACGCCGGGGAGAGGAGGTGTAAATTGGTTTGAAGAACACCTAAGGAAAGAAGTAGGAGATGGGAAAGAAACATTATTTTAGAAGGACCCATGGGTGGACGGAGACGTCTTGAGTAAACTCTTGTCTAGACTTTTCAATCCATCGCTAGATAAGGAGAGTCGTGTTTCTGATATGATTGTTGAAGAAGAGGGCGTGAAGAAGGTTAAACGGAATTGGAGGAGAAGAATTTTTCAATGGGAGATAGAGTTGGTGGATATTTGTAATGGAGTTGCCTTAGGCGCCGATAGATCCAGCAACAGTCAAGACCGGTGGAAGTGGAGTGAGGACCAATACACGGTTAAGAAAGTGTATGACTTACTAACTAGAGAAGAGACAGAGGACTGTGAGTGGGTTAAAGACGTTTGGAATCCTTTAATCCCATCTAAAATGTCGATGCTTGGCTGGAGACTTTTTCAATCTAGGCTACCAACCAAGCATAACCGTCTTAAAAGAGGAGTCCGTCTCACAACCTCTTATTTGTGTGTAGGAGGCTGTGATGGAGTCGAAACAGAATCTAGGTTAAATGCGATGATTTTTAACTGGGAAGGGTTTGAGTGGGAAAAGGTAGTAGAGGAGACCAAGGTTCCCTCATGGCGAATCCTTAGAACCCCTTTGAAAGGGTTTAATTACCAGTTATCGGAATGGATGGAGAATTCGACTATGTGCTTGGGAATAGTTACAAGAGAATAAACTCTGATTTTTCTGTCTTTAATTTTGTGCTGGCTGTTTCAACTTTTTTAATCTTGTAGGAATCTTTAGCGGTGCATCTGCAGAAAAATTGATGAGCCTACTCTTACCGTTGTGATGGGCAAGTTGAACAAATTCTCTGGTATTGTTTAAAGCTGTCTGCATAATGTGGTAATAAGGTAGTATCTCAAAACCCCTGTCCCGTTGAAGGCGGATCTGTAAAATTCCTCGTCAATTCTTACACAGTTTCTGCTAATTATGTGGCTGGGGCCGAGATCCATCGCTGCCAAATTGTGCAGACAGTTTTGACATCTGTTTACTGGTTAATTGTATCAGCTCAGAAGGGAATTGGACTATTTCTCATTGGTCTTGATGTTGTCGGGTTTGTCCCATCGTAGCATGTTCACTACAAGGACTATTTAGTGGTGATATATGTTTACCACTCTGTATGTTAGCTTCTTTTAGGTCTTTTGTTTGTTATGCTGTGATATTGCTATCTCATGGATGACATAATTGTGCATTACTGGTAGAATTAAGGTGTGCTTTTGTTGGTTTGGTCGTGGTCTTGTAGATTTGATGTCCTTATATTAAGGGATACTGAAATACTATATATCTTCAGTGTGTGGACTTTTTCTTGGTTTTGAATTGCTCCTTGTTTTAATATGATGTACTACTATACTGCTAATTACTGGTTCTATTAGCCTCTATTTTAAACTAAAGCCTCTATTTTAAGCTAAGTTACCAAATATTGTTATTGAAGTGATTACTCTACTCTACTGCTAAAGTGATGCAACTCATTGTGTTCTAGGTGGTTTGATAAAATGTAAACATAAAACTCAATACTACTTACATTACATAATTTTAGCAGTAATTAAGAACAATGAGACTAACTATAATAACCGTGCATCACACACACAATAGCTTAAGACAATAGCAGCAGCCATGATTCCTGAACGAATCACAACTCGACGTTAGAATGTATTAACAGTGTACCCAACACATGCTTCATACAAGAGAAAGAAAATCCTAATGGCTCACATGAACCGACCTGCTCTGATACCACTATTGTAACACCCCGAACTAACTACCCTTAAAAGTGTGATCTTAAAAACTTTTTAAAGATAAGTAGCCGGAGCGCTACGGAAAACATTTTCAAAACGATCGTGCACATGACACGAAACGTCACAGCGGAAAACATAAATAAAGGATTTTCAAAGTAATGAACAAAATAGTTCAAAAGATAATTCATTAACATAAAACATAAGTTAAGATGTTCGCATCGATATACGACGGAATACAAACGATCCCCGACTCGATGTTACAAAATACCAGAGCACTAATATACATCACAACTAAACTAAACTTAACAAAACTATACAAAGGTAGCCTACACTAGCTCCTCACAAAAAGTGCTCCACACCAAAAGGATCTGCAGCTAAAACTCGTCGAGACCTCGACCTGAATACCTGAACCCCCAAAGGTCCAGCACATAACAAATAGGTAGAGAGTTAGTAAACATAATCACATACATACGAATATAGAAACACACCTATATTCAACCTATCACGTATTACTAACTCACACACATGCCTCAATAAGTAATACACCAGATAACACATACTCACAAATACACAACCATTAGTTTCACGTCGTTTCGGACAACACAAAGAACTCACATAACACATAACACATAATTGCACATTTACTCAAATGCGACTAATGCCAAACATTCAATGTCATGCCAACCTAGATACGACTAATGCATGTGGTACCATCTTCTTTATCAAGGAACTTACCATTGATATTCTTCTTTATTGGACAAGTCCAATATCCTTCTTTATCAGACAAGTCTGATATCCCTAAATAATACATGAATTTATGAATGTCATGCATTTACCAAACATATGATAATCACTTAGCACGAAGCTACTGCTCACTACATGGATAACATAATCCATTAAACTTCTTTATCAGACAAACTGATATTCTTCTTTATCGGACAACCCGATATACAAAAATACATATACTTCTTTGACATTTTTATATAAATGCCATCACACAACACAATTATTAAACATATAATAATTCAAAACCAAAACAAAACCAAATACATGGATATACTCACTTTGCACTACAACTAATTGCATACACGTGCGAATCATTAAATTCACACCATGGTAATACACTACAATACTACGGAAACATATCCCAAAAGCCCAATTGAATTATAGAACCCCCACAAAAATATTTGAAATTCCCTTCATTCGCTTAGCGAACCATCAGCGACTAACCGCGAACGAAGTCAGAATGTAATTGTCATATGGCGAGAGTTAGCGAACAATAGCGAAGATCAGCGAACTGGTCGCTACGTCTCGCTACGTCTCGCTACAGCGACGCATCAAGAACATGCACGTTCGCTAAGGCTCGCTACAGCGACCATGCTGTTCTTGAGGTTTTTCAATGGCGGTTTAACACCCAAAACCATCAAAAATACATTTTTACAAGTTATAAATGCATAACAAGTGATAAATCATGTATATACCATACATATATACATGTATTAACATTCACAAACACCAAAACACATCACACATACAAAATCATGCATCAATCTTGCAAAATAAGCAAAGTTGCATAAACATGCAAAACAATCATCAAACATATACATATTCCCTCCTAGTTGTTCATTAAGCATACTAAGATGAAAAGAACATGTTTATGATAAAGAAATTTCACCCAAACCCCAAAGAAATTGGGTGAGAGAGTTTGGGAATGGAGGCTAGACACCTCCCCTCTCTTGGATCACCCAAGCTTATGCTTAACCACTCTCACCTTGGATTGAATGATGATTCTTGGCCTCTAAATCTCTTCTCCTTGCTCGTGTTCTTCTTCTTGCTCTCCTAGGGTTTTTGCTCTTGGCTCTTAGGAAGAAAATGACATAATGAAAAATATTTGCACTAAGGTTTTCTATATATACCTCTCCCTAATTCTCTTGGTTCAAGCCCAACTTGCCTAAGCCCACTAAGCTCTATCACACGCCCAAGCCCACTAACATGGCAAAGGTTTCGCTCACAAACTTATGTTCGCGATAAATAATTATACGTCGCGTAAATAAATATTTAACACTAACCCAAAATATATGCAAATATATAAGATATCGATTTACTAAAAAATCGGGTCGTTACATTCCACAGATCTACGATGCACCCTCAACCTTACCAATCTCTTTTATCTCTCCTCCGTTCATCTCTGCTACTTCCCTTGAGTTCAAATTAACAAATTAAGCCAAGAGGAATTGAAAAATTAAACACAGCCAGCAAATAATTGAAAAATAAAACACAGCCAGCAAAACATGATGGTTTATAGGAGATAGGTAGTACAAAGTTAACAAGGTGCAGTGTGATTGAGAAGGGAGACTTTTGTGGTAAAAAAACTCATGTTAAATTACGCTATGACAAATAGTTGTAGAAAAAGAACCAAGAGTTCTGAAGAAAGAAGAGTGAAGAAGAAAAAGATCCATAGCTCATAAAAAAAACAACGAAAAGTCCATTACTCCATTAGATTATTTTTTATTTAATAGTATGATTATGAAGCTATAGTCCCTGTAACATTTGTATCCTATATTTCTAAGCCTATTTTCCTGACATTAGATTTACAAGACTTGGATTTTGTGATATACTCATACCTTAAAAACTGAATCAATTGAATAGTAATCTCCAAAGCCTAGGATCCACGATTTTTAAGACCTATAGGATTTGACCCATCAAAAAGTTCATCAAACTGTTACAAATCATCAAAAAAATTAAACATTAGAAATGAAAACCATAGTTCTTAAACTTTTAATGTAAAATAACTACAAGCCCTTTTAATTCAGCACCCATCATCACAGCTCCTTGAGCAGAAATCAGTTCATACACAACTCCAAAAGCATATACATCTATTTTGGAAGATACACTACCATATACATATCTACAACATAATTGCAAATGCCCATTAAGTCTATCCTGTGTTAAAACTTCAATAGGATTATGCATAGTAAGCTATGCAGCAATAGTATATCAAAGAGATCACAATGATTCACTCTGACTTCCAGTGGTTTGGGATAATACCAAACATAATAAACGAAAAAGTGAAACATCAAATTTGAAAACCCAAATACAATAATATTCGATCTCAACCATACATCACCAAAATTTTAAAATCAAAGAATGCCACTGTCACTGTCATATACCATATAATTCATACCTTCTCGTGGAGAGCATTAAGAGCATCAGTGATCATGGGATACCCAACACAAATGTAGGCACAAAGTGACTCCCCACTGTGTCAAACAGAAGCTCAATACAAGCTGACTTGTGATGAGCATAGCAACTGTACCAAAATTCAAACACCAGAATCGAACCACCCTGCTACTGCCTTGTAGGAACAGATCGTAGACACAAATGCTATTAGAAATAAACCAGGATAAAGGCAAATCAGTAGCAGAAAATTAAACCAGAAAAGAGAGGACATAAAGCCTAAAATCAACTAATATCAAGAATATCTCTCTCCAGAAAATTAAGTTGTACAATATGAGGTAACCAAGTTGCCGAAAATTCTTCATCTTAGGAAGAGAAATGATTTATTTCTTACAAACTTCAGCACCCAAAAACTTCAACACCAGCTCGTACACTATCGAAGAACAATTATTCAGCTCGAATACATAGACATATAAGTAAAACTTGACCAATTATATCTCAATGATATCATATTCTTGCCCAAGCTTACAGAGAAGAATCAACAAACATGGATGCAGAACATGATGGTTCATGTGTGTACTCATTAATTTGTTCACAAGATGATACACTATAACAAATAGTTGATAAAAAAAACACAAGAAAAAGAAAGAAGAGTAAAATAGTTATCCAAACCAAGTCAATGATCAGAAGATCATAGTTACAAAGAGTGCACCACAAAGTTGTTCCAATTTTTTGCACTGTAAGATTATAGGTCAAAAACTTAAGGCTAAACTTTTCAGTTATATAACCACCAACCCTCACCGCACATCAATAGGCTTACCAAGAAGACAGGACACTAAAACAACATAAAGAACAGATGAAAGAGTGTACAAACTTGATTGCTAGATACTACACAAAACATTATTAATGTTTTAAAACACACTACACTGTAATAAACAGCTACACATATATGAAGTACTAGAAAGATATTAAGTTGGTAATATGAATTTGAAATTATCTGATTAATGTTACGGATGCATTCAATAATATATTCAGATAGAGTAACCAACTTGATTAACATTTGCAATTATATGGATCATTCTAGAATATTGATAATATAATGAAAAGTTAAAAATGCTACAATTTTTCAGCACCTCCAACTCATAAGATCCCACACTGGATATGTCACATTCTTTTCACTTTCAAACCTAGTGACTGCAATCTGTTCACTTTCAATTAACCTATTGCCCTAAAGAAAGAGAGAGCCGAGAAAATTGCATATTTATTATGGGAGAAGACAAGAAAAAAGTTAAGTACCTTAGTCACTTTCTTTATAGATGGTCTTGATGTGTTACCTGGATTAGCACACCAAAGTCCAATCCATAAAGGGAAAATGGGAAATACATTTGAAGAATGTAATTCCCTTATATGTTAAAGCTTGTCAAGTGAAATGCATGCAACCAATTAAACTAAAATACAAACAATGTCAATGTATTTATTTTTGTAACCATCAGGGCATGATGTAATTATACTATGTATAAATAACACATAAGGATCCTTCATTCAAGGCTTCGTTTCTAACAGGAGCACAACAACCCGCGAAATATTTGAAGAGCTTTGTGAAAATATATGGGAAAAATCTTTGTTACCGTTGAAAGAGTTGCTCGAGCATTCAGGCTTGTCAACAGATCAAATATACGCGGTGGGAACAAAGACAACACACACACACACACGCATATATATGTAAAAAAAAAAAAAAACCAATTGTATCCCAAGGATGAATGAAAAAGTATGTGCTAAACCCAGCCCAAGCTTTTGAGAAGAATAGAGAAGCATGGAAGCAAGAATTTTCACACCTAAGTTCAGATCGCCAAATTAATTTCACATTTTAATTTCACATATCTCTTTGCCTCTGCATATCTCACTCATCTCTCGTCCAGAAAATTTAAGGATATCATATGCAAATGCAAAAACAAAAAGGGTTCAAAATAACGACGACGTATATACAACCGCTGGTTTGTCGGAATCCCAACTCATACAGAGTAGTTGAGGTACCTGATCTCAAAGTGACCTGATTACGGATGTAGCAAGCAGTATGGGTGGCCTCAGCCCAAAAGAAATATGGAAGTTTCTTGGCATGTAGCATAACTCTAGCCGATTCTTGCAATGTTCTATTTTTCCTTTCTACTACACCATTTTGTTGAGGTGTGATGGGGGATGGGAATTCATGCACGATTCCTTCAGATGCACAAAATTCAGAGAACTTAGAGTTCTCAAACTCCTTCTCATGGCTACTTCTTATCCTAACTATCACATTGTCTTTTTCTCTTTAAAGTTGTTTACAAAGATCTTTGAACACCTCAAAAGTATATGATTTTTTTTTCTAATAAAGTTTACCCAAGTAAATCTTGAGAAATCGTCAACAACCACAAGAGCATACTTTTTTCCACCAACATTTTCAACTTGCACAGGTCACATCAAATCCATATGTAAAAGTTCAAGGACTCTTGAAGTTGTCAGATGTTGCAACTTCTGGTACGACACCTTGGTTTGTTTTCCAATCTCACATTCTCCACAAATGTCGCCTTCTTCAATTATGAGTTTAGGTAATTCTCTAATAGATTATTCAGATATGGCTTTCTTCATACTTCTCAGATTTTGATGACCAAACTTTTGGTGCCACAATTTTACTTTATCTTATTTAGTTATCAAACAAGTGGATAAGTTAGCTTCTTCTTGAGGAACCCGCACAATACCTTATCACCTAAAATCAATTTTTTTTTTACGGGGACTAAAATCAAAACTAGAGTTAATTTTCATATTTAATCCAAAATCCAAATATTCAACAAAATACATCTCTTTGAAAAGAAAAAAAAATCATTTTTTTTACGTGGACTAAAATCAAAACTAGAGTTAATTTTTATATTTAATCCAAAATCCAAATATTCAACAAATACATCTCTTTGAAAAGAAAAAATCTTTTTTTTTTACGGGAACTAAAATCAAAACTATAGTTAATTTTCATATTTAATCCAAAATCCAAATATTCAACAAATGTATCTCTTTGAAAAGAAAAAAAATCATTTTTTTTACGGGGACTAAAATCAAAACTAGAGTTAATTTTCATATTTAATCTAAAATCCAAATATTCAACAAATACATCTCTTTGAAAAGAAAAATATCATTTTTTTTTACGGAAACTAAAATCAAAACTAGAGTTAATTTTCATATTTAATCCAAAATCCAAATATTCAATAAATACATCTTTTTTAAAAGAAAAAAATAGGTTACTTCTCAATTAAGTTTTTTTTTTTTTTTCTCTTTTTGGTAGAAAAAGATATTTGTCTTTTGAAGACCATCTCAATCTGAAATAGTTTAAAAACATTGGTAGGAAACCAGTTTCCGTCACATTCAAACATCGGTAGGAAACCTCGTTCTGTGAATGGAGATGGCGAAATCTTTGACAATTGCAAAAGTAAGTAACCACATACCTGAAGATCTTGCATTCTCTGCTGTTCTGTATAAACTTCCTTTGAAATCTTTGAAGCGATTTGGATGTGTAAGCAAAACATGGTCTCTCTTATTTCAAAACCCTAATTTCTTGAGCAAGTTCCGCAATAATTTAATATCTATTCCTCACTCTTACTACAATGATACATCACTCCTCCTAAATCAGGTTATGTATCATGATCATAATAATAGTCAAGTTTATTCCTCTATGCATTCACTTTTTGGTGAGAAATATGAGAATAGACTCAAATTAGAGTTTCCAAATCCATTTCAAGAGGAGGATCCTTTCTTTAATATTTTGTGTTGTGGTAGTATTACTGGAATTCTTTGTCTTTTCCAACATCACAAAGTTGTATTGTGGAATCCAACTACCGATGAATTCAAAGTCATTCCTCCAAGCTCTGCTGAATCTATACCACCTCCTTGGGACCCTTCTCCGCTTCTCTATGGATTTGGTTATGACCATGTAAGTTATGACTATAAGATTATTAGGCATGTATGTTATTTTTTAAATACTCAAGGTGAGGATTGGGATGATCTGTTGTCGTCGAGCCAAACATGCTATGAACACTTATGGGAGATTTATAGCCTTCGATGTAACTCTTGGAGGAAAATTGATGTCGATATTCCTAGAGATTGGGAAGTCTCTACGGAGAATGGATTGTTTATGGACGGAATATGTCATTGGTACTCTAGTTGTACAAAGAACGATGATGAATGTGAACATATCTTAGTGTCCTTTGACTTGACCAATGAGGTGTCTTTTGCAACACTCATACCCTTAGACATAGATGCCAATGAAAAATGTAATTTCGTTCAGCGAAATTTGATGATGTTAAATGGGTCAATTGCTTCGATCTCATGGTATATACATACATCTACTTTTCACATATCAGTTTTGGCCGAACTTGGTGTGAAGGAATCATGGACTAAACTCTTTGTTGTTGGACCTTTGCCTTACATTCAGTATCCTGTTGGTGCTGGGAAGAATGGTCACATATTCTTCACAAAAAAAGATGGAGGACTAGTCCACTTTGATTTAACTACCCAAATGATTGAGGAACTTGGTGGTGTCAAAGGAGCGCATTATTATTCTGAAGTAATAATTTATAAGGAAAACCTTCTTTCGATTGGAGGAATAAATCATTAGTTGGTTTTCGCTTGTCACCTAAGAGGTTGTTGATTGGGTTTATTAGGATAATTTCATCTTGTATAATAAAAAGGGGGGTTTTCAATCACCCATATCATAATAGTGATTATGAGGATATTGCTGCTGTATCAATTTTATGAGGATATTGAAAAGTCTATTCTCTTCTGTTGGAAAACGGATGTGCTTTTTATTTCAAATATTGGAATAATTTTTTGGCTTTTTCTTATCTGTCTCGAATTTTATATAGAAATAGATTATATTTGGATAATATGAGAAGCCTATATTTGTTTGAATTTCATTTTATTCTACTTGTAATATCTATGCTCTATGTTTGAGTTTACACTGTAATTTTGTCTTGTATGTCCTTTGGCTTAGGAATCATCTGATGAGATTTCAGAGCTGTAATTATACAAACATAGCTATTATCCACAAAATCCTCTTGAAAGAAAAAACCTCTTTAAACCAACAATGAGAAGGGAATCAAAACACACATCACATTGATATTCGGGGTTTAATATAGAAATCATGTGTTTGCAGTCTAGTTGTTTGATGTAATACTTGTTTGATTATGTGCTAGTTTTCCTACTTCATTTAACTTGCATTGCAGGTGAAAGTTTTCATGAAGTTATTGAAGATAACGAAAATGGCAGAGAAAGATTGAAGAAGAAGAAGAAGAAGCATGTTGAAAGCTTCAAAAGTAATTTTATTCATTGATCAAGCAAAAGTAGTTACAAGCACCTTTATATAGGTGAAGATAGTTCTAACCAACTCTAACAAACTACTAACAATCTTCTAACAAACTTCTAACAAACTATATGCTATGCTATTCTACATAAGCTGTACACTAAGCAAAGGTACACAATCTCTTAAGGAGATGACTTGTGTAGCAAGCAACGAGTACACAATCACTCAAGGAGGTGACTTGTGTAGCAAGCAACGTAGAACTGTAATACCCTCCCTCAAGCTAAACATGGTAAATGTCAATCATGTTGAGCTTGGAAATGAAGGAATGAAACGATTTGGGCGGAAGAGGCTTGGTAAAGAAATCTGCAAGTTGAGATTTGGTGTGAATTGGAAGCAATTTGAAAACATCCTGCTGCAATTTTTCCCTAACAAAGTGACAGTCAATCTCAAGATGCTTGGTGCGCTCATGAAAAACTGGATTGGCTGCAATGTGAAGTGCACTCTGGTTGTCACAATACAGCACAGGAGGCTTGACACAGGACACTCTTAAATCCTTGAGCAAGTAAGCAAGCCATTGAAGCTCGCAAGCAGCAAAAGATAAGGCACGATATTCTGCTTCTGAGGAGCTGCGAGCTATAGTGTGTTGCTTCTTGGCACGCCATGAAATCAAGGAGGAGCCAAGAAAGAAACAATAACCTGAAGTGGAGCGCCGTGTGTCAAGGCAACCGGCCCAGTCAGCATCAGTAAAACCAAGCAATTGCAATTTTGAAGACCTGCTAAAGAACAATCCTCGACCAGGTGAGCCTTTGAGGTAGGTGATCACTCTACAAGCTGTATCATAGTGAACTTGGGTAGGTGAAGTCAGAAATTGACTAAGTTGCTGAGTGACAAAAGCAATGTCTGGCCTTGTTGTAGTCAAATACAACAATTTGCCAACCAATCTTCTATAACTAGCAATATCTGCATATGGTGGAGATGTATCTTGATGCAGCTTGACAGAAGGATCAAGTGGTGTCTTTGCAGGCTTAGCTACAAGCAAGCCAGTGTCTTGTAGCAAATCAAGGCAGTACTTTCGTTGACAAAGAGTGATACCTTGATTGGAATGTGCTACTTCAATGCCAAGAAAATACTTCAACTGGCCAAGGTCCTTAATTTTGAATAGATCATCCAATAGCTGCTTTATGTGGGTGAATTCATCAAGTGAATCACCAGCCAAAATAATATCATCCACATAAACCAAAAGAGCAGTGAAACTAGAATCTTTGGAAAGTGTAAATAATGAATGATCTGAACTAGATTGCACATAACCTTGAGCTAGTAAAACACCAGTAAGTTTCTCATACCACTTCCTGCTGGCCTGTTTTAGACCATATAGGGATTTCAGCAACTTACAAACTTGATTTGGCCTTGAAGTAGTAACACCTTGAGGAATGGACACGTAAACTTCTTCTTGCAACTCTCCATGCAAGAATGCATTATTTACATCCAGCTGATGCAAGTGCCAAGACTGAATGGCAGCTAAAGCTATCAAAGTCCTCACAGTGGTGATCTTAGCAACAGGTGAAAATGTCTCAAAGAAGTCAATACCTTCAACCTGTGTGTATCCTTTAGCTACAAGACGTGCTTTGTACCTCTCTATGGATCCATCTGCCTTATGCTTCACCTTATAAACCCATTTGCTCCCTATAGGCTTTACATTGGGTGGTGCATCAACAATGATCCAGGTTTTGTTCTGTTGTAAGGCATGAAGTTCTGCATTCATTGCTTGAACCCAACAATCTTGCAAACTAGCTTGTTTGTAAGTACTAGGTTCAATGTCATTATTAACAGACAAAACAAATTTGGTATGGGAAGTAGAGAGATTAGCACAAGAATGAAAGTCTGAAATAGGATAAAGTATACCTTGAGATGATGATTTGGAATGAACATAAGAGAGATTGCATACATAATCATTCAAGTGACCAGGTTGAGATCTCAATCTTGTAGATTTCCTAATGATAGGGAGAGATGGAGGAGATGGAGAAGATGGAGGAGATGGAGAGGATAGAGAATCAGGAATATTTGGTGTGGTGTGTATATCAGAGTTAGATGGATGGCTTTGGGTGGTAACAAGAAAGTCATCATCAAAAATAGAAGTAGAGGGAGTGATAGTATTGTCAATAGTATCTGATGCAGGAATGTCATCAGTGGAAGAATGAATAGAATGGTAAGTCCATTGGAAAGGTGGAGTATGGTTTTGATAAGGTAAAATGTGTTCATGATATGTTACATTTCTTGAAATAAAAATGGATTTGGTATGAAGATCAAGCAAAACTGCTCCTTTGACACCTGACTTGTGTCCTAAGTAATCTGCTTTTCTAGCTCTACTATCAAATTTGGTTCTATGATTTGAAAGGGTGGAAGCAAAACATAATGAACCAAAAAATTTCAATTCATTTAGATCAGGATCATGATTAAATCTAATGAAATAAGGAGATTTATTGTGTAACAAAGGAGTAGAGACTCTATTTATGATGTAAGTGGCCTGCAAAACTGCATAAGACCAATATTGTTTAGGCAATTTAGATTGAAAGAGTAAAGCCCTTCCCACATTCAAAATGTGCTGGTGTTTTCTCTCAATACGCCCATTTTGCTGAGGTGTTTCAACACATGAAGTTTGATGTTCAATACCCTTAGAAGCATAAAAGTTTGGCATAAAGAATTCAGGTCCATTATCTGTTCTAACAGTTTTAACATGACAATTGTACTGATTTTCTATCATTGTTAAGAATTGTTGGACAAGAGTAGTAACTTCAGATTTAGCTTTACAAAGAATGATTCAAGTAAATCTACTATGGTCATCAAGTGCAGTAACAAAATACTTATGTCCATGGACAGAGGGAATAGAAAAGGGACCCCATATATCAAAATGGAAATGTTCATAGCAATGTTTAGCTTTATTTGAACTAAGAGAGAATTTAGATTTTCTGTGTTTTGCATAATGGCAAATATCACACACAGCATGATCATCAACATTAACAAAGGGAAATTGTTTATGCATTTCTATCAATCTACTGTTGGATAAATGTCCCAATCTGAAATGCCATAAGGCTTCTTTAGGAATGACATGAGAAGGAGTGATTTGAGAAGAAGCAATGGTTGTGGACTTAGGCTGAACATGGTCTTGATTAAAGTAATACAATCTTCCATTGAGCATAGCCAAACCAGTCATCTTCAAGTTCTTCTTTTCCTGTATCAAACATTCATTATTATCAAAAGTCACAATAAAATGGTCATCAAGGCAAAGTTTAGGGACTGAGATCAAATTCAAGTTGAACTCAGGGACAAACAAAACATGTGAAATAGTGAAAATGGATGAAAGTTTCATTGAACCAGAATAATTTGCAATGGAAACTTGTCCATTAGGCAATTTAATTGTAACTGGTTGGATGGATTTGTATGAGCTGAAGTAATCTAAGGAAGAACAAATGTGATCACTTGCACCTGAGTCAACAATCCATTTACCAGGACTAGAACTGTGCAAAGTACATACTAAGTTACTTGTACCTGAAGTAACATGTCCACTAGCAATATTGACTTGAGTGGAGGAAGATCCTTGATTACCAGCATTAGAAGAGGAGCCTTGATTACCAGATTGTGAACTTTGAAGGAGATGCAATAACTGTGAGCATTGTTCCTTTGTGAAACCAAAATCACTAATACGAGCACCTTGATTGTCACCAACATCTTCCCTTTCTTCTTGAGAAGCCTTGTTGGCTGAAGCATTAGATTCTCCAAAATGAGGAGGAAATCCATGTTTTCTATAACAATTCTCAACAATGTGATTGGTTCTACCACAGAAGGAACACTCTTTGTTCTTTGCACCGTAACTGTTCGACCTATTGCCTGAACCAGATGAACTAGAGCCAGCTGAATAACCACGCCCACGGCCTTGTGGCTTTCTGCTGTCACTAGCATTCACAAGCACTTTGGATTCATCACAATGAATGGAATTATAATGCCTCTCTTGTTGAATAACCATAGAAAAGATGTGATTAATCGCAGGTAAGGGATGCATCAACAAGATTTGAGCGCGCACTGAATCGAAATTATCATTCAAACCAGTTAAAAATCGAATGGATCGAGTAACCTCATGTTGATGCTTAGCATTGCGTACACCAGTATTGCAGATACAACGCATTGGACAAGAGCAAACAGAAGTAGGAAAATACGATTCAAGTTCTTCCCATAGAGACTTGAGAGCAGTAAAAAACTCAGAAACAGAACGTGAATCTTGTTTCAGGCTATAGATTTCACATTGCAATTCTGAAATCCTAATGTAATCGCCTTGTGAAAAACGTTCCTTAAGCTCATTCCAAACATCAATAGCGTTATCAAGGAAAACAATACTTTGCGCAATTGATTCATCAAAAGAGTTCATGATCCATGAATGAATCAACATATTGCATCTATTCCAAGCCTTGAAATTAGGTTCAAATTCACCAGGAACTTCAATTGTTCCATCAACAAAATCAAGCTTATTCTTACCTCTAAGAGCGCGCTTCATGGATCGCGCCCAGGCCTGATAATTCGAATGATTAAGAACAGGTTTCACCACCACAGTAGTAGGACCATCGGAAGGATGAACATAGTAAACGTCGCCGGAATTGTTCGACGGATCTTGGACGAGCACGGTGGTTGAACCACCGGCAGTGTTGTTATGACCACCACGAGCCATTTGGAAGCAAAGCGATGCGCAGCAGAGCTCAGAAGAGCTCTGATACCATCATGAAGTTATTGAAGATAACGAAAATGGCAGAGAAAGATTGAAGAAGAAGAAGAAGAAGAAGCATGTTGAAAGCTTCAAAAGTAATTTTATTCATTGATCAAGCAAAAGTAGTTACAAGCACCTTTATATAGGTGAAGATAGTTCTAACCAACTCTAACAAACTACTAACAATCTTCTAACAAACTTCTAACAAACTACTAACAATCTTCTAACAAACTTCTAACAAACTATATGCTATGCTATTCTACATAAGCTGTACACTAAGCAAAGGTACACAATCACTTAAGGAGATGACTTGTGTAGCAAGCAACGAGTACACAATCACTCAAGGAGGTGACTTGTGTAGCAAGCAACGTAGAACTGTAATAAGTTTCTTATCATGGTTCTTATCATAATAAGTTTCTTATCATGTTTCTCAGTATTTTATTAAATTCAAGGGCCAACAACATTTTGACGTGTATGCAAATACAAGCTTCGTTTCTGTTTTGTTCAAGTTTGATGTGTTTTAATCTTATTGCAATTTTTGTTCTTATGTCTTGTACATCATCATTAATATGAAAATATATTGTAAATCTTTTCCCTTCAAAGTACTTCATTCATATGAATATATCAACTTTTTCTTGTTTTATGAACTGCTCAAAGTGCAGCAGCATATAGGGATTGATATGAATCTGTTTCTTCAATTGGTCAACAAATCTATTTACAGACAGCTGCCAACCTCTTCAATTGTAGACCATCAAGTTTCTGTCGAGGTATTTTACATTTGCATATTATCTCCAGTTCATATATCTGAAGAATGCATAGCTAAATTTTTCATATATTCAGCACACTTTTTTTAAGATGGGATACTATTGAGGATTTTTATCATTGATTAATCTCACTGCCCTACCTGAAATATTGAAAATAACATGGCTACATTCATTTCAGTTTAATAATGTTAAAACTGAATATGTACTTTTTTATAAAGAATAAAAATTTCAGTTTGATAATTAACATTGTTAAAACTCTGTGTCTAAAAGAAGATCACACAATTTCTATTTATAATGAAGCTGCAATAATTACATTAAATGTCTAGGATGTTGTAAAGTCGAGGAATAGTAAAAACACACAGACTTTTAACACTCCTCCTCAAGCTAAAGCTTTCTATGCTTTAAGCTTGTTACATCGAAATCTTTTCTCACTAAAAGATTGGAACTAAGTTTGACCACTGTTGGCTTTATGGAGGGAACAACTGATCCAGCACCAGACAAGACCATCGGTGAAAGAGAAAAGATTGCTAGGAAATCACCAAAAAGATGAAAAGCAACCTCGGAAAGTTGCAGGGGCAATCCTGCAGTGGCTGTTGCTGGAAACAATAGCTAGAGAGAAGCTCAGGCGCGGAGTTGGGGGCTGTGTTTGGGACCCACTTGCAGGAAAGGCAGTGGCGCACGCAGAAGCGCCTGTGGAGGTGGTTGGCGACGGGAAAAGCACCATCAGGCACGCCGAACTATTCTGTGGCGGTTGGAGACGGGAAAAGCATCATCAGGCACGCCGAACTATTGCGGCGGTTGGCGGCGGGAAAAGCACCGTCGGGCACGCCGAACTATTTTGTGGCGGTTCGCGACGGGAAAAGCACCGTCGGGCTCGCCAGACTATTCCACAGAAGTTGTTGTTGGTGGTTTCTGGTCGCGGGTAAGGCTTGCAGACTGGCAACGCTATTTGAAGATGGAGAAGACAACGGAAGATTGCCACCGGCAACGATAGTGAAGTACAGAGTCAGGTCAGAGAATCAGAACCTGCTCTGATACCATGTGAAATATGTAAAACTGTGCGTCTAAAAGAAGATCACGCAACTTCTATTTCTAGGAAGATGTAGTGACTTGGAATACTTACAAATAGCCTACGATGTTGTAAAGTCAAGGAATAGTAAAAACACACAGACTTTTAACAAACATAAACAGGAGAGTGGTGTTTTTAAAAAGTGGAGTAGAAGAATGATACTTACTAGGAATTAATTCCGAGTTTAATTCATAGTATGATGCATACCAAGATGAAATGGCATATTTTCTAGCATGGCAGCATGCATTTGCAGCATTGGTGTGAGTAACATTTCTTTTTTATTTGTACTTTTAGTTTCGTGAATCTGTCAGATGTGAAAAGGTTTCAATAAGACTCTTCATGTTATTTGAACAACTTTTTGCATAGAGGACGATCTTCTACCTGGTGGTGTACTTTTTATTTTTCTCTCTCAATTTTCAGAAGAACTTGAGAGTTGAGAATGGGCAACATACGAAATTATAAATCAAAATGATGAAAAGGTCAAAAAACTGAAAGCTGGCAGTGTGTTCTATGATTCATAAGTCCTTTGCACTCTGATGTATACATTGGAGAAAATGAGAAACAATCAATACTTATTTTTGGCCGCATAACGCTTTGCCTAGCACATTCATGCCCCTGTCCTTTTCATTGCTAAGGCCCACCCATACTCTAGTCCCTTTTCAAGGATATGTTCCTCAGTTAATTGGTTAAATTTACCAAATGCCTCTTACTGCGACAAAGTAATCACATTATTCAGATCTTCTACATCTTTCTGCTGCAGATTTTCAGGGTGTGTGTTGGGGTTGTGGTAGTGCAGTTTTTTTGTCAGTTCAGGGAGTATCAGTCTAGTCCGAGGAGGCATGATATGGAGGGTTCTTTAAGGCATTGGAGGTAACTTTTTACAGCAGAATTTTATGCATAATACTTTCTTTATGGAGCTGCTCCAATGGTAGCAGAAAATGTCCAAATACTTGGCATAGTATTGTTTTGTATGCTTTGTTTCAACATGGTTACTTGACTTGGTTTGTAATGTATTTTGGCTTGTCATTTATAAGCCTTTATATTTGAGTTGGAGCCTCTTGGAAGTGTCTGTCATTATCCATGGGAGGCCGGCTTGTGCTTTTAAAGTCTTCCTTGTATGACATGCCTATCTATTTCCTGTCCTTTTTCAAGGTACTACCACCAGGCATTATTTCTCTAATTGAATCTCTCTTTATAAATTTCCTTTGGGGAGGGAGCGGTGAGGCGGGGAAATTTAATTGGATAATAGTAGTATTTTCAAGCCGAAGGAGTCGGGAGGTCTGGGGATTAGAAATTTAAGAATATTTAACATGGCCCTTCTAGGCAAGTGGTGGTGGAGAATGAAGGTTGAGAATAAGGCGTTGTTGAAAATGGTTCTTATCCGAAGATATGGTTCAAATTTGGAAGAGGTGGACAAGAGCAGTTCGATATGGTGGAGGAATTTTAATTCAATCATGAGAACGCCGGGGAGAGGAGGTGTAAATTGGTTTGAAGAACACCTAAGGAAAGAAGTAGGAGATGGGAAAGAAACATTATTTTAGAAGGACCCATGGGTGGACGGAGACGTCTTGAGTAAACTCTTGTCTAGACTTTTCAATCCATCGCTAGATAAGGAGAGTCGTGTTTCTGATATGATTGTTGAAGAAGAGGGCGTGAAGAAGGTTAAACGGAATTGGAGGAGAAGAATTTTTCAATGGGAGATAGAGTTGGTGGATATTTGTAATGGAGTTGCCTTAGGCGCCGATAGATCCAGCAACAGTCAAGACCGGTGGAAGTGGAGTGAGGACCAATACACGGTTAAGAAAGTGTATGACTTACTAACTAGAGAAGAGACAGAGGACTGTGAGTGGGTTAAAGACGTTTGGAATCCTTTAATCCCATCTAAAATGTCGATGCTTGGCTGGAGACTTTTTCAATCTAGGCTACCAACCAAGCATAACCGTCTTAAAAGAGGAGTCCGTCTCACAACCTCTTATTTGTGTGTAGGAGGCTGTGATGGAGTCGAAACAGAATCTAGGTTAAATGCGATGATTTTTAACTGGGAAGGGTTTGAGTGGGAAAAGGTAGTAGAGGAGACCAAGGTTCCCTCATGGCGAATCCTTAGAACCCCTTTGAAAGGGTTTAATTACCAGTTATCGGAATGGATGGAGAATTCGACTATGTGCTTGGGAATAGTTACAAGAGAATAAACTCTGATTTTTCTGTCTTTAATTTTGTGCTGGCTGTTTCAACTTTTTTAATCTTGTAGGAATCTTTAGCGGTGCATCTGCAGAAAAATTGATGAGCCTACTCTTACCGTTGTGATGGGCAAGTTGAACAAATTCTCTGGTATTGTTTAAAGCTGTCTGCATAATGTGGTAATAAGGTAGTATCTCAAAACCCCTGTCCCGTTGAAGGCGGATCTGTAAAATTCCTCGTCAATTCTTACACAGTTTCTGCTAATTATGTGGCTGGGGCCGAGATCCATCGCTGCCAAATTGTGCAGACAGTTTTGACATCTGTTTACTGGTTAATTGTATCAGCTCAGAAGGGAATTGGACTATTTCTCATTGGTCTTGATGTTGTCGGGTTTGTCCCATCGTAGCATGTTCACTACAAGGACTATTTAGTGGTGATATATGTTTACCACTCTGTATGTTAGCTTCTTTTAGGTCTTTTGTTTGTTATGCTGTGATATTGCTATCTCATGGATGACATAATTGTGCATTACTGGTAGAATTAAGGTGTGCTTTTGTTGGTTTGGTCGTGGTCTTGTAGATTTGATGTCCTTATATTAAGGGATACTGAAATACTATATATCTTCAGTGTGTGGACTTTTTCTTGGTTTTGAATTGCTCCTTGTTTTAATATGATGTACTACTATACTGCTAATTACTGGTTCTATTAGCCTCTATTTTAAACTAAAGCCTCTATTTTAAGCTAAGTTACCAAATATTGTTATTGAAGTGATTACTCTACTCTACTGCTAAAGTGATGCAACTCATTGTGTTCTAGGTGGTTTGATAAAATGTAAACATAAAACTCAATACTACTTACATTACATAATTTTAGCAGTAATTAAGAACAATGAGACTAACTATAATAACCGTGCATCACACACACAATAGCTTAAGACAATTCATTATTTTACCAGTATGAAAAATGTTAATTAAACTTTCATGTCTTCACTAGTAAAAAGCAACCATTACAATTTTATTTACTTTATTTATAAATTCTTATAATTATAATGGTAAATACACATTATTAAGTGGACAATTTGTATTAGTAGAACAATTTTTATACTTTGGATTTGTGCTAGTATCGAAGCAAAGTCTAACTTCCAGCAAATTCCCAGAATTTTGATCACAACTAAGTTGTGGTGCCAAGCCGCCAGTGGCTACCTTTATAGCATCCTCAATGTCTTTTCTATTTATGGGTCCTTTCCCCGGTGTTATATTTTTCTTTTGAAGAAGGTCTTTGATATTACTTTTCGCGTAAAGATCTAACGCGAGCTTAAAGTAATCAAATGCTGCCATTGTGGAGCAAGTTCCGTGAACTGTCCACTCATGATTCCATAAGCCGAAGTTGTTTCCAGTTAGAGACGGCCAAACATTTGCAATCCTAGGCTTCAGTGGCTTAAGCTGGTAAAATAAATAGAAGTAAATTATCAAATTTCCAACACCATATAAAAATAATACTAGTAAAATTAAAGCATTAAAGCTATTGATCCAGATAAACAAACCTCTTTCTCCAATATTTTAGTTGTTGTGCACTGTCTTGGCTGAGGTGAGGAGTTGTTCTGCGGCCAAAGGCCGTGGATACTGAATTTTGAAGGTATAGTAGAGATACATGTCTTAGTTTGACAGAAAGATGGTGGCCATGTTTCAGCCAGCATGAAGTAATCAAAGTTAATTGTTGCAGAACTTGAGTGTATGAACAAAGAGAATACTAACAAAAGAAGGTAATTCATTGTTTGAAGAAGTTCCTCCAAAGACTTGATTGTTTTGATTGCGTTTCATTGATTTCAAAATACTGAATTTATAGGATCATTGCCAACTGCACCATTAATTGATCATGAAAATAGGGACTTGTTTTGCTCTCACACTACTTGCTAAATTGTGTCTTTGCTGATAAGACTTACTAAGTCTATGAAATTTGATTCTATTAGGACTTTCTAATATCGACCAAATGATCAAGTTTTGTTTTGATTCCTATCAATATAAACAAGTTTTATTCATATAAGTATTACCATCCTTATATTTATTCAATTTTAGAAAATACTTTGTTTCACACAATGTCATAATAATTTCTTACACATGGTCGATATACTCATTTTGCACATGCTTTCTCTTTATCTTTTAATTGGTTCACACACAAGGATCTAAATTTCAATAATTTGAATCTCTAAGCTATGTTTTTATTCTTAAGAAATCTTAACTATTATGCTTAATATTCTTATTATATATGTTTTCAGGCTAATTTGTTTTTTTTAAGGTTAATAATACATTTTATAAACAAGCTAGACACCGACCCGTGCTATCACACGAATTTTGTACACTATCATATATGATATTACAAAACATATAATAATAATTTTAAAATAAATAAATAAAAAGAACTCAAAATATAGTGATGATAAAAATAATAATATTCAGTACAAAGACAGATATAGATAAATAGTTTACAAATCTACTATAAATATAAGAAAATAAGATACCACCAAAAAACCGAGATTGCCCTTCTGCCATTTTTTTTTCCCATTTTTGTTACTACTAAAAATAAGGGCAATATTGGTATTAGATGTCTCAAATTTTTTCATTGCTTCTGGCCCCACCTTCAAGCGCATTTACCTAATTGCCCTTATCTCATATAACATTGGCATTTAACTATGAAAGGAGAAGACATTGGGCTTTAATGGAATTTCACATTTTTGCTTCACATCCTCCAACCAAATTTTGAACTACTCTAATACTCTCCATGTTGTCACTTCCGATACAACATCTCTTCATACAACATCACACTCAATCTCCTTCCATCTCCCTCCAAAACGAAAAAATTGTGAGAACTTGAACTTGAACTTGCTATGGATCAGATTAAGAAGGTAATGTTGTCTTCATATAACTTGAAATTTTACTTTGTTATCAAGATTGATGCTAAAAAGAGTTTGCTTTCCTGTATTTTTTTTATTTTTCTTTTTAGAAATCAAAGCTTGGATCTACTACATTGGAGGTTGAAAAAAAGGTATACAAAATCGACACTTACATGAACATACAGATTCTTCGATTTTTTTTTATTTTTGCACTTTTTGGTTGTGTAAGAACTTCAAGTTGTAGTTTATATGGTTTTTTTTCACTTTTGGTTGTTTATTTGAAGTATGTAATATGATGATACCATTTTGGTTTTATACATGAAGAATACATGTGGGTATGAACACAAAGTTTATGTTTTTATGGTGTTTTTTCCAGTTATGGTGTTTGTTGTTATAGACATAATCCATAAATGTGTGTATGAACGTAAAGTTTAAGTTTTTCTCTTTTTTGTCCAACTATTCGAAGATGATTTGAAGTATCAATGATGATTCTACAATTTTGTACATATTCATGAACAATACAAGTTTGTATCAAAGGAAGTTTAAGTTTTTATGGTTTTATATGAGATTTTGGGTGAGTATTGTTAACAATCTATGTCTCCATGAACATCAACTTTTAGTTTTGATGGTTTTCCTTTGGACATTTTAGAAATCAAAACTTGGATCAACTACAATGGAGGTTGAAAAAAAGGTGAACATATTAAAAAATTTGGTTGTGTGTTGTAAATAATTAACGCGCACGTTGTTGAAAATAAAAATAGGTTGTTTTTAATTTTTTAATGTTGTGTTTGATTTTTTTAGAATTTACCGCAAGGATCTGTTTCAATGGAGGTTAACAAAAAGGTATAAATAAAAATTTTGATGTTTGGTTGTAAATTATTAACGCGCACGTAGTTGCAAATAGACATTGTTTGTTCTTAACTCTGTAATGTTGCGTTCGATTTGTTTAGAATTCACCTCAAGGTTCTGTTTCAATGGAGGTTAACAAAAAGGTATGGATATTTTATGCAACAATCATTTACCTTCCATTACTTAAATTATATCAAGAGTAACTTTATGTATCTTCATAATCTTTTAACTGGAAATTTCAGAAGAAACTAACTGCTGAACCTATAGAACATCAAGAGGTACTCATGAAACTTAATAATCATCATACATAATTAAAGTTTGTTCATAATGTATATATTTTTTATGAAGTTTCTTCATAATGTATTTCAGATATCTCAAGAGACCCAAATGGATCGTGACACCAAGGTTAGATTATCTATTTATATTGAAGTTGGTTAAAAAAATGTTGACTATAACCACAACTTGATGAAGTTTCTTGATAACTGAATGCAGATATCTCAGGTGACTGAAATCAACGATGGCATAAAGGTTTTGGCAGAAAACCAAGAGGTACTCATTATATTTGTTTATTACGATTCAGTAAGGTTTGTTCACCATGCATTTATTAGTATATTTTTGATGAAGTTTGTTCATAATGTACCTCAGAAATCTCAAGATACCCAAATGCTTCAAGACAATAAGGTTAGCTTATATATTTATAGTAGACTTTGTATATATCTATTTTGGTTGGAATATGCATCTCTTTGTGGCAATTTTAACTCTAGAGTATGTATATGCAGGAAAAGAAGCCTATTGAGTATGATTATGATGCTGTTAAAGATGTTACCAAGAAGAAAGAAATATGGAGACTAGGGGTGATTTTGGATGACATGTGGATTGTGTCGAAAGGAGAATCTGAAGTGATAATGGAAATGTTGCTCAGGGATATAAAGGTAGCTTCCATTCCTCATATTATCCATCTTAATGAATAATGGTTATTAGTTTTTTTAGGTATATACCAATTGCCTTTTAATTTGTTATAGGGATATACTATCCAAGCGACTGTGATGACTGATGATATTGAGAAGTGGAAAGAACAACTTGCACAAGGCCAGACGTATTCTATGCGTAATTTTAGGGTTGCAGATAATGATTCACAATATAAGATGACTCCTCACAAATTTCGATTAATATTTGTTGGTGCAACAAGAGTTACTGCAGTTGAAATTCCAGAAATACCAAAAACACATTTTTACTTCAAGGATTTTGAAGAGATCTCTAATGGGACTTTTCGCACTGATCTGTTAGTTGGTAAGACAATTGGTTAACAACATAGTTGAACCTATAGTTTCATATTATAATTGTCTACAAATCTTATATGTATGCTGTTTTCTGACTTAGATGCTATAGGAGTTGTTAACTCTATTGGGAAGATTGTTACTGCAACTACAACAAGGAAAGCTAATGTCGCTTTTACCATCAAAGATCAGCGGTATTGTATTAAACCGTGCCACATACAGTTCAGTTAACCTAACTATGATAATTATTTGTTGTTTTATGTTTGTAGTGATAAGGAACTTGATTGTACTCTGTGGGATTTAGTATCTGACCAATTTATCAATGGTTACAACCAACGATCTAATAATGATCCATGTGTCATCATTATGAGACATGTTCGAGTCAGAGAAGCACAAGGTCTGTGATAAATTGTCTAATGTTATTCTCAATGTCCACAGTATTATAGCTGTGTTTCTCTAACAATTATCACACTGGATAACATTGTAGGATCATACCCCTTGCAATTAACAAATGTGTGGAATGGAACTAAGATTCTATTTGATACATCGATACCTGAAATAGAAAAATTTCGTGCCAGGTTATTTATAGTATTCTGTTGAAACCTCACAAAGTGGTCCCAATTATTGATTTTCAGTTATAATAACTGGTTTTTCATATGCAGCTTGCCCAAGGAAACTGTTTATGCGTCGCAAAACAGGTCTTTTTCAACTTCTACACAATTATACACCCAAAGTTATGCTGGTACTCAATACAATACTGATGAAAACTTCATGAGAAATGCCCAAGTTCTTTCATTGGGAGCTATTAAAAAACTTAAAAAGGTATGCATTAACATTCGAAGTATGTTTAAAGTTTGTTCATTATTGATTTACCTTTTCACTGATTACCCAAAATTACAGGATGCAGTTTGTGTTACTGTAGTGAACACTTCACACATTAGGGTGTCAAATGGAGGTTGGTTTTTTTATGCTTGCAATGATGGTACAAATGACTGCTCCTTAAAATGTGAAGGATCTGAACTCCCCTTTGTATGCCGAAAGTCACACACCACAAATGATCCTAGAGTCAAGTAATAATTTACAATATATTTTATTCCAATACCTTTTAAACTGAATACGATTAATTCATTTAGAGTTTGAACAATGTTACTTAAACTGCAAGGTACAAGTTGGATGTTGAAGTATACGATGGTGACGATACAGCCAAGTTTGTTTTTTGGGACAATACTCTTGATGAGATGGTTGGCCTAACTGCAAAGACTCTACTTGAACAAGAAAAGAAGGTTCATTATATATTTTAGTTTTCATAAGCATCAAATTGTTTTGTTATTAACATTGTCTGATCAATGCAAATACTCTCTTTATATGCAGAATGGTTACGGTGACCAGCAGGAATATCCTCGCCATTTTGATGCTATCATGGAACGGAAATTTGCAGTTAGAGTTAAGTGGCAAATTGGATGGGGTGGGATGGGATCTGTTGTCATGTGTAAGGATAGTCCAGATTTGATTGCCAAAATTGAGGAACAACTTCCTATTGCAGAGGTAAAAAATTTCAAATTATATGATGGATAAGAGATCTTATTACATCAAAATTTTTGTTTCTTGAGATTTAATTTTCGTAAATTTCAACTTTGATAGAGTACATTCAAAGACATTGAAACCATCAATATAATTGAGGAAGAACTTTGTGCAATATCTCAATCACCTACGATTCAGGTTTGTAATTTAGTATACTTATTTGTCATTTTAATAAATTATAGTTCCACTTTTTTCATTAATCAAGAACCGTTAATTAATATTTCATCATATGCATGTAACAGGCTTTTACAAAAGACGATATTGAAAAATTTGCTCACCTAGATGATGGAATTCTATCAACAGTATGCATCCTCATAACCTTGATATTCCACCATTAATAATTTTTACTTATGTTTTAGTCACACATAACTTATGTGTTATATTGGTATGCAACAGCCAAATGTTTCAGCTTCATCAGAGAATGATATCTCTCCTTCTTCTCAAAAGACTCCAGCCAAAAGGACTGCTGCAAAGGAACAACCAGTTGAATCTCTCAATCTTGATTGTCAGGCTTCATCAACAAGATCTGGCAAACTGATTAAAAAAGAGAAAATTTAATCAAATACTATTTCGCCACACTACTTTTTGAAGTTGTAATGTATGACAATTTGTGTGTATGTTTAAATTCACAGGCATATTAGCATGTACAAATTGCTTGATACTTTTTTGTTGCCTATCACCTTCTTGACACCAATTTTGTGGGAAATCAAGTATTAATTTGTCTTCACAAGCCCAAAATTTAGTGAATGGTGTAGCAAGTATTGCTAACAAGATTATAATCCTGTGAAACATTATATATAATGAGATTTATTATGGTCTTTTGTTAACAGATTTTTCTTATTTAGGCTTATGTGTGTATTATAAGAAATCTAAGTTTACATTTATTATCAATGTCTGCATTCAACTTTAGGCAACTCAATATTATCATAACCCCTAAGTTTGTATTTAGGCCTATGTGTGTATTTTTGTTTGGATACTTTTTTCCATTATTGCGCATGTTAACACAAGTTTACTTATACAATTTACTTATATCCCAACCACCTACATTATTACTTATCAATTACCAATTCAGGTGGAATGAGTTTAATGCTTAATATCTGCCTCATTTATTACAACCACACTTTTCATACATTATAAATAGATTATACTTAACCATATTTCAACAACAAGTTGCAAATTGATACAACTATGGAGTTAATACAACACCTGCAGTGTAAAACACCCTTAGGCTTTTTCAAGACTATACTTATCCCAAATCAGGTTTTTTCTTCTTAATCTTTTATATAATTTTTTTGTTTTTCATTTGTTATGATTTTATAGTTGAACTATCTTCATTTATATTGTTATCCAATTCAGTTCTATGGTGAAGTCCCACCAGATTTTGTCCAGCAACATTTCAATGAGCTGCATAAGAGTTGGCACATTTGGGATAAAAATGGTATCCATCACAAGTTAACTTTTGGAAAATACAATATCATTCCATACCTTACTGATGGTTGGTATGCATTACTAAATCATCTTGAATGCAAACAAGCAACCGAAATAACTTTTACTTATTATGGAGGTGGAAATTTTTTGTTATCAGTTGGAAGTATTACATTATGTGAAAATTTTCCTTCATTCCATAGTCATTCTACAAATCCAATTGATACTCAATCTTTTGATGTAACCTTATCTAGATGTGATGTTCATAACACTGCCATGGTAATTTTTTATCTATGTTACTTTTACTTTACATATGTAATGTTTATTTAATTTTAAATCTCATGAGTATTTGTTGGTATGTGTGTTTGTGCAGACATTGGAGGGCGATTTCTCAGACTATGTTAGATCAGTTGGTTACAAATCTTTACTATTAGTTAATGACCATTTAGATATCCTTCAAGCATCAATTATGAGTACATATTCTCCTATAGTAGCAACTATAATTGGTCATGGATGGAAAGAGTTTTGCAGATTTCAAAATTACAAGGAGGGTGACACAATTAGGTTCAAATTTGCCTGCAAAATATCACGCAACTTGGTTCATGTTCGTCTAATAACTAAAGATTAACTCATCTTTCAAAATTGGTGTGTTATTATAGACCATCTCTGTTTTTATTTTCATCTGCAGCACCATATTATATGTAAATCTTTCATTGCAATATTGAAAGAAGTGTATAAGCTCTTTAAACATTTCCTTATTTTGATTTTAGTTTAATTATTATGTATTTCAATTTTTAATGAATATTAGTATTTATATTATTATTGTGGTCAGATACTTCTGAAGTATATTTTTGCTTTTCATATTTGATTGTCTTGGTTACTTAAAAAATAAGTCATCCTTACTTTATCATCTACAGAAATATTGAAAAGATGGTTGATGAATAGTATTACTCGAAAATGTTTGATTTCATTGTAACTAAACCAATTAATTATTTGGTTACATCATCTGTTTACATTATAACAACAGCAAAAATTGTACTTTTTCTTACATTGTAATTGCTATTAGGTAGATTCTACTGTTTTTGCATCAAAACTTCTTCCATAAAACAAGGACTTGACTGCATAACTCCTTCCATAAAACAAGGACTTGACTGCATAATTACTTTGCTGCAGCCTACATAACTCTATGACAGCATTAGGGAAGTGTGACTGTACTATCAGTTCAGTTTTATATTATTATCTTTTCCTTGAGCAAGTAATAGTCTACCTTTAGGAACTATAACATTAAATTACTCTATTCATGCTTAGGGAAGGCAAACTTATCATTAGATTATTCAAATTACATGTTGTGGTTTTGCTTATCATACAAAATTAACAGCTGGCTCTCAAATTGAAATTTCAAATTCAAATTTCACACCATTTTCAAAACCACAGATTATAATTTCAAATTTCCCACCAGTCTTCTAAATTTAATCTTATTTGAATTTTACACAATATTTGAAACACAAGACAACATTATATACGAAATGGATATGAAGAAGTTTAAGTCCTTATATTATTAAGTTCTCAATCTTACATACATCTAAATGGCAATATTCACAAGAACTGAACTTCAGATTGTAACAAATTGATCACAATGATTCGTATTCACATCACAGTTAGTTTATAATATCATTCATGTATCTACTCCAATCTCCTAAATCAATCTTCCAGTCAAAAGGTTAGATCATTTAAATTTGTTATTTAAATAGAACAACTGTTATTACAGTATCTATCATTCTATATACTATGCAGTATTTTGATATGTAACCAGTTCATTGTGTCAATGTCATTTTAATACGAAGTCATAATATGTTTTTTGATGTTCATTGTATCTGTTTGTTTGGTGTCAACAAAAATTCCCTACAAATCCTTAATAATGTCTAATTACAAATTCCTGATGTAAAATTCTGTTTTCAATCCAGAGTGTTTTCGTTGCTAAGAAATAATGGAGAATCAAACAATTGCTAAAAAAATTGCATCAAAAATTGCAAGGCACAAGAGAAAATTAATCCTTCAACATAAAAAAAGATTTAGAAATATGAAAAGGAGCGGTTATCAAGGCATATATGTTGGATTTCCCACAAAAGTAGCTATGACTTCTAATTCTATGAGTAACATTCCACTTAATGATATTACTTCATCAGTGGTAAACAGACGGATTCAAAATTTGCAATCCATACCAATTGCATCATCCACACCACCAGATATGGTTTCTACTTCTATGACCAAGACTCCACTTTCTGATATTACTTCATCAGTGGTGAATAGACTGATTCCAAGTTTTCAACCTGCTGATCAATCTGTTAATGAAACACTAATACATAAAAAACCCATTCCATCCAAGAGTTTAATCAATGTTGAAGGATTAAAAGTTAACTTGAGAAGCAAGTTTGATGCAGTCAACAAAGTTCAGAAAATAACTAATGTTCAAAATTCATCTACAATTCCAAATTCTGACCAGAGTTCTGATGAGAATAAAAGAAAACAAACACCCTCTCAAACTGCTCATAATGAGTTTCAACAAGACTCCAATTTATCTTCAAGCAGTGAAGAAGATGCTTATGAAAGTTGCACAGATAGTGACACAGATCAAGATGATGCTGTTGAATGCATTACCTTATTTGCAGCTAATTCTCCACAAGGTTGATTATGTTTAATATTTTTTTTTAATCATATTGCATTTATAATCATTGGCTTATAATACATTGATCCTTTATAGGTTATTCGGACATTGGTGATCCTCTACATGAATGTCAATCATGCGGAGCTCAAATGTGGTATCAAGAGAGACGCGCAAAATCCAGACATGCCGTTGAACCAACTTTCCAAATTTGTTGTGGTAATGGAAAAGTTCAATTGCCATTCCTAAAAGATCCTCCTCAATGTCTGCAAAAACTATTGTTTGACAATATTTCCAAACAAAGTAAAAGCTTTCAGCAAAATATAAGGATGTACAATTCAATGTTTTCTTTCACCTCACCTGGAATGAAGTTTGATAAAAAAACCAACAAGAATGGTAAAGGGCCACCAGTTTTGAGATTACATGGACAACCCTGTCATCGAATGGGAAGCATGTTGCCAAAGGATGGCGAATTTCCAAAGTATGCACAACTTTATATCTATGACACCGACAATGAAATAGCCAATAGGATAAATAGTTGTGGGTAAGTATATACATATAGATTTGTCTTATGCGTTTATTTGAGTATGTGATATTACTTATCTTTAGTGTCTTATTCAATATTGCCAATTTTAGATAGTGAATAATCAATATATTTTATCATAATTTGTTCAACATATTGTACAGGGGTAACAAAGCTATTGATCCTGAAATTGTGACCAGCTTGGCTTTAATGCTTGATCAACACAATGTCCATGCTAAAGTTTTTCGAATGGCAAGAGATAAATTAAAGCAAGGAAATGTTCATGAATTGAAACTGAGACTAATTCATGATAGGAAAACTGATGGAAGGATATATAATCATCCCACTGTTTCTGAAGTAGCAGCTCTTATTGTTGGTGATGTTGATGCTGGAGATACAAGAGATCTAATAATAGAACAACGTAGTGGAAAACTTGAAAGAATCAATGAATTCCATTCAGCATACCTTGGATATCAATATCCTCTACTATTTCCATATGGAGAGGATGGATATAGACGTGGAACACTACATAAAGAAAGGCCCGATGTCATAATTACAAGGAGAAATCGACTCACAATCATGGATTGGCTATCTTTTCGAATCCAAATGAGAAAAGCAGAGGCTCAAACTCTAATTTCTTCCAGAAGACTTTTCCAACAATTTTTAGTTGATGGTTTCACAATGATGGAGGCTGAAAGGTTATCATTCATTAGAAACAATCAATCTACCTTAAGAGTAAGTAAATATCAAAAACTTCATGCTGCTGAAGGAACAGATAGCAAAACTGGTAAAAGAGTTGTATTGCCTTCAACTTTTGTTGGTAGCAAAAGATACATGGACCAGTTATATTTTGATGGTATGGCCATATCTGCAGCAGTTGGTTTCCCTGATTTGTTCATAACCTTTACATGCAATCCAAATTGGCCGGAAATTATTAGATTACTTGACAGCAAACATTTAAAACCTCATGATCGTCCAGATATCATAGCTAGAGTTTTTAAAATCAAATTTAATGAGTTGCTCAAAGATCTTACCAAGAATCATGTCCTCGGAAGAGTAATGGCATGTAAGTTTTATAATTACACCTTCTGATCAGATATTATTTTGACCACTTTATTTTACACATGCCATGTCATAAATATTTATTGTTATGCATGTTTGAACAGATTTGTACACTATTGAATTTCAAAAAAGAGGTTTGCCACATGCTCACATTTTACTATTCCTTCACCCATCAAGCAAGTTTCCAACTCCTGATGATATTAACACCATTATCTCAGCTGAAATTCCAGATCAGTCAACACAACAGGAATTGTATCAATTGGTCAAACATCATATGATTCATGGCCCTTGCGGTATAACACATACCTCTTCACCTTGCATGCAACAAACTGGCAAATGTTCAAAGTATTATCCCAAAAAATTTGTTGAAAAAACTATTGTTGATCAAGATGGTTATCCGATTTATAGAAGAAGATCACATGGTCATACTATAACAAAAAGTGGAGTAACAATGGACAATAGAAATGTTGTCCCTTACAATGCTTTTTTGTTGTTGAAATATCAAGCACACATCAATATGGAATGGTGTAACCAATGTACATCAATCAAATATCTCTTCAAATACATACACAAAGGATATGATAGGATAACAGCATCTGTTTCTCCCTCCATTAAGCGAAAAAGTTCTAAAAATGAAGAAATTGATGAAGTCAAAGAATACATTGATTGTAGATATGTATCTCCATGTGAAGCATGTTGGAGAATTTTTTCTTTTCCTATCCATGGTAGGAAACCTGCAGTTGAAAGATTATTCTATCACTTAGAAGGACAAAATTCTGTTTATTTTCAAGATTATGAAAATCTTGATGATGTTCTTCTTAAACCAAGCGTCACCGAATCAATGTTTACTGCATGGTTAGAGGCAAACAATACATTCCCAGAGGCAAGAACTCTTACATATGGTCAATTTGTCTCTAAGTTTGTTTATGTCAAGAAGTCTAGAAAGTGGAAGCTAAGAAAAAGAGGATACACAATTGGAAGATTAATTTGGGTTCCTCCAAGTACTGGTGAACTCTACTATTTTAGAATGATGTTGGCAGTTGTAAAGGGACCAACATGTTATGATGATATCAAGAAAATTGGAAATACTCAATACTTTACCTACAGAGATGCTTGCTTTGCCATGGGATTTCTTGAAGATGATAGACAGTACATCCAAGCTATAAAGGAAGCTAAAGATTGGGGTTCCGGCCATTTTTTGAGAAAGCTTTTTGTCATTATACTACTTGCAAAAACGATGAATCGTCCTAGACATGTATGGGATGAAACTAAAGTTTGGTTATCAGATGGTATTCTCCATCGACAACGGATCATTGCGAACAACAGAGGTACGTTATCAACATTATTTTTTTTTTAAATGGATTGTTATCTTTATAGTATATGGAAACTCATTTACTTTCTTCCGTACAAAACGCAGAACTGCAATTAACCGAAGCACAGCTTGAAAATTTGACTCTAATTGAGATTGAAAAATACTTAGAAGCCAACAGAAAAAGTTTGACAGATTTTCCATGTCTTCCATTTCCAAATGACTATGTCACAGCAGAATTGGGAAATAGACTCATTTATGATGAGCTCAATTATGATGTTCATCAACAAAGAGAGGAATTTCTACAATTGTATCAGTCACTTACAGGTACATTGTCTGCAATTCAATTTATGTTTAAATCATTTAATTTATCTAAATACAAATATAAGATGTATTTCATTATTAGAGATCATTTCCATCATTTTTTTACAAATTTTACAAAGCTTAAATAAATATCCCAAATTATATCAATATCATGATAGATGAACAAAGAGGCATATACCAAACAATTATGAAGGCAGTCAGAAAACAACAAGGAGGTGTATTTTTCTTACATGGTTATGGAGGAACAGGTAAAACATATATGTGGAGAACACTTGCTTCGTCCCTCAGATCAAAATCACAAATTGTTTTGACCGTTGCCAGCAGTGGAATAGCATCACTGTTATTACCTGGAGGAAGAACCGCACATTCAAAGTTTAAGATTCCGGTTCCAACTTTAGATAATGCTACATGCAATATAGAACACAATGATGATCGGGCAGGACTTCTGAAACAAACCAAACTCATCATATGGGATGAAGCTCCAATGGCGCATAGGTATACTTTTGAAGCACTTGAAAGAACACTGCGAGATGTTATGAGTTCCTTTTCAAACAGTAAAACAATTTTCGGTGGAAAGGTTATAGTTTTTGGAGGTGACTTTAGACAAATACTTCCAGTGGTACCAAGAGGTTATCGTTCAGATATTGTACATGCCACCATCAACTCCTCAAAGATATGGGACCACTGCAAAGTCTTGACTTTAACTCAAAATATGAGATTGAAAAAAAACGGAAACGATCAAGAAATAGCCAATTTTTCTAAGTGGCTATTAAAAATAGGAGAAGGCAGACTATCAGAGCCAAATGATGGGTATGCTGATGTAGATATTCCAAAGGAACTGCTAATTCTTGATTATGATGATCCCATTCCTGCTATAGTTCAAAGTACTTATCCAAACTTGGTCGATCAATACAAATGTCCAAATTATTTGCAAGCAAGAGCAATTCTAGCTTCCACAATTGAAGTTGTCGAACAGATCAACACATATGTTTTGAGCTTGATACCAGGTAATACCATTTATATTGCATACCATTATATTTCGGAACAATATTATTAACATTCATATTATAATCTGTTCCAAATACAGGTGATGCTCAAGATTTTTACAGCTGTGACTCAATCGATCGTGCTGATGTTAATGATTGTGAGATATTTGAGACGCTGACACCTGAATTTCTAAATTCTCTTAAAACATCTGGATTACCAAATCACAAAATCAGTCTGAAAATTGGAACACCGATAATGCTCATGAGAAATCTTGATCAATCGGAAGGCTTATGTAATGGTACTAGAATGATAGTAACAAGACTTGCAAATCATGTCATTGAGGCAAAAATTATAAGTGGAAGACATCTTGGAAACACAATGTATATTCCACGAATCAAAATGTCACCATCACAATCACCATGGCCATTTAAGCTAAACAGAATACAATTTCCAATTATAGTCTCATATGCAATGACCATAAATAAATCACAAGGTCAGTCATTGGATTATGTTGGACTATACTTGCCAAAGGATGTCTTCAGTCATGGTCAATTGTATGTGGCAATGTCAAGAGTTACCACCAAAAATGGTTTGAAGATATTGATATATGATAAAGAAAAAAAAGCAGATAACATTTTTCCAACTTCAACTACTAATGTTGTTTTCAAAGAGGTTTTTGAAAACCTTTAGCAGGTAACGTATACATAGATTATTCCAATTTCAACATATTTCATGTTAACATTTTGAGGTTAATCTCACAGTACTAGGTTATTTGTTCAGGTCAAGGTGCTTAAAATGAAACCAAAGCATAACTCAAGTACAATGGAAGTTCAGTTCAGATGTTTTGATAACTTACCTGACAATGAAGAATTCCAATTTCCTGAATATTAAAGCAATATATGTTGCTATATCAAGTAGCAATTGAGTCATAACTCCAACTTCATTTGACAATACTCAAAGTTGGGCAATGTTTTTGATTGTTGTTCTAACCGCTACATCAATTGACTATGTTTATGTTATATTTATTTGCTTAATATTTAAATTATTTATGCACTGTTTCTTATTTAATTAGTTTGGCTAAATGATTGTTTTCCAACTTATATTTTTATCTAATATTTGAAAATATATATTCAGTACATACTTAAACTGGATCCATCTTAACTAATTCAAAATTACATTCATTCTTAAACTTAGATAAAACTTACACCATCTTACTTTAATACATTAAAACAACACTATCTTACAAATATGTTACTTAATCACATTTCCTCTATATGGAATACATGTATGTTATGTGGATTATCTCCATACATAAGAAGATACACAATATCCCCGATCTTCAAAACTTTGCCTCTTATAAACTCATGCCAACCATTTCCTACATATATCTCATCGATATTAGTATCCCCAAAATAAATATCACAAGGATATCTATCGCCGTTCAAATGATCAATCAAGGTAATTTTGGCTTGAGTTCTATCATTAAATATGAATGAGTTTTCTTTAGGAATTTCCTGCAAATAAACAAGTTGAATTACAATACTTTTATTATTAAAAATTATTAACAAAATATTACTTTAAATAATAATGTTACCAAAACATTGTTGTTCTCTCCGACCGTGTAACCCCAATAATGACAATCATTGTAATCAGCAACATAAACTCCAGGATATTTCCCGGAAGATTCATCTCCATTTATTACTTCTCCATCGCCTATTTCTTCATTACTTTCAATGTTACCAACATTGTCACCTTCCATTTCATCAACTATATTCTCTTCACCAACCAACCACTTGGTCACTTCACATTTATATAGTTAAATGTGATTACAAATTTATAATGAAATTTGATCTACTGCTACACCTTATTGTACATTACTACTTTCTTCAACAAGCTAGCATCACCTCATGTAACAGGCTTTATGACAAAGTTATTAGTACAAGCCAAAGTATCCAATGTGTATCCACTTTATCAAACTACAACTAATCAATTATAACTTTATCTTAACTTTTATAACAAATTATTTTTCAAAAATACGGATAAAATGGACTGAATTTCCAATAGAAAAAAAATGATTTTTCAAATAAACGGAGAAGATCAACTTTATCATTCTCACCTAAAAATTTAAAATACACCAATTTTAATATTTTTTTCATTGTTTTACAATTTTTTTTTTATAATTTTTAAATAAAACCTAATATATTGATTATCTATATTTCACATTCATTATTATTACTTGGTACACACCCATGAGTACAACTAGACCATCTAAATAATTTCATGTATCACATCATAATTACAGTGCATTTAAATAAAATTTATTAAATTAACTTTTCCTCAACAACCCAACTCAATCACACTATAAATATATCCCCAAAGATAGAAATACAATGAATGATAATATCATATTGATAACAATTTTAAGTTAATCAAGTCATGTTTCATACTAACAAAAGAGAAGTCATATCTAATTTTGTAACCATTCATGCACCTAATCAGGTTTATTTCATTCTCAATATTACTTATATATTTGCGATTTCATAATATTTTGGTTTTTACATCTAACTATATTTAATTTTCTTATTAGAGTGCTGCTGAAATTGATCCATGGTTTGCAGCTGAATTTTTTCATGAATTGGAAGATACATGGTATATCAAACTATCAGATGAAGTTGTTCATACTATGACCTTCAATAAATCAATTTTACATCCTAAACTAACAAATGGTTGGACTGCATTAAGAGTTACATATAAATTCGTTGGCTATAGAAGAATATTCTTTAGCTATTTCGGAGATAATTGTTTCAAAATAAAAATTGATATCTCTCAAGTAGGTTCAAATGTTTATCCTCCATTCCATAGTTTAAGCACTGCTCCAAGAATATATTCATCATTTTGTGTTTTTCTTCACAAAAATCAGGCTATCAATAAACCATTGGTAAATTAATTTTTCAAAATATTTCTAACTATTGTTCTAATACAATATATTATTTCTAACTATTTATAATTTTTTTTCATTGATACAGGCGATTCCTAATGATTTTGCCAACTACATACTCAAAGCAAAGAAGAAATATATTTACTTGTGCGGTCCACTAAACATCAAAATTCCATGTAGATTACAAATAAGCCCCGACACCGAACCAAGCCTGATGATTGGACGTGGCTGGGAAAGCTATTGCGCTGCCAATAATATAATGAATGGAGATGTTCTTACATTTCATTGTCCTTATAATATGATTACTAATTGTATTATCGTTCGTAAATTGCAATAATCTCAATACATTCTACCTTATTAAATCTCTTGAGATTGAGGGAGTAAAGTACAAATAAAGGTAAACATATGTAGCCAAAACATTCACGTGAAGGACATGTAGCCTAAGATTCTCTAAATAGAGTAGTCATTATGAATTACCCATCTCATTTTTTGCAATCAATTTTCAAGTACACATGACTTTCAATCAATCTTACTTTTAGAGAATGCACCTTCTGATTTATGACCTACCTTTACCACATTTTCTTCACAACATGATAATCTAGCAGTTCCAATAATTTAAAATCTAATGTATTTAATTCAAAATATATCTTCAATCAATAAAATTAATCATTTTTTTTTAACACTCTGGTCATTTTTTTTTTTTTTGTAACAATATGGTCCTTTATCTTTTTTTTGTAACACTTTACTCTTTATTTTTTGTTATTTGTAACGCTTTAGTCCCTTTTTTTGTAACAGTGCGGTCCTTTATCTTTTTTTATCACTAACACTTTAGTCGTTTAATTTTTATAAATAAATAAAATAAGGACCTTCAGTATAATTTTACCTACATAATTTTTAAAATCATGCAGTACTTAAAAAAAGAATTTTTTTATTGCAAGTTAATAAAGATCATGCGGTCCTTTTTTTACCTCATCCACAAGTTTTCATCATCATGATTTCTACTTTTTAAAGTTGAAGAATCTACCTTTTGATCTTTTCATAAAGGCTTTGAAAGAAACCTACATGTCTCACGTGGGGTGTACTTCATTTTGCAAAGAAACAATATTTTAGTTCCAATTATTGTAGAACTATGCCTTCTATTTTGCATCTATATGTATAAATACATGTGTGTGGCTGTGTCTATTACATATATTTAACACTTATAATTATTAACAATATGAGTATTGCTGAAATGCTACAATCAAAACCAATTACAACTTGCAGAGTTGTAAGACTTTCTAATCTGGTAATATTTTTTACTTTTTTAATTAATTCTTTTTTTTTTTTACTTTGTTATGGTAGTCTTTTTTACTAATTAAAACATTTCATTTGTGTTTCACAGGGTTACGGAGAAATAGATCCAACTTTCATTGTCGAATATTATAATAAGTTAGACAATATGTGGTTCGTATTCAATTCAGACAATGGTTGGACCGTACTTAAGTACAATAAAAGCTATGATAATCCTATAATCTTTAATGGCTGGAAAGAATTAATAGAACTTCATGGATTGCCGAATAACATTGAACTTGAACTAGATTATTATGGTGGAAGCTGTTTTGGAATCAAATCTTTTAAGGAACCTATTGTTGAAACTGATATTTTGCCATTTCACAGTCGTAGTATAATACCACATGAAACTGTGTTTTTTGACATTCTATTGACTACTGAAAGTGTGAAGAACAAAAATTTGGTATTGTCAATTAAATTAAATTTCTTATTGTTTTTATATTTCGTATCAATTTACTTTTATATATTTATTTCATATTTAATAAGTTTAATTACAATATATATTAACTCTTTTCCTTATTGTTTTTAAGATTTTACCTATGGACTTTGCAAGTTTCTTGATGGATAAAAATTTCAAATTTATTACCATATGCGGCAATTATCCCCACAAAGAACATATGAGGGTTGTTCATTCTACCAATCCCGTCACAACAAAATTGGGAAATACCTGGAAAGACCTATGTCAAGAAATTCCTTTCAAAGCTGGTGATACAATTCGTTTTAAGTTTGCGATTAACGATCCACACGATCGATGCCACATGTGGAAGCTACCAGAAATTACCAATGCATGATCTTTGTTATTTGCTATGTTCTATTGGTTCTCTTTATCAATTAAAAGCACTACTTATTTGCCAAATTTTCGTTGAATTTGGCAATCAAATAATTTGTGTATTTTTTTTCTTCTTTACTTTCTTTTATTATGATGTTTTGTATTATCATTTTTAATTAATGGAATTATTATCTATGAAGTCTTTTACGTTAAATTTGTATTTTTCTATGATATATTACCTTCGTAAGTAACACATATTGTTTCTATGGTTTATATTTCCTTATTTGTTCAAAATTTTAATTAAATTTTTATCTTTTTCTTTTAATATTTCTCCTATATTATCAATCTTAAGAATTTAAACAGTATCAATATATTCCATTGAGCCTATAAATTACTCTAATATAAATTAGGAGAAATATAATAATTTTACGTTAAATTAAACTCAAAAACAGCCTATGAATTAAGCTTACGTTATATTTTGGCGCCAAATAATATGATAATTATATTCGATTAAATATCAAATTATTACTAAATAAATCAAAAAGTATTACATGTAGTACAAAGACAGATTCTTTAATAAAATACTCATTATTTTTTATCTATAAATACATTCATTTAACAAAGCTTTACTTACTTTTGTTCATTCATAATCAATGGCATCAAAATGGCCTCCAATAATTCATGGAAGTCCTCTGGCAATGTTTGAAGCAGTCCATCTTCCTAATGAGGTTTGAAAAAATATTTTTCTTTCTTTTTGTATATTGCATACTATAAAACTTAATATTAGTCACTTACTTGCAGACTTTCGGAGAATTAGATCCTTTTTTTATTAGAAAATATTCTAAGCAATTGGGTGCTCAATGGAAATTGTATGATGGAGATGGAATTCCTCACCAAGTAGAGTTCAATATGTCAATTACCAAACCACTAATAACATATGGTTGGCCAAGAATTAGAAATTATTATAAATGGAATGGAAATCAAAGCCTTACATTTCACTACTATGGTCAAGATACTTTTCTTATGATCGTTTGTGAGTTTGAACAAAATGAGTGCCCATCTTCTTTTCCTCAATATCATAGTTTGAGTACAAATCTTGATGATTATCGTTCTTTCCTACTTGTGATAAAAGAATCTCATCTGAATTCTTCTAAATTGGTTAGTTCATAAATTATATTCTTTTAAGTATTATATCATTTAATAGTCATGATTTGTCAGTACATATATACTAACAAATCAATTTTGTCAATCTTTAGGTTCTACCTCATGATTTTGGATACCACCTATCATTATCAGATTATAGAGAATTCATCCTATGCGGTCCTCATCATGAAAATGTCACGTGCAAATTCACAAAAAATGATGAAAATGGTGTTGAGTTTACCTTTACAAAAGGATGGAAAAAATGGTGTAAACTCAATAACATTGTTGAAGGAAATATATTAGATTTTAATTGTAATGCATTTATGTATACAAATATTATTATCGTCAATAATATGTAATTTATTATGGCATATATCTTTATTCAGTATTTCTAAAATGTTATGAATATATTTATGAAAAATATTTGGTTTTTTTAAATACTATTATTGTTGAGTTTATTAATTTTCTAAAATGTAATGCATTATATGTTTAATTAAAATTTAACTAATATATATCATTGGTATAAAATTATTTTATAAAAAATAGGATAAAATGGCGGTACATCATATGTAGTAATTAAAAAATATGTGTCTGACAATTATATATACTACATAAATTTTTAGAATGACCTTATATTTGACATCTTTATTATGTAATGAAAATATGATTCCCATATTCGTGGGAGTAATAAAAATTTTAGGAACTACATCTCCGTGTAGGGGTGCTCAAATCCAAATCAATCCAAACAAAAACCGAAAATTGATCCCAAACCGAACCAAATCACATACATATATTTTAATATTAATTTATCTTTTTATTAGTATATATATATATATATATATATATATATATATATATATATATATATATATATATATATATATATATATATATATATATATATATATATATATATATATATATATATATATTGAATTAACCTCTCTTTTTTTATTTTAAATTTTTTTAATACTATATGATTGTTTAATTTATTCTTTTTTTTTTAAATTTTTATAATTTTCAAATATAATTGGTAATTGTCATTCCAAAATATTAATCTTGAATATATTATATGTTATATTTTGTTGTCAAACTTGATATTTATTTTGTCAAAAATGTCAAACTATTACTTTTTAGCGATTTTTGTAATATTTATATTTATTAAAAAAAATTACAATTTATAATTTGGATATCCAAAAACCGATCCAAATTACACCACCTAATATTGGATCGGATTTTTCTTATTTGTCATCCAAAACCGAACCAAACCGCAAATGAATTTATTTTTTTATCGGATGAGTTTTTACCTCAAAACCGATCCAAACCGAATCGCTAACAGCCATATCTCCGTGTCTTTTCAAGAAGGATTTACTTTAAATGCACCGACGGTGTAAAATTATTTTACACCGTCCATAAATACCAATAATGTTTTCCACCGCATAACTCCACTTCAGCCAAGTTTCTTGATACCAACTAATAATCCGTCCCAAAATATAAACAAAAGGAGATAAACAAAAGTAAATATATCTGGTATAAATTTAAAAGAAAATACATCAAGTGTTATTGACAAATTTTTGCTTATATTTTGAGACGGAGAGAGTATTATTCAACATTTAATATTTATATGACCAAATAAACATTCCAAGAATTGTGGTCCTAATTAATTGAAAACGACATATATATCCGTGTATTGAGTATTATACCACATGAACAGTCACAAAATCTTTCTAAAGAGTTCTTTATTGCTTATACCAAATCACAAACCGTTGTCTTTTCCCAACAAAAGGAATACTTTCCATATTCTTCTTTAACTTTATGAGATAAAAGCCAAAAAGCACTTTCCTTTTCAACATTTAACTATCATAACGCAAGAACCTTCTCCCCAGCCATTAGATCCGTCAAAACCTTATTGCCTATCAAACCAAAACCGTTCAGATTCAAATGGCATCTTCTTCAAAATGGTAATCAATTTGTACTTTCTCAAGTTTGAATCCTTTGTTCCTTTTATGTATTTGATCATGCATGCTTAATAACGTTTTTAAATCATCATGTTTTCCAGTTTATTATTTAAATTGATAACCTACTAAATTCATACAAATTAAGACTTCCATTGGTCATTGTTCTTGAGTTTTACGAAAATCGTAGCATATATGTCATATATAAGTTGAAATATTAAACATCTGATTCTTTTGTAAGATAAATTGTTCAATTTGAATATATCTGAATATTTTACTAATAGGTGTTTATTTGAATTGTTTTTCCATCACCAAATTTACTGCTTTATAGACTGACTTTTAATCTTTTTTTTTTTTTTTTTTGTAATTTTTGCTATTTTTTAGCACTACACCAAGAAATCCAAATGAAAGAATAAGCACTTTCGAAAGTGTTATTTATCCGACGGAGGTACGCCAGTCGTTAATTACTTATATTATCTATTGTAGATACTATTATTTTCGTATATTTTTATATGTTATACAACAAATTTACCCCCCACATTATTAGGAATGATTCTGTCACTGATGATTATCAGACATTAATTTTTATGTTATATGAATCAATTTGTTTGTCAAGTTTTAAAATATATAATGTTTTTCAATATTAGGGACCAATTGACATTCCAATTAGTTTCTTCAATGATTGGAAATACGAATTGAACAAACAAAAGGAAAAGGAAGGGACAATTAGCAGTAATTCTGAATCAGTTAAGATTTATCTTAGTTTGAATGAAGATATTTGCTTCATGTTCTATGGCCAAGTTGTGGCTAAGAAGTTTGGTTTTCAGCACCCTACCAGAGTGCTTTTCGATTATAAAATCCATCGTAATGAATTCGCAATGACATACATTGAGACGATGGAGATTCCTGATAGGCCGACAACATTTGAAACAATTATCAGTCCTTTTCAGGTAAACCATGCCATTATATTCACTTTGATTTCAGTAACACATTCACATTATGCAGATTGTCTAATCATGGATTTTAACTTTAATTTCAGTCAAAAATCTTAATTCCAACTGAGTTTCATGAACTTTGGAAAAGAGAGATTCATCGACTAAAGTATGGTAGGATTGTAGCAGGTCATCATTGGGCACATGTAACATTTGAAAAGGATGATACCAATTTCTATATGAATGGCAACAATGTTTCCGAAGTTTTTGGACTTGAAAAACCAATAAAGGTTCTTCTTGACTACAAAATTAAAAACAATGATTTTCATATGGCCTTTATAAGTGTGGTTGAGGATGCAGCACCTCAAGTCATGGTAATGCTTTTCATTGATCTTGCATTTCAAATTATCAATATTTCAGATAAAAAATAATGGTCTGGTACGAATATATATTTTTTCAGGAAGAAGCGGAGGAAGAGGATAATGGAGAAGATCATGTTCAAGAAGAAGGTGAACAGGTCACAGTTACATGGTATACAACAGTGACAAAGGCTTTGGCTAATCTTTCAAAGAAACAAGTGATGGTAATATTTCATACCATTGAAATTCTTTAATACTTCATTCGATTTACATTTCAAATGTGATGCCATTGAGACATTTTACCTGTTTGCACAATAAATAATAATATGTTTATATACCCTGAGATATATAGTTTGATTGCGAACTATTCTATTTGTTTTTTGGATTCATACGATTTAGGCTTATCGTGCCTTCATTATTGCTTATTTTTTAACCTATGAAAAATATGGAATTTAATCATATAGATTTAAGTTCAAAGTCAGTAAATGTGATAATTTTTGTATTATTATTGCAGCATTTTCCAAATCCAATTTCTAGAGGTGTCCTTGCCAATGTGAACAAGATTCAGCTAATATCGGATGACACACTTTTTGAAGCTGAGTGCCAAATTTATACTTCAGAAAGATCGCTGAAAACTGGCAAATATGAGAAGCACATTGGTAAAGGATGGTATGATTACGTTCGCCTTCACAGACCAAGGGCTGGAGATACTTTGAGGTTTGTCTTTTTTCCAGAAACAGATGAGCTTAATGTGAGGATTATACGTCGGAATATGCATCAGAACTAGGACCGATAATCTTTGTTGCTCTGTGACTTTATTCCAAAAGCCTATTTATTATCATATGATATCTTTTGTGTTGATCATGTTGAATCTGAACTTCTAATTATTTACCTAATGTATATGTGTACTAAGACTTAGTCAGAACAAATGTCATCTACTATAATATGTGTAAGCTGAATGTTGAACTTCATATCCTTTGCTTTGTAATATTACAACTATTATATTTTGCCGGAGTTTTATTTAAAGTTATTTTAGTCTGAATTACAGTAGATCATATGTAATGGATTATCAAGCTGAAATCTTGACAATATTCCCATCTATAATTTATGATAATTTTGTTTTGCAATTGACAGAAAGATCATATTTCTCAAAAACCATATCAATATTCCCAAATTGTTAATTGGGGTATTGCGTAGATAATCCTACCCATTTAAATCATCCAGAAGTTAATTCCTGATATAGATACTGGTATTACTGATATAGATTAATATGATTATAGCTATATTAAGCATGTAAAATCTGATAATCATGTAGTTACAAAATTTTTCATAAGATAATGGAATATTTTTTGCAGATAAAAATTTAAAATTACCTGATCTACATCAACAAAACTTTGAATGATTCACATGAAATTTGTTTGGAAACATCTGGAATTTTGTTTGCCTTCAAATGGAAACTGTTTGCTAAATCACCTTAGTCAAACCTAGCCGTATTGTTATGTTGAAACGAAACAAATTGGATGTGGGTTTAGAAGGTTGGATATAGAGTTTGTCATGGGCCAACTTTGTCTTTGGCCCAAATTTATGGCTCAAATTGATGAAGCCTTTTATTGTATTATAATATATTATTTGTGTGACAATCAAATTGGATCAAAAAAATTCCCTCCAATTATTCAATCAACTCCTAAAAAATTGTTTTACCCCGTACATCTACCCATTTATGTTTGAATCATCTACCCAATTATGTTTGATTTTTGTTTCTTCAAACAAAATCTTATGTTTGTTTTTTATTATTTTTTTCCTTTATGCGATTTTATCTATTAAACACCATAATTTTGGTTGTAGATATTCAGAGAGTTACTTTTTTCCGTATCTAAATATGTACAAAAGCTAGGAATTTAAAATTAATTTCTATAACTTATATGAAGTTAAATTTCAATATATCAACCGCGCATATAAGGGTCCTCGCGATTCGATTTATATCGATTTTTAAGTAAAATCTCATCCGATCCAAAATGAAATTTATTTGCAATTTAGTTCGGTTTTCAATAACAAATAAAGAAATCCGATCCAATCCAACATTATGCAATTTAATTTGGATCGGTTTTTGGATATTCACATTATAAATTGTGATTTTTTTTAATAAATATAAATATTAAGCTTGCAAATGAATAGTAATTTTTAGGAGATATCCACATTATAAATTGGAATTTTTTTAACAAATAATAGTTTTAAATTTTTGAGAAAATAAATATTAAGCTTGATGTAATATATAATATAATGAAAATTTAAATTTTAAAATGACAATAAGGCAATTATATTCGAAATGAATCCGAAATCCAATCAGATCCAGTGGTTTTCACAATAGAATATCCAAACATATCCAAAAAACTTTGATTTTTTGCAGTTTTCAGTTATTTTGGATCAATTTTCAGTTATTATTTAGATTTGTTTCGATTTTAGCACCCCTAACCACATATACTTTGATTGGCCAATAAATATAAATTAGTACGAATTAACCTCAAATGAGAAACTTCCATTTATTTACCATGATGAACATTCATTCTTAATGATTATTTGAGAAAATGGACAAACTTATAAACGCAAAATATATGCGCTTATATCCATAATTTCATTTCAATTAACAAAAATGATAGTTCGTTTCAACTATTTTTAACTACCTTCAATATTAATTAAAATGAATTTGAAAGTTCATAACTCAATTCATAACTAAATTGAATTTTTTTACAGATACATTCAACATCATAACTGAAAAGCTATTTTATCCTTTTTGCGAATTCAATAGCATTATCCGATGATTACTTATACAATAAATAGCCAAACACCACGTCAAAGGCAACGTCCTCATTATTACAAATATATAATAACTATCGATATTGGTTTAAGGAAATCACATATTTTCTAATGTTATTTGTATTTTTTATTTTTATGTTTTTTTATGTTTTAATAAACAATTCATCTAATTTTTTCAACTTTGAGCTTGACATATTTATTTGATATAACTAAACACCCACTTTAAACTTTGTATACATGTACTCATATTATTTAATTTAAATATACTAACATTAAAAAAAACCAGGAAACAGTTTCATTGATTAACAATCATAAACTACAATCAACATCAACAACGAAAATAAAGGATAAACATCAACCCTACACATAATTACCACAAAGTCAAACCAAATTACACTTAGATAACCTACATTTTACTCTGCAGCCAACACCTTCAATCATTAAAATCTTCTTAACCTAAAATAGCAAACATTAATACCAAATTAACTTAAATACCATAATCAAAAGCCTACATCAAATCATATTTGCAAGCTCCCTTTTTTCAACAACAAGCAGCATCCAACATAATCAACTTTCTCACCTCAAATTTTAAAAACACGCACAACATTATTACCACAGTTAACAAGCGAAAAATTAAAGCATAGTTGATCACCAGCACGAAACCCATTTTTTGCGACAAAAACCAAACCAACCGGGACCTAAGGCTGTCATCCAAAAAGGATTGTCTTGCTTTGCAACTTGCATTTCAGTCTTTGTTCCATTGTCACAACAAGCAGTTATCACATTCAAGTTTGAGTTTCTGACATAAATCTCAAAAGCATTCCCATATGCTCTGTTTTATAATTAAAAACATCATCAGTAAATATTCAAAACAACTATCATCATATCAATGTTTGAAACTCATGAAAATTACATCTATTATAGAATACTCACTAGGTACGGATTGCTCATATTATCACGCGTAAGTTCAACTTGAAACCTCACAGAATTACCACGACTAACAGATCGACTGTGATAATCTGGAATTTGATCTTCACTTTCAAATCTTCTTGAAGCCATAATACCAAAAAGTCCTTGACCATGATAGGCGAATTCGATCACTTCATTCTGATGTAAATCAAACACATCCCTCATATCTTTCCATCCATCTGTAACAAGAGGATGGACTTCATCTTTGTTGTATGTAACAACATGATGTTCAAATCGATAATCCATTATTTTCCACTGTGAAGGAAGTTCATCTCCAAATTGACGAATGAAATTTGGATCGACCTCTCCAAATTTCTATTTCAATTTTCAACAATAAATGCATATTTATCAACAAGATTGTGTTCGAAAAATTATCAATAGATCAATTCAAAACATAATTTCAGTTTTAACATATATGAAAAGATTATGTTCAAAATTTATGAACAAATCAAATCACAAGTTCATGAAAAAAACCCAAAAATTCGTATTACCTGCTTTGCAAAGAAGATGGTTGTAAAGCTTCCAAGAGGTTTTGACATCGATGTAATCACAATAGTATGTCTCCATTAAATTTTGCAAGAACACAAGCCCAATGGAAACTATTTGGTGAGCAAAGCCTGTGAACCGAACTATGTTAGTCTCAACTCAATAGTATTTTAAGCTTTTACATCAAAAAGAATCAATTAAAATACAAATATAATATTAGATTACATTATCCAAAATCTTATCCTACCCAACTACCAATATTTGTTATATCAAACTCAAAATAATTGATATTTTCTCCTTCCCAATTTTATTGACACAGTTGATAATTGTTGATTGTAAATACATATTAATTTTAGCAATTTTAAAACTAATAGATAAAAAAAAAATATTACTATCAAACATGTTTAGTTCGTGTATCATATACATATTAATATAAGAATGTAACTTTTATACACCGACTATATTAAATCTTAATACATTCTATAAATATACCAACTATATTTTTAGTATTCTTATTATTATCAAGTTATACAAATTTGGACTCACCGTTATTAATCAACACGCCATTTCAAATTATACAAAAATTTCAGCCTAGACGGATATAATATTTGGTTTAATAACTTTTAAAATATAAAAGAACCGTCTTTTATTCTGTACTATAATATAGGAATGTAATTGAAATTGACTAACTATATAAAATATTAACAGACTCTATAAATATTGGAGAGCCACACACGTGCTTTCTCGGCCTGTCTGTGTCCAACTTATGTCCAAAAAAAAAAGTTTTATGTTATCATAAATTTGTTAATAAAACATTTTCATTACTATAAAAAAAAGGATATTGTGGATATTATGAAAAATCGACACAACAAATATTTGTATTCTATTTTTATATACCTATAGATAGTGTATTAAGTTGGTAATTATTCATACATTGTCAACCAATTTGCCACTTATTCAAATTTTTATGATTGAATTATTTTTTAAATTTATTAGTTAATATAAGTTGTGAAACTAAGTCAACAATAAAATAGGTTTATTGAAAAGTACATCATAAACTCACATTACCTTTTTATATATTGTTGTAGATAACAACTATATTACCCTTCCTTATTACACATATTTGTACAACTATTTTACACAGCTAATGTTTATCAATTAAACTAATATTTTTTTAGGGAGCATATTTTCGTATTCAAATAATTATTTTTTATTGGTAGAGTATATATATTACAATTTATTTTTGTCAAAATTCTTTTTAGTTAGACGTATACTTTATAAATACAATCGTAAAATCAATATATTTAGACTATCATATAACTAGCAATCCAAACAAATGCATTTAGTGCCTGCCAAAATCTAACTTATGTCCCCTATCCTTTTTATATATTGTTGAAAATATATATTCATCCATACTTCCATAACCGTAAAAACTAAACTTTTTTATATATAAAACAAAAATAGCTATCGAATAAAGTATATAAGTATTGAGACAATATTGTGGGACCAATCACTTATTGGCAAAATCTATACTTCTCAATCATTCTAACTTTCTAACTTTACCATTAACATATACAAGACTGAGTTATCTTCCTCTGTATCCAAACAAAATCTGTCTTCCTTCGCCTGCTGCCATTCCATCTGGTAAAATTGCTTTTGACAATTCATCAACCATCCAGATCTGCAATGGAACCATCTTCAAGCAGGTAAAAAGCTCAACTTCTTCAACTAATTTACCTTTCCAACGGATCATAATATTCAATTGCATGCTTCAAATACTTCGAAATTTGTGGTCTTTTTCAATCAAATATGTTTTTAAAGCATTTGTTTTTATATGTTCTATATGAAAATCTTCAAAAATATAGTCCCTCATTTTCAACTGATTCATATGTTGTATTAATTTTATAAAAATTGTATCTTATGTTTTCGATTAATTATAGTTGAATATATCTTGCTGTCAAACCATTTGAACTAACGATGAAAAAATTACTTATATCAGAACTGATAACCAAAGGAACAACAAATTTGAAACAATCATTTGTCCTGATGAGGTATACGATTCAATTTATATACTTAGTTTTGATATTTTGAAGTATGTATTTAAACAATCATTTAAAAATCATCAATCCTTTAATCTTTAGGACAAAATTGAAATACCAAGAAGTTTCTTTGAGGAATGGAAACATGAACTCCTCAGAAACCAACATGCCAAGATAACTACAAATGATAAATCATCAGTAATACATTTATGTTTGACCGATGAGGAAGGTTTCATATATTGTGAGCGTATGGTAGCTGAAAAGTTTGGTTTCCAAAAACCAACTAAAGTGATTATGGATTATAAAATTAGTAAAAATGAGTTCCAAATGACGGTGATTGGAACTATCGATAATAGTAAATCGGCCAACATTATTCGAAACTATCATCAATCCATCTGAGGTACATTGCAATTCTTTATAAACTGTTTTTATATTCGTTGATGTTATGGAAAAAAATTATATTCATAACTAATATTTTTTCAAATTTAGAGCAACATTCACATCCCAATTGACTTCTATCAACAATGGGAAAGGGAATTGAATCGACTTAACTATGGTTGGATTGTGTGGAACGATAAATCAGTACCTGTGCATTTTCAATTCAAAGACACTGATAAAGTTATGTTTGGAAATGATGTTTGCTATACATTTGGATTGGAAAGACCAACAAAAGTGCATCTAGAGTATACAGTTACAAACAATCAGTTTTCATTGACTTTCATTGAATCATTTGATGATCAATCACATGCATCCACTGAAGTTTTTGAAGAAGGCTTAACTGATGATGAATCTGATGAGGGAACCATAATCTTGGTAATGTACATTCGTAATATTTCATTTAAATTCGTTACCAATTTAAATCT